>NC_071390.1:114541311-114844539 GCF_022682495.2 Desmodus rotundus
AGCCTCCCGTACAATTAGTATACAATCCAGGTTCCTTAGAATGCTCTGCAAGGCACCTTCCAGCCTTTATGGCCACTCCGCCACTCTGCTCCAGCCACATGGGTTTTACTGTTCTTCGCCAACAATCCAGGTTACTCTCTCCTTCAAGCTCTCACATCCCTGCTTCCCCCTGCCTGGAAGTCTCCTCGAGATTCTGCATGGCTGGCTCCTCACACTTCCTGTTTCTCCTCAAAAACATGACATACTCTGATCCTCTAAAATAGTCACATGTAAAATGGGAAGTAACTAGGGGCAGGAGGAAGGTGAATCTTAGCTACAAATTCTGCAAACCACAGAGAAGCCTGAAATAACACTTCAGGGTGGCTTTGTCCAAATAGAGAGACCTCTGTCCATCAACGAGAGGGTCAGAGCATCACCCAGAACCGCGAAGGATCAGTGTAGATAGACTGGCAACAGCCGATCTTGGCAGAGTGCTTCAGAGTTTGTATTCATTTACTCATTCATTGCACAAATATTTACCGAGCATCTCCTTCATGCTGGCATATGGACAGAGCCCGAAACAGTTTCCAATCTCACAGTGTTCGTGTCCTCCCGGACAAACGTGCAGAGAGTGGCACGTGTGCAACCCCAAGCCATTCCGTCCTGTCATACTGTTCTAGTAATATCTTCTTTATAGCCCACATCTGAATTGTTCCTGACTCTGAACGATGGCCCCTGAACAGTGATGAGCAACATCTCCACACTCAATACACTGAATCCTCTTTGACTAAGACTTTCCACCGTCCTGAAAGAACCTACTCCCAGGTCCCTCACCAAATGCAAGGGCAAGTCTTATGCGCACACAGCGGTCACTGTGGAAACAGTGGTGCATAGCTTCAGAGGGTCCGTGCCGACCCCTGGAGACTTAAATCACTACACACTGTCAGAATAAAGTCTTGAGTGCACACTGAGATCAGTGCTCCCTCCTTGTTTTGTTTGTGTATGTCGTAAGATAATGAATCATCAAGTACCGAGAGGGATACCTGAAGATTATAAGGCTTCTTCTCCTAAGGAATTTTCACTTTGGTGAGGGGCTGGAGGGGGAGGCCCTGTTTCAACCCCCGTGTTGCATCTCCTTGGTTCCCCCGCCCCATGCACTGATCCTTAGGTGTAACCTCTGGATACTCCACCACCTCTCACCCTAATAATATAGCCTTTATAGAGAGTGCTGTGTTGTGTTGCGCAAGAAATGGGTCCAACAGGGTCTCAGAGAAGGAAGATACAGAGGGAGGCGTAGGTCATCACTGAAAGCTCCCGAGTCAGATGAAGAACGTTAGTCTCACTAGGCAGAGTGAGGATGAGAAGAGAAGGTCATGCTGGTGTACATGGGGGGGTGGAGGGTGGCAGGGTTTCCTGAGGAAAAGCAAGAGAGAAGCCCCAGAAACAGGAATGAGCTCGCCAGCGAGGAGAGGATGCTGGGAAGAAGAAGGGATCTTATGGTCAGGTAAGAGGTAACCAGGTGATAAAGGGCTTCAAATATCAAAATGAGAAATTTGGGGTTAATTGTTAGAATCCTATAACTTAAGTGTTGGAAAGAACTTCAAAGGTCATCTAATCCAAATTATACCCCAAAGCATGATAAAAGCCCATGTGGGGCATGCGAATGCCCTTCTTCCCTGAGGCCCCCCGAGCACACTGTGCTAGGAGCAGGTCATCGGCACAGTGATGCTGCCCTGTCTCTGTCTGCCTCCTGCTACCGTCCATGCCCCTGAGCTCCTGACCATGTCCACGGATGCCCCCCTTTCTCTGCACCCGGGGCCCACACTTTAGATCATACTACCAGCCAACACTGCTTCAAGCACAGAGAAATGGAACATCATAACAAAATCAGGAACTCCTAATTTTTTTTTTTAAAGTTTGCATTTTGTAAGAGTTAGCATTTGGCACTTTTCTGCAAGACATGGTGGAGGTTGAAATAACACCAGAGGGGAGACTGCGTCTCCATCTGTAACAGCTATAATCAAGCTCTGCCCACACAGCGAGCTCCTCGCTTAGCTGCCCAGAGGACCTCCAGCTCTGCTCTGTGTGAGTTCGGACAACTTCCACGTGGGAACAACACACGAGAGTCCTGGAACAAAGGACGAACTTCAGCTCAGTTTCTTCACCGGCCTTACGTTGTCTTTATGTGTAGATGTATTCATTTTCGTCTGGGTTTTAACACCTTGGAACAAGATGTCTCGATGACATCGACCGAAGTGCAGAGTTTACTGCGTAAAGTTACAGCTTTTGAAATCACAACAAAAGAAATCCCCTGGTGAATTGGATGGAAGGGTAATATTTGTTGTGTGCTTCTTAAAAAGCTCTCAAACAAGAACTCAGCACCTAATAAAAAAGCTCCTCTTTCTTCAAAGTGCAGACCCTTATTGCTCGGACATTCTATGTTGGCTCCACGACACTTTACAGAACAGACTGAATGTGAAGGCACTGTGAGGCCAGGAGGTGTGATGCTTGACATGCTGCCCTTTCCAAGGGTACCTGCATTCCAGAGCCACAGCCTAACACCAGTGGTCTCAAATGGGGAAATGCCTCAGAATCAAGTAGAAAGCTTTTACAAATAGAAATTCCAAGACCCCACCTCAGGCTTAATGAGTCAGAATCTCTGCAAGGGAACCCGCTGGTTTTCCTCAGTGACACCTATGGTTGAGAAGTATTGCTCAAGACAAAGTAATTACTTTCCAACGTAAATTTTAGCCTTTAGGATACTCTATGGAAAAAACATATGACATGACAATATACTAATATTCCTGGAAACCAGCATCGGTTTTTATATATGAAGCTCTCTTTTCAGAATAGAAAAGCTCCATCAATTCACTACAAAAGGGAAGAAAGAGCCCAGACTTTCAGAAAGAACAAGGGAGACCAGGACCATGTGGGGCCTTTCCAGGAGGGTCCAGCTGGGCTCACGCTAGCTAAACTGTGTTTCACTGATTGCACCAGAAGCTGCCCAGGGCTTGTGCCTCAGTGTAGGTCTTTGAGGGCAGGTGGTGAGAAGGCCCCTCAAGATATCCTGAAAAATCCTGTGCATGTGCCCTGAATCAAACATGGAAGAGAAACATGGTCTGCAGACCCCACAATCTGGAATCGGTGTTGAAGGTACAGACTAGGGACTCAAAGGGCAGCAATCAAGGCTATTTTCCTGGAGATAAGGCAGGGAAAGGTAAATTGGGGAGCAGTTCTGGGGGCTCTGGAAGCTGGGACAAGAGATCGAAACATCTGGCAATTAACAAGTGTGTAGCTACCAAAGATTTTTAACTCCACAGGGGTTAATATCAAGTAGGAAAACACAGTAATGAAGGGCATGGAGTCGGCAGCCCAACTGCCTGGATGGATAAATAAACTGCGGTACATCCAGGCACTGGAACATTATTCACCACTAATAAGAAATGACCTATAAGCCACAAAAAGATATAGGGGACTTTAACTGCGTATTGCTAAGTGAAAGAAGCCAACCTGAAAAGGCTACCTACTGAATGATCCCAAATATATGGCATTCTAGAAAAGGCGTAACTATGGAGACAGTAAAAAAGAGATGGGTGGCATCCGGGCACCCGGGGACCCGGGGGAGAGGGGTGAGGGAGGAAAGGGGAGACGAAGCGGTGGAGCACGGGGGATTTTTAGGGCAGAGAAGCTGTTCTGTATGACACTGTAATGGTAGATACAGGTCATTACACATTCGTTAAAATCCATAAAATGTACAACACACACACAGAAAAATCTCATATAAACTGTGAACTTTAGCCAATAAAAATGTATCAATATAGGCTCATCAACTGTAACCAGTTTATCCCATTAATGCATGTAATGGTGGGGAAACTGAGGGGAAGGGTCTATGAGAACTGTCTATATGTCAAACTCAATTTTTCTGAAAACCTACAACTGCTAAAATAAAGTATGTTGATAAAAATGATTATAAGCTGTAACTACCTATGCACTATGTGACTAAAATTAAAAAGGCTGACAACCCCAAATATTGACGAGCAACCAGAATTCCTTCCATTACTAGAGGAAATGAAAATGGTACAACCACTTTGGAAAACAGATATACCACCCACCAAATTACCCAGCAATGTCCCTCCTAGATATGTACCCAAGAGAAATGACAACATGTGTCTATACAAAGACTTGAATATAAATGTTTATAACAGCTGCAACATAATAGCCCCGAATTGAAAAGAACCTAAATGTTTAGCCATGGCAGAGTGGATAAACACCCGTGGAGCATGTGTGTGGTGGAACACTAGCCAGAAGTAAAAAAGAATAAATTCAACAGCATGAGAAGTTCTGGAACAGCCAAACATAATTTATAGTAAAACAAAAATCAGATCAGGGCTGGCTGGGACAGAGGGTGGAGGGAATTACCTGGGAAGGGATACCAGGAGTTGTCTGAGGCTGTGAGAATACTATGTATCTTGATTGGTCTGGCAAGTATCTGGATGTACACATTAGTCAAAAACTCACAGAATCATATACTTTGAATGGATGTATTTTACTGTATATAAATATACAACTCTAACAGAGGTAATTAAAATTAAAAAGATAAACAAGATAATTATTAAACTTAAAAAACAAAAGGTACAAGAAAGTAAATGTGATCCGAATATACCTTCTGATTTCACTGTGAAGGTTATTTACATAGTCATATAATACAGACACTAATCCTTGATGTAATCAATTAGACATACATGGTGTGCGTGTGCATGAGTGTGGGAATTCGGGGGGGAACACACACGTGTGTGTCTGTGGGGTCGGATAAAAAGCTAAACCCTCTTGTTAGTATGAGAATTATTATCAATGACGTCAATAGATAACATTCTAGAACAGATGAATCAAAGAAGAGTAGAAATATGTTTAGAAATTTGGTGGTAATACCAGAAGAAAGAGTTTAAGATTTCAAAGGCTCTCTCTTAGAGGTGAGAATCAAGGAGGCAGGAACCAGCAAATGACTGCTATTCCTAAGTTTAAGTCTAGTCTTACTAATTGATTATTAAAACTATGTACAAGTATCTTGCTTTGAAAAAGGTAAAGTTACATTAAAAATAATATAAAAACCCAAAAGTATGCTTGTGCTATACTGTTAAATGCAAAAAGCTAATTTCGTTGTAATGTGAGTATGACATAGCTTTCGTTCAAAATAAAGTAACAATAATAATGACATGTGTATGAATTTATGAGTATAAAGAAAAGAAAGATGATAAACAACAAAATGTTAACATGAACTTCCTCAGAGGGAAGGAATTAAAGATTATAGATTAACTTTTCCATATAATTTCTGTGTCATTTGACATGTTAAATAATGAATATGTATTAATTTTCCTATTTAAAAGTAAACACAACAGCAAACACTGAACACACGGAATTAAACTGGATGACCTCCAAGGCCCCTACAGGTGGAACAGTATAAAAATGCATGACTCCTGCCTAACCTCTAACTGGACGTCCAGGCTTCCATGATTTACTATGATGTGACATTTATCTCCGACACGCCCACATGTAATCTTGGCAAATCTTCTGAAACCTCAAGTGAAGACACCTATGGAGTCTCCTATAATTTGACTGACCACATACGAGCATTTAGAAAGCAAGTCCTTCACGGATTTCCGTGAGCTGAGAACGAGAGTCGAGCGAGGGCATGCACGAGCAGGCACGAGCACACAGGGAAGGGAAGGGGGTCCCAGCAGCCAGGGAAACTAGTCATGTGTAGCAGGCGTGGTCCTGGGTACTTAACCTGGTATGCCATTTCATTTTCACAACAATCTTAAAGGAGCACGATGAAGAAATTAAGCCTTACAGAGGTTTGAGATAAATGGGAGGCAACCGACTCCATCACTCTCTCCTCTCAGCAGAGTTCATTCCTTAACATTCACTGGGTCCACCTCACCTGGATGGAGAAGAGATTCGGTTTCCTCAGTGAGGTAGGCCCCCCTGTATAAAGGGAAGGGAGGGAGGAAGGGAGGCACCTTTTGACCACTCCCATCTTGAGTTCCTCATCTCTGAAACAAGGAATGTTCCAGGCTGGTGACATACCCTGACAGCGCTTGTTGCCCACTGCCCACACAGCCCTCACTGCTGTGGGCTTGGCTCTTTCCTGCTCTTTCACACACACCCTGCTCCCACTTCCTCCTCTCTACTTGGCCTATTTCAGGAAGGAAAATGGCCTTGTTCCTTAGCTTTCCAAAACTGAAGTTTTCTAACCAACTTAAGTTCGACTGACTTTACAAGTGCCTCCCTGACCACGCCAGCCAAACTTCTCTCTCCTTTCTCCCTCTTCGCACACTGGGTACGAAACTGCTGCAGTTCAAAATCCACGCTCCACCTCCTCTTGCAGGAAGAAGGGGGAGATGTACTCCGCCCTGTTAAGTACAACTGAAAACCCTGGACAGTAGACATACAGCAAACATAAGACGCCACTGCAAGGCGGAGGGAAGAAGACGGCCTGGCTGGGCATCTTGGGATCTGAGGAATAACATGGTGGTGAGCTCCCTGGGGGTTTTATGCCTCATATATCCTAGATTTGGAGCTGGAAAAGGTAACAACCTAGAAAAACCAATGGATGCAGATAAAAAAAGCCTCACCAAAAGCCTGCTTCCCCTTTAACCAAAGAACCAGGAAAAGGGAAAGCTAGTAAGACAAAACTTTTAGACAATAACGATTTGACGCCAGCCAAGCAGCAAAGAAAATTATTGTGGCCCATCATCATCCACACCAGCAAAGGCCAAGTGGGGAGCCTGGACTTCCACCCTTGCAAGGCGGGCCCAAGTTGTCTAGATACCAGGTGGTGTCAAAGAAGACCCCATTGAAAGCTGAGACTTTGGCCCTGCTAGCTAGTATTTAGGCCCCAACACACAGACACACACACACTCCCTACCATGTCGGTGGAGACCACACAGGGAGGCTACACTCCTCCCCCTACCAGGCAGTAAGTGCAGTCACCCCCCCGCCCCCGTCAATGGAAGCCTAGCATGGGCCCAGAACCTCTGCCTCCTCCTGGCAGTATTTAGGCAGCACCCACTCCCTTTTCCTGCTAGAGCAGTGTGAGTGAGCAAAGCCATCTGAAATAGATTTAAGTGTAATCCAGACTCTCGTTAGATATTATAAAAGTGTCCAGTGGGGGGAAATAAACAACTTCTGGAACTAATAAGTGAGATCAGTATATAAGAAAAACTTGCAAAAATCAACCACAGTCTTATATACTAGCAATAAACACATGGTTACCAGTATTTAAAATATATCACTTAAATCCCCCCCAAAATAAAAATAACTGGTATAAATCCAACAAAACATGTGCAGGACTCGTATAACAACAACTACACAATTCTGATGAAAGGAATGGAGTTTACCATGGTCATGGATCGGCAAACTCAACATAGTAATGATGTCACTTCCCCTCAAACGGATATACAAGTTAACACAGGGCCTATCAGAATCACAAGATATTTTGTAGAAGTAAACAAGATTATTCTAAAATTTATACATAAGGCGGCAAATGAAGTAGGATTTAGCTAAAACAACTTTGGAAAAAAATAAATGGAGAGAAACAACTACTTGATTTTAAGACCTACCAGATACAGTAATCAACACAGTTTCTAGGTGTTAGCAGGTCGACAGACACGCACATCAATGGGACAGAATGGAGAGAGCAGAAATAAGTCCACACACACCTGCCTAAGTGACTTCTGACAAAGGGGCAAATGCGATTCCATGGAGAAAGGTAGCCTTTCAAACACAGTGCTAGAGCAATTGGAACAACAGGCAGAAACTGAAGCAATAGGCAACACCAACAACAAAACCTTACCCTAAGTCACAACCTTACACAGAAATTAACTCAAAATGGACCATGGAGTTAAATGTGAAAGTTAAAATTATAAAACTATAAGGGGAAAAAAAGGAGAAAATCTTCAGGATCTAAGACTAGGCAAAGAGTTCTTGGACTTGATCCACAAAGCATGATCTATTAATTTTAAAAATCCTACAATAGACTTGATGAAAATGTAAAATTTTTGCTTTGTGAAAGATCCTATGAGAAAACATCTGCAAACCATATATCCAACAAAGGATGGCTATACTCAGGCTGTATACTTGGACTGTATAAAGAACTTTCAAAACTCAACAGTAAAAGCACAACCAATCTGAACAGAACATGGGCATGAAGCACATTTCCAAATAGGCACAGGAAGAAGTGGCCAACATTCGCTCCTTAGGAAAACGGGAACTGAAACTACAGTAAGCTAGCACTCACTACTACCTGAACGGCTAAAATCAGAGAGTGACACCATCAATGCTGACAACGATGCAGAGGAACAGGCTCACTCATACACTGCTGGTGGGAATGTAAAATGGTCCAGCTTCTCTAGGAAACAGTTTGAGAGTTTCGTAAAACAAAAAACAGACAAAAAAAAAAAAAAATCCCTAAACATGGAACCACCCACCATAAATCCAGCAACTGAACTCCTAGGCATTTATCACAGAAAAATAAAATTTTCTGTTCACTCAAAAACCTGTATACAGATGTTTATAGCAGCTTTATTTTTAATAGTTAAAAATTGGAAAGGAACCAGATGTTCCTTCAACTGGTAAATGGTTAAAAAACCTGTGGTCCACCCACACCATGGAATAAAACGACATGAATTACTGGTGCCTGTGACAACCTGGAAGAACCTGCAGAGAGTGTCGAGTGACAAAGAAAATCCCCAAAGGTTATCTATGTATGTATAGCATTATAATATTAATTTATATGTATGAGTACATTTTAATTACATGTACAGTTTATGTAACATTCTCGCCATGATAAAACTATAAAAGTGGAGAACAGATTCCACATTGCCAGGGACTAAGGTGGAGGGGAGCAGAGAGAGGCGTACACGCTACAACTGAAGCCTCTGCACCTCGACTGCCCGGTGTCAGCATCCTGGTTGGGTAGCGCACTGCAGTGTTGCAAGATGTTACCGTCAGGGGAAACTGAGTGGGGGGCTCGCTGGATTTCTCTGTATATGAATCTATAATTATCTCAAAGTAAAATGTTTAATTTTTTAAAAAATCTTGCTCTGTGTTGATTTGGTCAAGTTATTCATCCTTTCTATGTCTCAGTTTGCTCAGGAGCAAAATAGAGATAATAGTAGTAACACCCCCCTCATAACATCATGCTGAGATTAAAGAGCTTACTAGACATTAAGTACGTAAACAGGGCTTAGTGGATATTACTCAAAAAATATTAGTCATCATTATTTCAATAATTCATAAGCTTTTATTGAGCACCTGCTACATGCCAAGACCCAATGGCTTCTTTAAAAATCAAAATCTCATCTTGGGAGGTAGTACTACACAGTACGGAGGGCACAGATGGCATTAAGAGAGAGACCTGGATTTAAACCCCAGGCCGTCATCGCCCTTGGCGTGGATCCCTGGGCAATTCACTGAACCACTCTGAACCGAGCTATTTTAAACCAGTACAATGGAGTGAATCATACGCCCTCATAGGATTATGATGCATGTGAGTGCTGGGCACACAGCAAATAATCAATAAGTGATAACTATTCTTAATATTACTTAAGTATCCCCTGTATTATTGCTTTTTTCTCACATGAATTTTACACTTCTTGAGAACAGAGTCCTCTGTTTTTTCCTTAAAAATCCTTCTTGCCCTGGCCAGGTAGCTCAATTGGTTAGAGCGTTGTTGCAGGTTTGATCCCTGGTTAGGGCACATACAAGAACCAACCAATGAATGTATAAAGAAGTGGAACAACAAGTTAAAGTTTCTCTCTCTCTCTAAAATCAATCAATAAACAAAAAATTTTTAAACAGTCCTCAACACCAACAGAATGTGATGTACATAGAAAGCACTCAATAAATACTTACTAAAAATTAAGTATTCTGGCAGTATTTAATGAGATTAAGTATATGTATGCCATTCACATAAATTAAAAACACAAATTCACACACATGCACACACTGACAAGTTTCAGGAGGGTGCCCCTGTATTCAAAGAGATACATAAAATCTATTCCGGTCAGGAAGTCCACCCTAGACCATGCTGGAGAGGTAGGCATTAAAGAAAAAAGTCTGAATTGTCATTTCAACACAAACTACTCTAATCCAATTACTGACCTTACACAACAAAATTAATGGTTTGAAAAACATTATTTTGTGTTCCATTTTGAAAAGACACTATAAGTATTCTTCAATAGATTCTGTTCTGTTTCCTGCCACTTTCAGTTCACATAGCTTCTAGCATCTGGCCGTACTACTGCATTTCATTCTAGTTCACTGTTTTAGCTGCTTCCACCCCACTCTACCCTCCATACTCCCAGCAATGGACACCTGAAAGTCCCGTGGGCTCTCCTGCCTTCATAAAGAGTACCATAATGAGCACCCTTGTACAAGGCCCTTCATGGACTAGGGAGGAATTTCCCGAGGGCCTTGTATTCAGAAGAAGGCACACATATGCGGGGAAAGAGGAGGACAAAGGGACTGGGTATGAAAGGGGGAGCAGGAGAAACCGGAAGCCCAGCATTCAAGCAGATTCTGGAGTCAGGTTCCCATACTTACTGGGCAAATTACATTCTCCTTGTTACCTCTCAGCTTTCTTCTCTGTAAAGAGGAATATTATTGCTTAACCTTGAAAATTTTTTGCAAAGATAAAATGAGGTGATACATTAAGTCCTAAGCATAGCACTTGACTTACAAGAATGACTCAGCAGAAGGATCCAAGATGGTGAAGGAGTAAGTGGAAGCTGCACAAAGCTCCTCTCAGGACAAAACTAGATTTACAACTAAACAGTACAGAAATCATCCTGAATAACCAACTGAACATTACTTGGAGAGAAGCCTCTAACCAATGACAGACAGAAGAAACCACTTCTTCACAATGAGACTGGTAGGGAGTGCAGAGGAGGTGCAAGAAGGCTGGCTGGGATCACATGGGTGGCAGATGAAGTTCTGGGGGCATATTTCAGTGGCCAGGGGGTTCCCCCTGAGAAGTGTGGGTCTAAACCCCAAGCTGGGCTCCTAGCCTATAGCACCAGAGCCAGGAAAGGAACCCAAATAATATATGGCTGTGAAAAGCAGTGGGATTTCTGTCTGCTAGGTAGAGACGGCTGGAGATGCAGAGCACCTTAAAGGGCCAATACACGAAATTCTGTTTGCAAACACCCTAGACTCTGGCAGAGGGAGGGCAGAATGAATTAGAGAAGTGTAAGGAGAGTGTGGGTCTGGTGGCTCTTGGGAGAGAATGACGGGACAGCTGCCAGGATCCCTGTGCTGAGTCATCCCCCATTCTGCAGAGGCCACCTTTCTCAAGCAGAGCTCTCCTCTCCAAGTGGCATCAGCATGAGGAGAAGCAATAGTCCCACCCACAGGAGTTATTCTGCCTGATCCTGTGGAGCTGAAGCCTGGCTTCTAAAGAGTACAACTGGAGGTGATCTCAGTGACTAGGTCTAACAAGTGAGGCAGAACTCTGGGAGCTCTGAGATTTTAGCTGACCCTCCCGCAGCCCAGTACTGGTAAAAGCCAGCCATGGTGTGCAGCCTGGTTCTTTCTGCACACACCAAGGCAAGCAGAGGGAGCCAAAAGCTGTGGATCACAGATAGCTCTAAACAGATTGCCCAGGGCCAGTCACAGACAGCATCGGACAAAGATCTGAACCAGAGCCTTTGCAGACATACCTAATACATAGAAACAAACATAAAGAGGCAGCCAAAATGGTAAGACAAAGAAATAGGCACAAAATGAAAGAAAAAGAGAATCCTCCAGAAGAACTAAATGAAAGAGTGGCAATTTATCAGATATAGAGTTTAGGATATAGATTATAAGGATACTCAACAGCATGAAAAAAGACATAGGAATGATTTTTTAAAAAGGACCAGTCTCAAGATGGCGGCAACATAGGTGGGAGCGGAATCCACTTCCCCTCAGTGACAGGGAAATACCTAGCTGATCTGAGGAGCAGAGCGAACAGCCAACAGTACTCCAGCATATACGAAGATCAGAGACCAAAGATAGAGGACATTGAAAGATCTGAGGGTAAGAAGAGTGCTGAAGGACAATAAGGTCCACGGGTCCCAGGACCTCGCGGTACAAGGGCAGCAGAAGCGCCAGCCCTGGCGCAGGGGCTGCTGCAGGAGTCTTGGGAGAGGACCAGGCTGCGCTGTGAGCAGCCAGGTGCTTGATTGGACCAGGGGAGTTTGAAAAGGAGGAATTTCTCAAAAAGAAAAAGAAAATAGAGACACTCAGGGGCTAGTTAGAGAACTCTCGGTAGTAACCGAGGCCACTGGCGCCCCTCCCCCCTCCGCCCCTGGACTGCGAGCGGGGGGGATAAGCAGCACCGGAGTGACGGCGCTCACCTGAGGTCCAGTCGCACGCGCGCAGATTAGCAAACGGGGCCCATTCATGAAACCCCAGAGGGGCGCCCACACCTGAAACCTCCGAGATCATTTGGAGCTGAGGCTAGCTGCTCCACCCACAGGCCCAAAACCTCGGAACAGAGGGCCGTGTGATTCAGTCCCAGGGCGGCCCCTCCCGCTCGAGAGACTCAAGCCCAGGGCGGCTGGATCGGGCCCCCAAGCATAGAACCTCAGGCGCGGCGCGTTGCGCGCTCACCAAGCGCAGGGCCGGCTGGGTGCGCATTTTCCAAACACAAAGCTGCTGGCCAGTGTCCTAACTCCAAGGCGGCTGAACCTGCCGCCTGCGCGCCAGCGTCCCAAGCCCGGGCGGCTCGATTGGTCGGCCGGCAGCGCGCTCAGGGCACAAAATATGTCACAAACCCAAAGCGGCTGGATTCCCCTGCTGCGCGCGCACGCGTACCAAGCCAAAGCAGCTGGAGCCGCCGCTTGCGTGTCCCAAGAACAAAGCTGCTGGAGTGGCTGATCAACGGCCTGACTGACTGCCAGGGACCACACCTACAAAACAGCGAAGAGTGTGACCGAGGAAGGGAGAAAAGTGAAACCAATCCTTCCAACCACCCCCTCCCGTTGCACAGACAGGACAACAGCAGATATAACCTGACTGGTTTAAAGCCAACAGAAGATTTTTTTTTTTTATCTTTTTTCTTTTTTTTCCTTTCCCCCTGAATTCCTTCTTCCTCTCTCCTTTTTTTCTTTTTTTTCATTCCTTCTTCCTCCCATCCTTTACCATTTTTATGTCTTCTTCCTGCCTTCTTTTATCTATTTCTATGTTTTAATTTTTGTTAAAATTCCTTCTTATCTTGCCTCCGATCTTTCTTTATTCCTTCTTCCCTCCTTCCTTCCTTTCCTCCTTTCCTATGTCCTTTTTCCCTCCTTCCCATCTTTGTTTTGGGGTTTTTTTGTGTTTTTTTTGTGTTTTTTTTTCTTTCTCCCCCCCTTTCTCTTTTTCCCACAGGTGAGACAACAAAACCTGGAGTGCTGAAAAGACTAGAGTTAGACCGTGTTAAACACATAAATGTCAGCTCAAGACCAGTGAGCACAGGAGAGTAAGGAGACAGCACCACCGAATCCCATTGGCATTCTACCATAGAAGTTCATATCATAAATCCAGGGAGTCAGAACAAAGCAATTTAAGAAGCAGAGGCCAACAAGAAGAGCCTCACAAACAATGGGAAGACAAAGAAACAATTCCCAAATGAAAGGAAAGGAGGAAGTCTCAGAAAGAATACTAACCGAAAAAGAGGCAAATCAACTATCAGATACTGAGTTCAAAGCAATGGTCATCAGGAAGCTCACCGAGCTCTCTGAGCTCAAAGAGAACTACCAGAAACTACAAGGAAACTACAATGAACTCACTGCAAACTATATCAACATGAAAAAGGAAATAGAAAATATCAACAAGAGCCAAGAGGAAATGAAGAATACAATTTCTGAATTGAAGAACACAGTAGAAGGAATGAAAAGCAGACTTGATGAAGCAGAGGATCGGATCAGCGAGCTGGAGGATAAAGTAGAAAAAAACACCCAGAAGGAGCAAGAAAAGGAAAAGAGGCTCAGAAAGAATGAAGAGGCAATAAGGGAAATGCAGGACAACATGAAACGTAACAATATCCGTATAATAGGAATACCAGAAGGAGAAGAAGAAGAGCAAGGGATAGAAAACCTGTTTGAAAAAGTAATGATGGAAAATTTCCCTAATCTGAGGAGAGAAAAAGTCACCCAAATCCAGGAATCACAGAGAGTCCCAAGCAAGAGGAACCCAAAGAGACCCACTGCAAGACACATCATAATTAAAATGGCAAATTTCTAAGACAAAGAGAGGATCTTAAAGGCAGCAAGGGAGAAAAAGGAAGTAACATACAAGGGAGCCCCAATAAGGTTAGCAACTGACTTCTCAATGGAAACGCTCCAAGCCAGAAGAGAATGGCAAAAAATATTCCAAGTACTGAGAACCAGAGGCCTGCAACCAAGACTACTTTACCCAGCAAGGCTCTCAATTAAGATAGAAGGCCAAATAAAGAGTTTCCAGACAAAAGAAGTCTAAAAGAATACAGCTCCACCAAACCAGTTCTGCAAGAGATGCTAAAGGGACTGCTTTAAGGAAAGGAAGGAAAAGAGAAAGACAGAGGAACACAGGTAGGAAATAATGGCAATGCATAACTACCTATCGATAATAACCTTAAATGTAAATGGATTAAATGCTCCAATCAAAAGACATAGAACAGCTGAATGGATAAGAAAACATGACCCACACATATGCTGCCTACAAGAGACCCATCTCAGGACAAAAGACTTACACAGACTGAAAGTGAAGGGCTGGAAACAAATTTTCCAAGCAAACGGACAGGAAAAAAAAACAGGGGTAGCAATACTCATATCAGACAAAATAGACTTCCAAAGAAGGGCCATAAAGAGAGACCCAGAAGGTCACTTCATAATACTCAAAGGAAGAATCCACCAAGAAGACATAAACATTATAAATATATATGCACCCAACATAGGAGCACCCAAATACATAAAGAAAATCTTGGAGGACTTCAAGAAAGATATTGACAGCAACACAATTATAGTAGGGGACTTTAACACCCCACTGTCAAAAATGGACAGGTCTTCCAAACAAAAGATCAACAAAGATATTGTGTCACTTAACAATACCCTAGAGGAAATGGACTTAACTGATATATACAGAGCTTTTCATCCCAAAGAAGCAAAATACACATTCTTTTCAAGTGTCCATGGAACTTTTTCAAAGATAGAACACATGATAGGACACAAAGCAAGCCTCAACAAATTCAAGAAAATTGAAATCATATCAAGCATCTTCTCTGACCACAAGGGTCTGAAACTAGAAACCAACCCCAAGGGTAAAAACCCAAAACACTCAAAAACATGGAGACTGAATAGCATGCTATTAAACAATGACTGGGTCAAGAACGAGATTAGGGAAGAAATCAAAAACTTCCTGGAAACAAATGAAAACGAACTCACAACAACCCAAAACCTATGGGACACAGCAAAGGCAGTCCTGAGAGGGAAGTTCATAGCAATACAGGCCTACCTTAAGAAGTTAGAAACAGTTCAAACAAACAACCTAACCCTATGCCTACAAGAACTGGAGGAACAACAACAAAGACAGCCCAGAGCAAGCAGAAGGAAGGAAATAACCAAGATCAGAGCAGAACTAAATGACATAGAGACTAAAAGCACAATTGTAAGGATCAATGAATCCAGAAACTGGTTCTTTGAAAAGATAAACAAAATCGACAAGCCTTTAAGTAGGCTTATCAAGAAGAAAAGAGAGAGGATCCAAATAAACAGAATTAGAAATGAAAGTGGAGAGATTACAACTGATACCACAGAAATACAAAGGATCGTAAGAAATTACTATGAAGACCTGTATGCTAAGAAATTTGAAAACCTAGATGAAATGGACACATTTCTAGAAAAATATAATCTTCCAAAACTGACTGAAGAAGAAGCAGAAAACCTGAACAGACCAATATCAGCAAAGGAAATTGAAGCAGTCATCAAGAAACTCCCATCACACAAAAGCCCTGGACCAGATGGCTTCACAGAAGATTTCTACAAAGCATTTAAGGAAGAACTAACCCCTATCCTTCACAGACTATTCGAAAAAATCCAAACTGATGGAAGACTCCCAAACTCTTTTTATGAAGCCAACATCATCCTAATCCCAAAACCAGATAAAGACACAACGAAGAAAGAAAACTTCAGGCCAATATCGCTGATGAACATAGATGCTAAAATTCTCAACAAAATATTAGCAAACCGCATCCAGCAATATATTAAAAAGATCATCCACCATGACCAAGTGGGATTCATCCCAGGGATGCAAGGATGGTACAATATTCGCAAATCAATAAACATAATACATCACATCAACAACAGCAAAGACAAAAATCACATGATCATATCAATAGATGCGGAAAAAGCGTTCGATAAGATACAGCATCCATTTCTGATAAAAACACTCAGCAAAGTGGGAATAAAGGGAGCAGTCCTCAACATAATTAAGGCCATATATGAGAGACCTACAGCCAACATCACACTCAATGGACAAAAACTTAGAGCTTTCCCACTAAGATCAGGAACTAGACAAGGATGCCCTTTCTCACCACTCCTATTCAACATAGTATTGGAAGTCCTAGCCACAGCAATCAGACAAGAAAAAGCAATAAAAGGCATCCAAATTGGAAAGGAGGAAATGAAACTGTCACTGTTTGCAGACGACATGATAGTGTACATGGAAAACCCTACAGACTCCACTCAAAAACTACTCGAACTAATAAATGAATTTGGCAAAATAGCTGGATACAGAGTCAATACCCAGAAATCAAAGGCATTCCTGTACACCAACAACGAAACTGCAGAAACAGAAATCAGGAAAAAAATCCCATTCGATATAGCAACAAGAAAAATAAAGTACCTAGGAATAAACCTAACCAAGGAGGTAAAAGACCTGTACTCAGAAAACTACACAACACTGAAGAAAGAAATTAAGGAAGATACAAACAAATGGAAGCATGTACCATGTTCATGGATTGGAAGAATTAACATCATCAAAATGGCCATACTACCCAAAGCAATTTATAGATTCAATGCAATCCCTATTAGAGTACCCATGACATATTTCACAGATATAGAACAAACATTGCAGAAATTCATATGGAACCATAAACGACCTCGAATAGCAGCAGCAATTTTGAGAAAGAAGAACAAAGCAGGAGGGATCACAATACCTGATATCAAACTGTATTACAAGGCCACGGTAATCAAAACAGCCTGGTACTGGCATAAAAACAGGCACATAGACCAATGGAACAGAATAGAGAGCCCAGAAATAAACTCAAACCTATACGATCAATTAATATTTGACAAAGGAGGCAGGAGCATAAAATGGAGCAAAAACAGTCTCTTCAACAGATGGTGTTGGGAGATCTGGACAGCTACGTGCAAAAAAATGAAACTCGATCACCAACTTACGCCATACACGAAAATAAACTCAAGATGGATAAAAGACTTAAATATAAGTCGTAACACCATAAAAGTCCTTGAGGAAAACATTGGCAGGAAAATCTCAGACATTCCACGCAGCAACATCCTCACAGACACATCTCCTAAAGCAAGGGACATAAAGGAAAGAATAAACAAATGGGACCTCATCAAAATAAAAAGCTTCCGCAGGGCTAAAGAAAACAGCACCAAATTACAAAGAGAACCAACAGTATGGGAAAACATATTTGCCAATGATACCTCAGACAAGGGCCTGATCTCCAAAATATATAAAGAACTCACACGACTCCACTCCAGGAAGACAAACAACCCAATTAAAAAATGGGCAAAGGACTTGAACAGACACTTCTCCAAGGAAGACATACAGAGGGCCCAGAGACATATGAAAAGATGCTCAGCATCACTAGCCATCAGAGAGATGCAAATTAAAACCACAATGAGGTATCATCTCACACCAGTCAGAATGGCCAACATAAACAAATCCACAAACAAATGTTGGAGAGGATGTGGAGAAAAGGGAACCCTCGTGCACTGTTGGTGGGAATGCAGACTGGTGAGGCCACTGTGGAAAACAGTATGGAATTTCCTCAGAAAACTAAAAATGGAACTGCCCTTTGACCCAGTAATTCCGCTGCTGGGATTATACCCTAAGAACACTGAAACACCAATCCAAAAGAATCTGTGCACCCCAATGTTCATAGCAGCACAATTTACAATAGCCAAGTACTGGAAGCAACCGAAGTGCCCATCAGCAAACGAGTGGATCCAAAAACTACGGTATATTTACACAATGGAATTCTACGCAGCAGAGAGAAAGAAGGAGCTTATACCCTTTGCAACAGCATGGATGAAACTGGAGAGCATTATGCTAAGTGAAATAAGCCAGGCGGTGAGGAACAAATACCATATGATCTCACCTTTAACTGGAACATAAGCAATAGAAGGAAAAAGCAAACAAAATATAACCAGAGTCATTGAAGTTAATAACAATCTAACAATAGCCAGGGCGGGGGTGGGGGGTCGGGGCAGGGACAGTGGGTAGAGGGGATTACAGGAACTACTATAAAGGACACATGGACAAAACCAAGGGGGAGGGTGGAGAGGGGGAGGGAGGTGGGTTCAGCTGGGGTGGGGTGGAGGGATGGGGAGAAAAGGCATACAACTGTAATTGAATAACAATAAAAAAAATATTCTAGAAGAATCTAAAGTAATATTCTAAGAATCAGCAGGGCATAAACTAATTCTAACTATTGTTAATTTCTCACTTTATGTTTTCTTATTTTATGTGAATACAGAAATTTATATAAAATACGCATGTATAACTGCAAAAAAAAAAAAAAGGACCAGTCATAAATAAAGAATGCAATTAATGAGATAAATAATACAGTAGATGAAATAAACAGTATGTTAGATGAAGCAGAGGATAGAATTAGCAATTTGGAAGACAAGCAGAGCAGTAAAAAGAAAAAAGAATTTAAAAGTATAAGGAGAGCTTAAGAAACCTTTGGGACAACATGAAGTGTGACAACATCTGCATCATGGGAATACCAGAAGGAGAAGAAAGTGAGTAGGGGGTAGTAAACCTATTTGAAGATACATTGACTGAAAACCTCCCTAGTCTGGTGAAAGAAAAAGACGCACAACTCCAGGAAGTGCAGAGAGTCACAGACAAGATGGACCCAAAGAGGCCTACACCAAGACACTCATAATTAAAATGGCAAAGCTAAAAGACAAGGAGAAAACCCTAAAAGCTGCAAGAGAAAAGCAGGTAGTTACCTACAAGGGGGCTCCAATTAGACTGTCATCTGATTTCTCAACAGAAATTTTTTAGTCCAGAAGGGACTGGCATGAAACATTGAAGGTGATGAAAAGCAAGGATCTACAACTATGGATACTTTACCCAGCAAGGCTTTCATTTAAAAATGAGGGAGAAATAAAGAGCTTCCCAGACAAGAAAAAGCTAGAGTTCGTTAATACCAAACTAGTATTGCAACAAATGTTAAAGGGCTTGCGTTAAGAGAAAAAGAAAAACAAAATCAGAAGAAAATAGTTTTTAAAAATGGCAATAAATAATTATCTATCAATAACCACCTTAAATGTAAATGGCTTAAATGCTACAACCAAAAGACATAGGGTAGCTGAATAAGAAAACAAGACCCATATATATGCTGTCTCTAGACCTACCTCAGATCGAATGAAACACACAAACTAAAACTAAAGGGACAGAAAAAGATATTTCATGCAAATGGAAAGGAAAAGAAAGCTGGGGTAGATATGTATAACAAAATAGACTTTAAAACCAAGGCTACTGTAAGAGACACAGAAGGACACTATATAATAATAAAGGGAACAATCCAAAAGGAGTATATAACCCTAGTAAACATTTATGCACCCAACACAGGAGCACTTAAATATGTAAAGCAAATCTTGATGGATACAGAAGGAGAGATTGGCAGAAACAAAGTTACAGTAGGGGATTTTTACACCCCTTTGACTTCAATGGAGAGATCTTCCAGACAGAAAATCAACACGGAGACAGCAGCCTTAAATGACACACTAGATCAAATGGATTTAATTGATATCTTCAGAGCATTTCACTCCAAAGCAGAGAATATACATACTTTTCCAGTGCATGTGGAAAGTTTTCTAGAATAGAATTAAATTTATCATCAATAAATCAACAAACAACAAGTGCTGGCAAGGATATGGAGAAAGGGGAACACTTTTGCAATGCTGGTAGGAATGCTGGTGCAGACACTGTGAAAAGCAGTGTGCAGATACCTCAATTAAAATTAAATTAATTTTAAAAATTAAAAATGGATCTGCCTTTTGACCCAGTGATCCAACTTATGCGAATATATCCAAAGGAACCCAAAACACTACTTCAAAAGCACATAAGCACCCCTATGCTTATTTCAGTGTTATTTACAATTGCCAAGAAGTGGAAGCAGCCCAAGTGTCCATCAGTAGATGAGTGGATAAAACAACTATGGGACATTTACTCAGTGGAATACTACTTGACCATAAAAAAGAAAAATTTTCCCTTTGTGACAGTATGGATGGACCTGGAGAATATTATGCTAAGCGAAGTAAGCCAGTCAGAGAAAGACAAATACCGTGTTATTTCACTCATATGTGGAATCTAATGAACAAACTGAACTAACAAGCAAAATAGACAGACTCATAGATGGAGAGCAGGATGACAGCTATTGGGGGAAGTAGGGGTGGAGGGATTGAGCAAAAAGGTAAAGGGACTCAAGGACATGGACAACGGTGTGGTCATTTCAGGGAAGGAGAGAGATATAAGAAGGTTAAATGGTAATGGAAAAACACAATAAAAATTAAAAATAAAAAGAATGACTTAGTAAAATATCCATCACAATACCAATGGGAGAAGTTTACAAAGCAAGAGATTCAAACGTAAAATTTCCTTACCAGGCACACCTCAGAAAAACCGCAGGTTCGGTCCCAGACCACCACAATAAAGTGAGCATTGCAGTTATGCACGTTGTTACGTTTTTTTCTGGTCTTGCCTTAAATTTACTAAAAAAAAAATCTGCAAAGCACAATAAAACAGAGTGCAGTAAACGAAGGTATGCCTGTGGTTAAAATGTTCTAACACAGAAGGTGCTGCCGTGTAAGGCTGAGCGACCTCTCCATTGCTAGCGCTGCTGTCCATGAGCCGACAGATAATATCCCTCGTTGGAGGGTGTTGCCCAGCTGGTGGTCTAGGGCCCTTCCATCTGATGTTTTATGAACCAATGATTCCACGGCACTGCAAGTAGGGGCACATGTCTAAACCAAATGTAGAAATAACAAAGAAATAAAGTAAGTAAAATGTATGCCTTCGCTTAGTTTGGCTAAGATGCATTTCAGTCTTATGATTCCTTTAATGTCTTTTCACTTTATTTAATTTTATTCTTTTTAATAATCAAGACATAGCCAGTCAATTTGAAAAAATTAAAGTTAACAAAGTTAAGTGGTCAATCCTGACAAGAAAAAATGCCCTCTGACCCTCAACAACCATAGAAGTGAAAATGCTAAAGTGGATTCCAAAGTTTCAAAATAGAAAAGGTTGCCACTTTGCACATTTTAGATGATGGGAATGCGAACAGTATTCTAAACAGCACTGCCTCACGTCTTTTATGGCTCTGCATCGTCTTGCATCGTGGCGAGGACAGTGACATTACTACCAAGTGGGAGCACCAGCTGCCGTGTTAGGGAGCCATCTATTGCACTTACATAGCAACTCTAGCTTGTGGAAAGGGTTTCTTCAAATTTCCTGAAGCCTTGCGATTGCTGGAAGAATGGCTTGATGATGCTGTATATTGAGTCCTTAGAGCGGGCTGGGGTTACTTACCCATAAACTGTAGGAAAAGTGGGTGTTCAGCTGGTAGTGTTACTGATCAAGGACAGCCGTCAAGGACAGATGCCTCATGTCTAGTTGGGTCTTAAGACAGAAATGGGAACACTCATTCTATTTAGTAATCAGGTCCTCTAAAGATACCACCTCCAAAAATGAATTGCTGTCACTTACTTGCCTACATAACAAGACTAAACTATGTAATCTGAGGGGGTAATAACAAAAAAATTTCTATAATAATCTTCTACTGTCAACAAAACTATGGACATTTTAGGTATCTGGGGAATCGCACAAGCATAGCCTCTGAGAGTGGAGGTGGTGGTGGTGACACTGCTGCTTCAAGCACTAGACCGAGCTGCACCAGGATGGGAATAGGCTAATACTTCACGTTCTTAATAGAAGAACCACCTTTCCCTCTCCCCAAATGCCTTCTCCTTCCTCGCTAGAACGATTAGGGGAAAATCCAGCTGTCTCCGGCCCCGGATCCAGTGAACTTCCACACACAACCAGGGCACTACTGACCTCACATCACTAAAACTCAACCTGGAACAGTAAACACATGAACTTGCCAGGGGACATCAGAGCTTCCCCATGCCTCCAAAGTTATTTTTGTTCTTCAATGAGGCTTCTCCATAACCCTTGGAGGTGCCTCATCATCTTTTTTCCAACTCCGAGTTTTGAAGTAGAACCTCTCTGAGAGCAGATCACAGGGCCATTCCATTGAGGACCAAGGAGGTGGGAATGTAGAAGCCTGCTGTCTTCTCTTAAAGTATTGAAGAGCTGAGGCAGGGAGTCTTAAGAGAGATAACTCTTTATTTTACCTACTGCCTCCAACAAGTTCCCTTTTTACTGACCTTTTAATGGTCTGGCCTCAGACAAGAAGTATCCAAAGAAGTGGACAAATAAAGCACCATCAGAATAAGCTGGGGCAAAAAGAAATTCAAATGACATTCCCTTGAAGTGTCCATGAAGGGTCCATTAGTTGGGCAGGTAGCTGGATATGTGTTCTCAGGGAGAAGACTGAGTCTTTTTACCTGGAAGCAGATATCTGGGGCCAGAATAATCAAAGATTAGCCTCCAGAAACCAGAGAAACCAGGTGAGGGCAGAGGGGCTCCAAAAGCAGGAATGGCAGGACTTCAAAGTTGGAAGGAGGCTCTTAAAGGCCGTAGGATAGCTTCTGTTACATCCCTTCCAGGGACAGGCAGAAAGCCTCTGGTCAGTTTAGATGGAATCTTCCAGACTCTCTGCACTTACCGTATTGTGCCATATATAATGTGCACATTTTCGCCCAAATTTTTAAGGGAGAAATAAGGATGTGCTTTATACATGGGTACAATGATTACATGCCATGGGGTATAATAATCTCGTGTACAATGCACACAAAAAGCACGGGTGTGCATTACACACAGCAAAATATGGTACTTGGGTTCAAGGGTCCACAGTCTCAATCTCAGGTCTAGAACTCACCAGTCAGAAACAAGCATATGGCAGTGGTTAGGACACTGGGAACCAAATGCCTACATTCAACTCCGGGTTCTGATACTGACTTTTTGTGACTCTGGATGAATTACTAAATACCTCCATGTCTCAGATTCACCATCAGTAACATAGAGGCCTCATTGGGTTGTCATTTGGATTAATATGTAAAGTACTTATAATGAGTGACTTGTATATATTAAGCACTATATAAACATTTACTGTTATTGTCATTTCCTTTAGGGGTCCTCAGGTCTTGAATCCTATTAACCAAACTCACCGAAACCTGATATATTAGCCATAAAGTCAATGCATAGCAAGTAGATGGGAAAAGTCAGGCCTGTTGAACAGTATGTGTTCATTCAAGTAAGAAAAGTCTACTTGAGAAACCAGATTAAGATGAAAAGGTTGCTTTTTGAACCCTAAGTCAGATCATCCAACTGGGTGGTCAAGCAAAGAAAGACCGAGTCACTTTCCACTCCCGAGATTGTCCCTGCCCAGTGGGTACTTGTTTGGCTGGTCAGAACATGCTCTGCTTTGAAATGTGTTAAAGACAGAGGCACCAATTCTTTATACTCAAAACTCTTCCTTTTTTGATATTCCATTATATGCTTAGTATTGGGAAAGGCTGGTTTCAGCTTATTCACAATAAAATAACAGGTTTTCTGAGAGGCAGATGATGAAAGAGGAGTCTGCTGAGAATGGGGAGGAGAAAGCTTCTAGAATCAGGGGTGTGTCCAGAGAGAGGGGATCAGGGCCACATGTCAGCATCAAGATTTGCGGAGGGCAGCTGCACCGAGGATAGCATATGTTACCACACTGTTTCCGTCAATGCCATAGAAAGTTTGTAAACTTGAAACCTGAAGCCATATGCCCATCTCTGCTTTGTCACCTGGCCACTCTGCCATGACTGCTGAGGTCTGGCTTGTGAGCATCTCTTCCCAATCTGAATTTAGTGACCTCGAGTTGGTGATACAGTATTTACACCACGTAAATGGGGAAATTCCACAAGAGAGCCAGATGTTAAATATTTACCAGCGCACCACTGAGCTGCTTCCCCACCGCTGAACTGAAATAGCTCTTTTGGAAACACGAACGGCTCTGCTCTTGCTAAAGCCAATGGATGCTGCCTGGGCTTTATTTTTCTTCACTTCTCTAGAGCGTTGACGCTTGGTCATTTCCTCCCTAATGAACTTCCTTCTCATTCTAGCTTCTAGACCTCTCTGCTGACTCTTCTGTTCTTTGCACATTTTCTCAGGTTCTACAAGCTTCCCTTCCCCCACCGCCCTGAAACATTGGTGTTCTCTATGGTTCTCTCCTTGATCATTGCAACATGTCCTTTAAGACACAGCTAGGTCACTGCTTACTCCTGGAAGACAACCCCCAGCCACCTGATCTGCATTATGCCTATTTCAAGAACACTCCTGTCCTTATCTCCATCACAGATGAATGGCTATCTACATGTGTGAGCCTCTGCTAGAGGGCGAGGACCTGGATGACAAGGACTTGGAATTACAGCAACAACAATGAAAACAACGGGAACAGTTGTTACTAGCTCTTGCTCTACCAGGCACTGTCCCAAGTGCTTTACATAGTTTACATAAGCTTTACACCATTTACACTTTACACCAACCCTATGACTTCTCCCACGACACTCTTGACACTTGCAGAGTTGAAATAACTCTCCCAAGAACACACAGACCAATATGAACCCCGAAGTGCAAGCATTGAGCCAATGTACTTAACCATGGCCCCACGATGCCTTTTCCAGTTGGTGTACTATGAGATTTTGATGCAACAGATGTGAGGAAAAAAAGAGAGGTGAGGAGAGCCAGGGGGATCTTGTAAAAGTAGACATTCTTCAATCTTAATATAAGGTTTTGTTTATTAGATTTGCTGAATACATAAGATAGCTCCCAACTCCAACTGACTCTCAAAAACCTCTCTGACTTGTTCCTGACCAGTGTGGCTCAGTGAGTTGGAGCGCTGTCCCACAAACTCGAAGGCTGCAGGGTCAGTCCATGGTTGGGGCACACATGGGAGGCAACCAACTGATGTTTCTCTCTCTCTCCCCCTTCCACTCTTTCTAAAAGCAATGAAAAAATGTCCTTGGGTGAAAACTTTTTAAAAACCTGATTCATGGTGGTGGTTCTTTGCAAGTGCCATTTTTCCAGGCCTGTGGGGCTTCATTTTGTATTGTAAGACACACTCTGTGGCTCCCTCCTGACCCGGCCTTACGAAAGCACGGGTGTGGTACGGAAGAGAAGCTGCTGCTCAAAACCTGCGCATCCTAAAGCTCTCCACACAGACAGCAAAACCCTTTAAACCGTGACAATCTGTTGAGTTCCACTAGTCTCTATATATTTTCTCTAGAGAATCTGTTTTGTTATTGGAACTCACGTTCCTAAACTATAAAAAAAAATTAGTGCTTTCTGAGTTTGGGATCCTGCTAGATAGATTTATTTATTTATTATTTTTATTGTATTTTTTCCATTATCATTTAGTCCCCTTGTACCACCCCCACCACAATCACCACACTGTTGTCCGTGTCCATGAGCCCTTTTTCCTTTTTTGCTCAATCTCTCTACCTCCTACCCTCCCCCCTCCAATAGCTGTCAGTCTATTCTTCATCTATGAGTCTGTCCCCACTTTCCTTGTTAGTTCGGTTTGTTCATTAGATTCCACATATGAGTGAAAGAAATCATATGGTATTTGTCTTTCTCTGACTGGCGTATTTCACTTAGCATAATGTTCTCCAGGTCCATCCATACCCTTGCAAAGGGTAAAATTTTCTTCTTTTTACAGCCAAGTAGCATTCCACTGTGTAAATGTCCCATAGTTGTTTTATCCACTCATCTACTGATGGACACTTGGGCTGCTTCCACATCTTGGTGATTGTAAATAACACTGCAGTGAACATAGGGGTGCTTTTGTTCTTTCAAAGTAGTGTTTTGGGTTCCTTTGGATAAATTCCCATTAGCTGGATTGCTGGGTCAAAAGGCAGATCCAGTTTTAATTTCTTGAGGTATCTCCATACTGCTTTCCACAGTGTTTGCACCAGTCTGCATTCCCACCAATAGTACAAAAGGGTTCCCCTTTCTCCACATCCTCAACAGCACTCATTGTTTTTGATATTGATGATGGCCATTCCAACAGGTGTGAGATGATATCTCACTGTGATTTTAATTTACATTTCTCTGATGACTGGTGGAATTGAGCATCTTTTCATATGTCTATTGGATATGGACATAGCTTGTAGGGATCCTGCTAGTTTCAAAAGCAAAGTATCTTGTGTTTGAGTAGGAAGATGCCATGATCCGCTAGAGCAATCTGCAAAGTTGCTTTGGATCCTCAGGGTAATTAAGGGTGCCAGGCATTTGCTTGAAGGCTTATGCTCTGTAATTGTGGGGGAGGCTGCATGTGTTTAGGGATGTTGAGGGAATGTGAATATGCAGGGGAGATGTTCCTGGAAAATTAACACATTACGAAATGGCCTAGGAGGTTTTCTGAATTCCTCTCACTAAAAATGCCATATCACTTCTCCAGAGTATTTAGTCTTTATGGTGATTCTGTGGGATAATTTATTAGAAGATTCTAACAGTCAGCCCTGGATTACCCTCACTAATAAGGTAAGAAGATATGCAGGAGGTAAATGTGTACTTGGCTTGGTGTGGGGTAGAGAGGGAGAGGTGAGGGAAAGCGGAGAAGCGAGGGAGAGGAGAGACATAGGAAACATCTATTTTGCCAATCTGAAGACCCTCTAGCATCAGCTTTGCAATAAGAGCCCAGGAATGAAGCCCGTGAAATGACCCCCAAGGTGTAGTCCACCGGGAATTTGACTACACTCCCTTTTTTAAGACGACGACGACTGCCCACACATTTTCTTACTCGACACGACTATATTACGATGAAGCCAATTCCTTCACTGCACATCCACTGAGATTCCAGGCTTGTCTATCCTGCTGGCTGATTAAGAAGACCCACCCAGTTCATGAGTTGTTCTAATTCCTTCACTAGGCAGATAAGGACTATGGAGTCTCAGATGTCATCTTTGTGGCATGACCAAGGATGAGTCTTGTGTGAACAACAGATCTAAGAACCAGATTCTCTGATTCCAAGTTCACTCTTCTGTCACCACTGCCACCTAAGCATTCATCACTACATGCCAGGTGCTCCTTAAGTCCTCCTGGGTTTTAGGGAGTTGATAATACATAAGGTGCCTTTCTCCTTCTACTGAGTTTAGAAACAGAAAAATGAGTCAAGAGAGACACACACTGCGGATGGAGATGAAAATGTGAGCTGCATTCCTGATAAGTCAACTGGATGACTTGGCCTTAGACCTGACCCCAGAAGTCAGCAGCCCAGCCCCCCGACCCCTGGCCCTGAGGACAGCTGCAGGTCTCCACTGCTGAAGGCTCAGAATGTACTTCCTGGGCAGGCAGCTGTCCCTGGTGAAGCTAAGCCCAGGCCCTTCTCTCAGGCTTTCTATCAAGGGCAACCCCTTCTCCCATGGGGAAGGGGTGTGGTTCTATTTCAGACACATTTTCTGATGTCATCCTCACAAACACTGTGAGATAAGATTTTATCCCCACTCTACTACTGATAGGAAAGTGAGGTTGAGACAGGCGGGGACCGTGGTCCAAGGGCACCCGGGCAAGAACAGACGTGGCATTAGCACGACCCCTGCGAGACACGGGAGCCTTTACTGCCTGCACTGCCCCCGCAGCAAAACGGAGGCCGCAGCGATTGAGTGATTTGGCCAAACACTGCTGCACGCTGGTAGGAGAAGGAAAAGACTACATGTGGCATTTTCTGACTGATCACACAGATCTTTTCTTTAGAGTAAATAGCATCATTTCCCTAACCCTCTATCATCCACGGAGAAAAATAAATCTGATGGTATTGTTAAAGATTTCATTTGCAAAATGGTTCTGCTGACATCAGAAACCATTTCAAACAGCTATATATGACCTGTAGGTATATCCTATACCACAGAAGTCAGAGTTATATTGGCCACAAAATAGAGGAAGAGGTCTAACCACATTATAGAGCCTTCAAATTCCTCATCGGACACTCGTCCTGCCCTCCCTAAGATCATCAGTTCACAAGCTTTCACGTGGCTGGCCCGAGGTGTATTAGGTTAGCAGAAGAGCTAGTGATTTACCAGAACTGTTTGGAAAAAGATTTGATGGTAGAAACATGGAAGGGGAAGCAAACAAAAATGCACAGAAAACACCAACTGATACAAACAGGTAACATTTACTGAGTGCAGACCCTGAGTCAAGGACTGCTGCGGGCGTTTTATGGGTACTGATTCATATATTCTCACGTGACCTTCAAGATAAGCACTAGCATTAGCCTCTTAGCACAGATGGAGCAACGGAGGCACAGAGAGGTGAGCTAATCTTATGGCTCAGTTTGCAACTAGCTGAAGCTAGACTGTGTATCCCGGCAGGCCTCAGACCCGCCCCCTCACCACCATGGAACATCTGACCACTAAATGTGGGCACCGCACCGGCCTTTTAAAGAGGAAGACAACCTCTTCCTTTAATGCTTCCTCCCACTCTTCTTCCAGGAAAGGAGAAGAGGTGAAACGTAAATTCACTTCCTCTAGTCAAAAGGGAAGAACAAGATTCTACATTATTGCTGAGTTTCAGATATTTCTTCTACCCTTTGTCAGTGGCCAGCTGGAAAATCAAGAACTGGCCCAGCAAACAGGTGCACGAGAAGGTGCTCAACATCTGTAGTCACAGGGAAACGCAAATCAAAACCACAGCGAGACATCACCTCACACCTGTTAGGATGGTTATTACCAAAATGATAAGAGATAACAAATGCCAATAAGGATGTGAGGGTGCCCTCCTACGCTGTGGGTAGGAACGAAAACTGTTACAACTACTGTGGAAAACAGCGTGAAGGTTGCTCAAAAAATTAAAAATAGAACTACTACACGACCCAGAAATTACATTTCTGGGTATTTATCCAAAGGAATTGAAAGCAGGATCTTGAAGAAGTATCTGCACTCCCAAGTTCACTGCAGCATTTATTCACGATAGCCAAGTCGTGGGAACAGTCTCAATGTCAGTGAAGGAACAGGCAAAGAAGATGCGGTGGCCCTGACTGGTGTGGGCCAGTGGGGTGGGTGCTGTCCCACTAATCGAAAGGTAGCCAGTTCGATTCCCAGTTGGGGCACATGCCTGAGGTGTGGCCAGGTCCCCAGTTGGCGGGTTTGCAGGAGGCAACTGATCGATGTTTCTCTCTTGCACATCAATGTTTCTCTCCCTCCCTTCCCCTCTCTCTAAAAATAAATAAATAAATAGAATCCTTAAAAAACAGATGTGGTGTATAAAGACTATGAAATACCACTCAGTCATAAAAATGAAGGAAGTCCTGTCATCTGCAAAATCATGGGTAAACCTTAAGGCCATTACGCTACATGAAGTCAGTCAGTCGGAAAAAGACAATTATGTGATCCCACTTACACGTGGAATCTGAAAAAGCTGAAATCACAGAGACAGAGACCGGAATGGGGGTTGCCAGCGGCCTGTGGGTTAAGAGGGAAGATGTTGGTCACAGGGTACGAAATCCCACGTGTAAGATGGACTCTCATCTGAGGTCCAGCAGGGTGACTGTAGCTGACACTGGATCGTACACTGGAAAGGTGCTGAGAGAGTAGATCGTTATTGCTCTGACCACCACCACAAACCGTACACTATGTGAGGTCAAGTGCGCATGAAATAACCTTATTGTGGTAATCATTTTACAGTACATATGTGTATGAAATCATTACGCTGTACACTTTTTACTCAGACAGCATCATATATCAGTTACTATCTCAATAAAGCTGGGAAAAAATCATCAGGATGCCACCAGCTGAAGTCCCTGACTTCCATTCGGAGCCTTGCCCCATGAGGACGGCCCCTGATTCCCGCAGCTCTCCAGCAGATCTTGCAGCCTAAGGCCTTATGTATTGAGTTTTCTGTCCTGGAGTCCCGGTGCAAGCTCAGCCAAGCATGATGAGGGGCAAGGGCAGTGTAGGACAGCGTGGAAAAGAGCTGAGCCTGCTCTCCATGAATGATCCAGCGTCCTGGTCTCTCCGGGACCTCAGTTTTCTGCCTCTGGCTCTGGTTCTGTGAGGGGCTGTGGTTCTGTGAGCAGACATGGAGTAGAGAGAAAGCAGTGGGTGGGGCGGAGGATCTGGGTCTGAGTTCTAGCAGCCCCCTCCCCTCAAGGACCTAGGTCATTCACCACCGCCCTGCTCAGCTGTGAAATGAGGATAAAGCACCTGCGCTGGCTCAAAGGAAAGAGCAACTCTGGTTGCTCTGCACTCCAAGCTGGGTGGCTGAGACACAGGCAGAGGCAGAATCCTGCCGTCTGCCCTTCTCTCCGACCCCGGCCACCCAGCAGCCAGGACACGGATGACATTTGTAACACCCAGTTCTGCTCTGTGGCCCCAGCGCCTGCTCTGGCCCAGAGCCCCACAGACCGCCTGAGCACAGCTGCTGGCACCAGCACCCGCCCCCAGGCCTGGGTGCTGGGGAGAGGCCGGGCTGTTTACTTTTGGTTTCCCCATAACTCCCGTTTCCAAGAGCTCCCTGCCAAAGGGAAAGGGAGGGAGGCGGCCACAAGTGGCCACGTCCAGGGACAGCCCAGGGTGGAGCAGAACTTCGGGCCACACAGGTTGCTGGCTCCGAGGGCTGGCCATGGCACATCTGCCATACCCTCCCCTCCCTGGTGCCCCACCTTCACCAGTTCACTCCCGAGAGCTCCCGTCTTTTGAATCAGCCCTCTTAAGGCAGTGAACAAGAATCATAGTATAAAAATTCTGCCCAGGACACAGAATAGGGGATGGAGAAGAGCCACTGAGGGTCAAGAGGACCCCTGAGTGGCCCCAAATTACCAGGTTCTAGGAAGGGGAGGAGGTCTGGGGCCAAAACCCTACTGACAAGTGGATAGGGTGAGTAGACACCAATGCAAACACTACCCTACAGCCCGGGGCCACTTCTGGTCCAGGGGCGTGTGCCTGTCTACCTCTCTCTCATGCAAACACACATGGATACACACAGAAAGGCAGACAGACACACATCCAGCTTCTTCCCACCCTCTCCCCTGCTTTAGAAGCCATGTGGCTCCCAGGGAGGGACCCTGACCTAGGAGTCAGGAAACCTGTCCAGGTCCAGCTCTACCACGGCCTACTCTTATGTCCTTCATCTGTCCAGCCCTCCGATTTTTATTCTGTAAAATAAAAATATTGCTCTGGATCAGTATTTCCCAAAGTATGGTTTTGTGGTTCGATGTTCAGGAAAAAATACCAAGCGATCAGCTACATTTGAAAACGTCTGGCATTACCAGCACAAGCACACTCCTCCCCCATTCTTGGAGATCCATGTTGCAACTTGGAATCACACCTCCACTTTGTCTGTACCCCTGGACACAGGATAGATGAACAATATACATTCCAACAGTTCACTGGAACCTGAAACATTGAAAGTAATCCTTAGAAATACACAGCGTACTGCTTGCAAGTTATAGGTGATAAATTATTCTCAGGAATGAGCCAACTGGAGGCAAGAAAGGATGACCCTCAAATTCCCAAGACACTTTGAATAGCATCACATAACCGCTTCTGGAAGCTCCCCAGAGAAGCTAAGCACGCTGACTACATCTCAGCGAAGCAGAAATTCAGTTTCCCGTGTGCCAACCCTGCTTACAAGCCAAAGATTGACTACGCCATATATCTCATTAGTTATGAACGCCTGTCAACTTCAAAGATGCTGGCACTTGTACAACCTCCTGTACCCAATTCCCACCAATCTCAGGATTTTTACCTGAATTGTTTGCATAAAACCTGTCTCATCACATTGTCTGTGTTGCCACATTTGTTTGCCCTGAAAAACGATTCTGCACAAACACCTGGCTTGGTTGGGTGCTGAGAATTCAAAGATACATGGGAAATCATGTCAGGCCTTAGGAGGTGAACCTTCAACCTGAGAAGACAGATAGGTAAATAAATATTTATGATGGAAAGGGACCAGGTCTGCCATGACAAAGGGACTTACAAACCAATGGGGGAGTCCAGGGAAGGACCAACAGGCTCTGCCTACAGACTGGGGTCTGCTGCACCCAACAGCCACATGTGGCTGGTTGTGAAGCGGGAATGAGTGTCTCGGGCGGGTGAGAGCATCTAGGCACAGGAAGGTCCTGCACAGTCCCAGAGACCTCCAAGTGCCTTGTGTGTGGTGGGGAATGGTAAGTAGGAGTACATCACAGGGAGAATGTGTGTTCAGGGCTGGAGGAGTTGAAAGATGAGCCTGAAAAGATCGTTTTGGACCACATTCTCATGGTTGGCGTGTAAAGTTAAGGAGTTTGGTCTTTATCTTGGACGCAGAGGAGGAGCAAGCAAAGACTCATGTTGACAGGAGTGGCGTGACCAGGTCTGTTTGAGAAAAGAAGCGAGTGGAAGAGGCATGAGAATGAGCTCAGACAGGTGCTAACCCATCCACCAGCGGTGCTCCTGGAAAAAGTTCCATGCAGGTGAAAATGTGAAAGATAAATTGGAGGAGGGAAGGCAAGACGGGCAGTTAGGGGAGCTATTTCAATCAATCAAGCAAGAGATGACGGACATGGAGACTTAAGTGGCAGACTGAAGATACATTTCAGAAGCAAGATGATCCAGTGCTCAGGTAAAGGGGTGCACCGGTGGGATGGAGAGCAAGGGAATGACTTTTTTGCTTGAAAGTGTCAAATGAGACCCCTAGGTTTCTGGCTTCAACAACTGTACCACTGGTGTCCCCAATAAACTGAGATGACATCTCAGGAAAAGCCCGTCTGGGTGGAAGATAAGGAATTTGGACACGTTGAGCCTAAGGTAACTGCAGGAAATTTATTGGGAAATAGCCAGCAAGCAGCAGTGAATGTACGTATTTTCTAGGAGAGAGCTGGGCTGGAGTGGCCACGCTGGTCCCTGCACCGATGTCTTCGACTCCCAAATGCCCACAGGCAGGCAGAAGGTGCCCATTCACAGTCGCCACCCGTCTGCAGGCCCAGAGCCAACACAGAGCCTGAGACGGACGATGCAGGCACCCCACCAACACGTACTTACTAAGTATTTGAAAAATGCGCATTCAAGAGAGGCATTTCTGGTGGTCCAGGAATTCATAGCATAAAATGGACCTACGGACCAGGCGGGGGCAGCTGCCACACTCATCCCCTCACTCAGAGTTCCCACGCCCTGCAATCTGTTCGGAAGATCCCCTTCTCTTGCACAACACCATGAGTTTCTGTTACCCGGCAATCTTTCTTTCATTGGGGTTGTTTCCACACCTTTCCTGGGTTGGAAAAGTAACTGGTTTGAGAGATTCCCATTACTGGTGAATTTCCTGTAAAAGTAAAGTACATAAGAGACTGTGGATGAAGGTGGCAAATGACCTTATAATGACTTGCCGTAAACTATCTTACTGTAATCAGACTTTGCTTTGGATAAAGAATTGATCTTATTTAAAAACAAAAACAAAAACAAAACAATTGCTGCAAAGGAGTATGGGAAGGCAGACAGGAACATCAGGGGAAGTTTGGTCAGTCATGAGATAGGCATTCCCCTAGTTCTGGAAGATTCTGAAGTCCTACTTCCTGTGAGTGGTCTCAGAACAGGGCAGTTGCCACAGGATCCCACGCCCAGGGCAGGACTCATGGGGAGGGGGACTTCTTCCTGTTCTCTCCCAAGAGCTGAGCTCCCAGTCCGCAGGCGCCTGATGGGCACCAGGTGAGCGGCAGGGAGTACACAAGGTCAGCGGACTCTGGGGGTAAGAAGAAAGCCCTCCTAATGCCCTGAAGCTGTGTGGACAGCCTGCATCTCTGAGGGCCAAACGGAGACTCCCCTGCAAGAAGACACGTCACTTCACAACGCGCCAGGTCAGGGACACACAGGAAACTGAGCGCACGTGTCACTCCCATGTCTACTCAGATAAGAAGTGGTCAGAACTGGAGGGAGCACAATGTGTCATAAGGGAAAAACTTGTGCACACTATTTACAGGATATAAAATGTTTGTGGGTAGAAGTTCATGCCAGCAAAGACTGATAAAGGATTTAAAGATCTCTGAGCAAACAGCTTGTATGGTTAAGTGAATTAGAGGGAAACTTATTTTATTATCAGACATTTTGGTTGCTGAAAGGGAGAGAAAAACGCATTTTGCCAGATCAGTGTTGGTTAAACCAAGGAGCTTGGAATTTCCTTGGAATCAAAACATACGTTCCTTGACCCGCTATATTTTGTTTTTGAAAAAATGTGAGTGGATTGCAGGGGGCAGGGAGGACTTTTTCTCATTTTTGCCTTGAGTTACATAAAGTATTTGAGTTCAGATGTAGGGTCCATCATTTCTGAAATCCCCTCGAGCTGAAGTCTCAAAGGGAATGTTCAGTCAGAACTGGCGGCACCTACCCACTTAAGCAGGAGGAACCTGGAGTCAAATCTACTTAGTAAGTATTTCTCCTCCCTCTTTTTTTCTAGATTGGGCATTTTTATAGTCTTCATTGTTATATATTTTCTTACAAATAAAGGCCACTTGTTTATAACAGGCTTTTTTTTTTTTTTTACTTAATGTGTGTGTTCACACATCCTCTGATTGAAAATGAGGGATTGATACAATTGTGCATAGGTCCCACCTCTAGGTGCTCACCCTGAGGAAGCCCCAAGCCCTCCCCCAAAGCCCATCTGGAACAACATTAACACTATGGGCGGGGGCACTGTATCTTCAATACCAAGAGCTCACGTGCGCTCACACAAACACTGCAATCTCTTCATTGGAGACGAAGCCAAAGTGGCAGGCTCGCTCCCCACCTCTTCTGATCCTGTTTGTCTTTACAACGTAACGGGCTCGTCGTGAAAGGGACACAGTAGGGAGGGCACACTGAAGTGGTACAGAGCAAAAAGGGTAGGCCTGTTCTTCTTGTCTTGTATATACGTTGGTCAAGACGAGTTCATCTTTGAGGCAATGCACCACCTACTGCCGTGACGCCAGTGGGGTGCAGTGAAGGCGTGGAATCTCCCAGGATCCAGCAAGGAAATGCTTACGTCTTCTCTACATCCCCGCCCCCGCCCCTGCAGGCTCCAGGAGACCACAGTTATCACTGAACAAGAACCCAGAGGCAGCAGCACCCGGCCTGAGTTGACTGAGTTTCTCCCATCAACTCTCAAAATAGGGCAGGGGTAGGAGGCCCTTCCATTTCTATCACTCTAACCCAAAATCTGACCCATAATGTCACAACTCAAGAAAACAGAATGACTGGTCCAAGTAACCTAAAAAAGATACTAAAGCCCTGGCTGGGTGGCCCAGTTGGTTGGAGTGTCTTTCTGTACAACAAAAGGTTGTGGGTTCGATCCCCAGTTGGGGTGTGTACGAGAGGCAACCAATGACGTTTCTCTCTCACACTGACGTTTCTCTTTCTCTCTCTCTCTCTCTCTCTTTTTTCCCCTTTCTCTCTAAAAATCAATAAAAATTGATTTAATTTGGGGGGGGATTTAAAAAAAAAAGGATACTAAGTCACCATTTTTGTTCAATACTGATGATAAACACTATGAGTCATATGACCATGTGGACCCAAACAGTCCACAGACACACCTATCACCTTCCCTAATTTATGGGGAGATTGCACCCCCTTTCTCAGTTTTATGAATGTCTGTGCATCCTTTTGAATTACTAAACTACTTTGCTGATTCTAAAATAGTTGCCCTCTCTACCCTCTCCTTATTCAATTTCCACCCCAAATACAAAGATTATATCACATCACACACTGAGATAGTTTGGTCCTTGTAGACCCAATAAAAATAGATTTGCTATATCCAGGCATCACATATATAGCAGACAGCATGTCATTTACAAGCCACTCATTCAATGATTAATCTGCCTTGTTTAATTCTGCTTCCAACCAGGCTGGGGCAGGTTCCAGGCTGCAGAGGTTCAAGAGACAACCTAAATCACAGACAGTTTTAGGAGCTCATCAGTACAGAATCTTCCCTCTCCTTTCAGACCTCCCATCTTGCCTTCATCCCTGCAGCCCAGGAGGTATCACAGAGATCATGTGCATTCGGGCTGCACGATGACAACAAGCATTTACCAGAATTTATGGCAAATTCAAAAAGAGCACCCAGAGATTTAATTCCTCAGCAGGGTGTCCTAACTATCAGGAGGTACACTAGCCCAAAACATACTCTGTTTCTTTTGAAAACATGTATGCTTCCTGAGATACGTAAAAGGGCCTCCTGACACACAGTGGGCACTAAGGAAACATCAGTTGCAACTATTCTGGATCTCTAGGTCCTTCGTTCTCTTTGGTCCCCTGATTCAGCAAAGCTCTTTATGGGCACAATAGGTGCATCATTCATGTTTTATCACACTGGAGAGCAGCTGTAGGAAATGAAACTATCTCAGGCTGAAGTAGGAGCCCACACGTAATCACATGCTCTGAGCAGATGCTCTACCATGATGGCCTACCACTGGTGTGCATGAATAATAGAAAAGCAATCAAATATCCTTGAGTATTTTCATTTTCCCAGCAGGGGCCTGGGCCAGCTACTGCTTTCGAGTGGCGACACTGAGAAGCAAGGCATGAACGGGGCCTTTCTGAACCCAGTAAGTGATTACCCTTCACCAAAGCAAGTGGCTGGAGTGCTTGCAGAGACAGATGTTCTGTACCTTACAAATTCATGTGTTCTACAGGATTGTCTGCTTTAACGTAAACTCCTCAATGGCCGGGCTGCGAGTGCAGTTTCTCCCCTGCTGCACCCAGCACAGCAACGTAGGCACTTGCTGCTAGCAAACTGGGGGGCCATTGTTTGATAAGGATGCCCACACTGACATCATGTCCAGGTAACGGTCCCAGGTGTGTTGAGAGGAGAATACACCTCCCAAAGATCAGGCAGAGCACAGATAAAGCCCCCCAGCTTGCACCAGCAGTAACAAACTTCCTTCATCTTTGGATAGAGAGTGAACACTGATAGCAGATGGTGAAGGCAGTCCTATGGGCAGCCCAGAAGAACCAGCAAGGTGATACAGAAGAATTCACCAAGGATGTGAGTGAGGCGATAATGCTGAAATGGCTACAATTTATAGGAGGGAGCTGGCTCTCTCCACACATCATCAGTTGGAGAACACCTGGGACACAGACGCACTTCTCTGTCGGAAGAAAGGCACCTGCCTCTGCTTGGGGTGTAGGTCATAAATCTCCTCCTTCCGTGGCAGCTTCAGAGCCACCCCCTCATTTACTGAAGTACCTCCCAGAAAGGGAAATCCTGTCCCCTCCAGATGGAAACCGCATCTGTGGGAGGAGTCTTCTAACCCAGAAGGCCGAGGACCATGAGTTAGCAGAGCTGTGAACTGTAGGGCCCCCTGGAGAATGCCCTGGCCTCGATTCCTGGAAGTTCAAAGCGAAGTTTCCTGAGCCGGAACATCGTTGCAGCTGAGTTCAGTTCTCAGAGGGTTGAATGTTCCAGCAACCTTAAAGGGCATTTCAGATTCAGGTCAGCACCCTGCATTCAGGAAATTAAGAGCAGTTGCCACGGAACCCAAATGTGATCTGCAAATGTGGTTTTTTCCTCTTTTCTTTTTCCCCCCAAACAGACATCATTCTCCCCACTGCTTGAACCTAGCAAGGGGAGAAGAGCTGAGCGTCCCTGGGAGGCTGAGAAGTCCTACAGGGCAAAAGCTGTGTGTTTATAATTCAGTCTCCCCACTGATAGGGACATTGTAGGGGCCCAATGACTACTGAAAAAATTCAATCCAAACTCCACAAATAACTTCAGAGCCTCATCTAAGCATTCATCCTCAACATCCTAGGTTTACTGGAGTACTCACAGGAAAGAAAACGCTCTGCTTTCCTCTACCAATGAGGAAGTTATAGAGACAGATAAAAGAGACACAAGAAAAATGCAAAAAAAAAGGAAAATGAAAACGCCAGGTTTGAAAACACATGGGTGGGACAGGTGGCCTTTGGGACATGGAGGACGGGATTGACCTGAACCGTGTCCTACAATTGGCAGAGAGCCCCCTGGAGTAAACTCCGGATACCATCACAGGACTTCAGCATCGGAATCTCTGAGGGTAAGGACCTGAACACCTTCGTTTTTAAACACGCTCCCCTCTGGCTTTCTAAGTTTGAGCAACACTCATCTCCAGAGGGAAGCTATACCTAGGACTAGCTCAAACCAGGAGCTTTGGGAATAAATTCAGCCCTCCCCCCAATTTCCCCCCACTCTCCTCACTCCCTGTTCCCCTTTTCCTTGGTCTTACTAGGTCATCTCCCTGGTTAGGACTGCGGGCTCCTCCTCTCCAGCCCTTCACAGGGTGTCTGCCTCGTGCCCACGTGTGAGCATGGAGCCCGACGCAGACCACATTCTCCAGACTCCCCCTGATTCTCCCCAGGAGGTGCTGAGCCTTGGAAGAACAGGGCAGGCAGACGTGAGACTACTTCCCATCATGGAGGTATGAGAGGTACTAGATTTATCCAAGACTGGCTACATGATTTGCAGAGTCCAAAACAAAGTCAAAATGACCTGTTCAATAAGCAGGGAGATTCGGAGGTGGGGCCTTTGGGGGAGGGAGGGGTGAATAGTTTTAGATAAGGTATTAGATGAGGAAGAGACAAGAGCTCTCTCTCTCCACCATTTGAGGACACAGTGAGAAGGCTGCTATCTGCCGGCCGAGAAGAGAGTTAGACACCAGAAGCTGAATCTGCTGGCACCTTGACCTTGGACTTCCCAGCCTCCATAATCATGAGGAATAAACGTCTATGGTATTTTGCTACAGCAGTCCCAACTGACTAACAAACCCTGCATTACTCACTTTGTGCTTAAACAGGAGTCTCTGCTTTCTGCAATTGAACCCTGACAAGTATACAGAAAGTCCTCACTTAATGTTGTCAGTGGGTTCTTGGAAACTGCAACTTTAAGCAAAACAAAGTATAGTGAAACCAATTTTACCATAGGCTGATATAAACAAAAATTAAATTCCTACAGCACATTTCTGGTCACAAAAATATCAACACACTTCTAAATAACCAAAACACTTCTAATATTAAACATTAAGTTGTGAGCTACATGTACATTTAAGAAAGATGAACAAAAACAAGTAAGATAATGATTTTCCAACACGCTTATTCGGGTTCAGGGTGACGGGTAGTCACAGGCTATCCTACCGGTCCTGGCGGCTCAGGGAGCAAGGCAGGACCCCAGCCTGGGCGGGCCGCCCTCCCATTGCGGGGCCACTCGCACTGGGACACTGAAGACACACCGGTCCACCTCACGTGCACACCTTTGGGATGTGGGAGGAAACTAGAGTCCCCAGAGAAAACCCACACAAACGTGGGGAGAATGTGCCAACTCCACATAGAAAGTGGTCCTGGCCAGAAGTCAATTTTTTTTCCTCATCAACATTATAACGAGACGACATTGAACAAAACACCATTATTCAAGGGCCTGCTCTTCCCTATTCTCCCCCCACAGCCCTTGTTGCTGGGCCCCTGGGCATGGCTGCAGTGTGGCTGTCCTGCCTGTCAGTTATGTCCTGGGACCTCTGGAGCACAGCAGACGGGTGAGGACAAGAGCCACAGGTTCAACCTCCTGGAAATGAAAGGGTTTTACCAGGAAAGCATGTGGACAACCTGCTTATAACCTAAACTAGCCTTTAAAGTTCTTGGTCATGGGAAACATTTCTACATCTGAGACTTTGGGAGTTGCCCCAGTTCAGTGACTCCCTGAAAACGAGAAGGGCAAAAAATGCAGAGTCCATCATCACTGACTTCATTGGTGGGTGGTTCCACTTCCCCTCCAGCTTCTGCCTCTGTGGACTCTCGGGAGGGTTGGCAGCCTCAACTGCAAGGCAGTCATAAGGCCAAACAAAAAAAAACACAACTGGGGTTAGCATGTCCCAAAGTGTCACTTCGAAATTAGTTGCCTATAAAAATAAGGATTACACCTACAGACTTAAGCATGGTTGAGCAAAACAAACTTATTTGGTTATAAAAAAAAATCATTACATCTTGAAATGTTTGGGGTAGAGTTGCTAGGTGGTGGCCGTTGTTTTGGTTTTTTCTGTCCCCTTTCCCCCAAATCACATTAATGACATTTTGACACGGCCAAGGGTTCCTCCCCATAATATGAACGCCATCAGGCTCACCACATGACTTCACCCCTCGTAACAGCACACACACAACTCCACTCCTGTGTGTTAATTAGAGAAGAGACCGCAAATTCCCATCTAGCACAACAACTGCCCGACCAAAGTCATTACCAGACAAGTGACCCAAGCTTGGGAAGACAGACAGATTCTGGAGGATCTAGATTGGAGGGGAGAAGGGAATAAAGTCTAAAGACCACTGAGGATTTTATCTTAAAGAAATATTCAGAGCTAGAAGATAAGGAAAAGTTTTGGTAAGCTGTCTAAGGACAGCGGTAAAAGACAGAGGGCAGATTCAATGCCTGCTGCATTTCCACTTTAGTCATTCATTCATTCATCCATCCATTCATTCAATAAATGTTTCTTAAGTGCCTGCTATGTGCCTAGTACTATGCTTGTCCTGTAGATGCAGAAAGAGACACCAGTCAGGCCTGGTATTTAACAAGCTTCAGCCCAAAGGGAGACAGATAAAAACAAATAATCACATAATCATATACTGTAGAAAAACTACATAGTAATCTAAAATGGGTTTGGTAAACTGCAGCCAGAGGTCCACCACTTGTTTTTGCAAATAAAGTTTTATTGGAATGTAGCTCACCCGCTCATTTACATGTCTATAGTTACCTTTGTATTATAACAGCAGACTTGAGTAGTCACCTGTATGGCCTGCAAAGTCTAAAACATTTACTAATTGGCACTTCACAGAAGATGTTTACTGATGTCTGGTCTAAGTTAATAAAATAGGGACCCTAATTTAGACTGGAGTTTTGGAAGGCTTCCTGGAGGAAGTGATATTTAAGAAGCAACTGAAAGATGAGGAGAAGTGTGCCAGGCAGAAAGAAGAGAGAGGTCTCCAGCAGAAAGAACTGTGTGGACGAACACCAAAGGTGGGAAAGAGCTAGGCGTGTAAAGGTGTGTAAGGGTTGAAGCAAACATGATGGAGACACAGTAGCAGCTCCAGGATTTCCACTGATACAGTAGCGGCAGCTGCAGGAGTAACAGCTGCAGCCCGTAGACACTGAGTGACGTCTATGGGCCAAGCTATGTTCTAAGGAAGTAAGTGTTACATACAGTAACACTTCATTCCTTAAAGAGCCTTATGGGTTCAATATGTTTAGAAATGATCAGCTTACCACTAGATTTGCATAACACTTCACTTAATGTTGAGAAAATGTCAGCTGGTCACAAGAGAAAATCTGGGGGTGGGGCTGGGCTGACAGACCCTTGGAAGGACCAGATCCCTACCTTCTCACCCCATCAAGGTAGCACCTTGGCAATGCCACTGTGCAGAGGGAACTGACATCCAAGATGCTTCCTAAAACAAGGTAATTTTACCCCTTTAATTGGATCAATTATATACTGACATTCAAAAGAAAGATACGCCTTGGCTGGTAAATTACGAACCTTATTTGTGATTTCAGACCTTAACTCTACACTGGGAAATACTGGAGAATGAGAAAATCCTGATGTTCACAATAAGAGAAAAGGATAGATTCCAGAAAAGAAAAGAAGAGATGACGGCTAACGTTATCCTCCTTGCCAAATTCTAGAGAGATTATTAAGTGGAAGTTTTATGAATGTTCAGAAAACATCAACATGAAGACTCCTGATTGAGAGGAGCCACTCCTGTCCTCTCCTGGCAGGTTACCAGGTTGATAGGGCAGAAAAATGCACTGATAGGGTGTATGTTAAGTTCCAGCAGGATATCGACCAAGAGTTTTTCATATATCCTTTCGATAAGGGAGAGACAACGGGAATTTCTAAAGTGCCACAGTGCAGATGTACAGCTGTCTGCACAACGTCATACCAGAGAGGACTCTCATTGAAGTGGGCAGGGCTGGTCTCTGTGGCTCTTCCTCCAGGGGCCTGAAGCACACCCAAATGAGAACAAGCAAAGGCTATTTACTTGGAGCTCGCTAGGGCAAGAGAGTCAGCCACCACCACTTGCATTTGGTAGAGACTCAAAGATAGGCAGAGGGGTGGGAAAGCTCTGTAGTAAAAAAAAAAAAAAAAAAAAGGAGGGCTTCAGGGATGCCCTGATGGGAGGCTGTTGGCATAGGGAAGGCCGAAGGGGGTGCTTACTAGCAGCTAGCACTCCTGTGGTTGGTTTGGGGAGCATATTGTCCTTTATCAGGCTGCTCCTAAGTTGGAAACAAAGACAAAAATTAGCCAAGTGCCAGTAATTGATCAAGTCCTGGCTATCTAGGGCCAACTGCCACAGGGGTTACTGTTTGGCTCCCTGGGCTGGTTGCTGAAATTAGGGGTCAGAGTTCTAGTGTAACACAGGGCCAGGCCGTTGTCCATCCATACAATCAGTCTCCAACCCAGCACCATTCTGTGTCCCACATGGGAGAACAGGTGTTTGGGTCAGTTGCCTTGAAAGTGGCATGAAGATGGGTTGTCTCTCTCACACCCCCAACTGGGGACCTGGCCCACACCCCAGGCATGTGCCCTGAGAGGGAATCAAACCAGCAAGCTTTCAGTCCGCAGGCCGTCACTCAGCCCACTGAGCCTGGTACTATGTTATCTGTATACTTGTAAATGGGTGTGTATTATTATGAGTGTATAAGGAGAAAAGGAACGAAACTGTTTTCCTGAGGGAGTTCAGTAAGTCTGTTGTCAAGACAAGTCACAAAGAAGACTTCACAGAGCAGTTTTCTCTCGGGTGGTTTTGGATGCACCATCCACGGGAATGAGTCACTCACCAGGAAAAGAACATACGCTATATGAATTAATAAAGGAAAAGAGTACAGAAGAGGTTGTAGAATTATTTTACAAATTATCAGGACTTACATAGTATTTTCAATAATCATTATTTTTATTTACAACTACATTGTAAATGTACTCAGGAAAGGGACTTTAAAATTCATTATATTGTCATTGCTCTGTATGCCACATTTTGAATATTTTGTAAATAAATCCCAGCCAAATTTGCGAGTAAAAAAAAAAGTGGCATGAAGAACTTTTAGAAAGTAGAGAAAACTAAGCAATTAATTAGTCCCAAATTCGAAGGTGATGAAATTAAAAATCAATTAAATATCCTCCCCAAGGAAAATCAGGGGCATTAAGATGGGTGAAATTTAAATGTACTATAATAGGTAGTCAAAACAATTGTCAGCGATGCCAGTTTATATGGGCTAATCAATGCATTAGCAAGGTGGATGGCTGAGTCACCCGCTGCTAGCTCTGGGGCTTTGGGCAAGCCATTTGATCTCTATCAGCTGTAATCGCTCATGTGTAAAATAAACAGGTTAAACTGAAATCTCTCAGGTCCTTCATGGTTATAAAATTTTATCGTTCTATGATTCTGGTCTTTCATTCTCCATGTGGCAGCTTTATGGTTGCCCAGTTAGATATATTAATTCATTAGTAGCTGAATTTGAAAAACAAAGCAAACACATCCATGTTTTGTGGCAGAGCATTCACATCATAATAATTATGTAACAGCAACTGTGAATACAGCACTCTCCCAGGAGAAAAGTGACCCAGAGCTAAAGGACTATAGTTGAGAAGCAACAAATATACACACAATTAAGCAAGAAACAAAATATTCAGTGACCTAAAATGATACAGAGAGTGCCACAGAAAATGACAAATACTTTGAATATTCTGAATGGCTTGCTAAAAGGTTGTCAGAAGAACGATCAGCTAGTGATTGTATTTTTAGCACACTGCAATTTGCAAAAAAATTTCATTTGCTTTAAGTTTCATGTGCTCCCATTTCCCTCCCCCCTGGCTTTGGAGGTTAGCGTATCAGAGGTAGACTTAGCAGGCATCTAGTGCAACGGGCATTTAAGAGGAGAGTTATGCCAGAACACTGGCAGCTCTACATTTTACAGGATGTCCTGGCCAGAGAAAGCCCAGTCACAGAAACGACTGAATAACTTCAACGGCGGGCCCAAATGTTCCATGAGGCTGCTTTTCTTTCAAGTCCCTGTTCCTAGGAAGTGGTAAATGCTGACAACTGCCATTTCCTGCTGCCCTTCACCCCCATTTGAACCTACTCTCAATGTTGGAGGGCCGGATTTTAAAAGATGCAGTCTCCTAACACGAGAATGCCTTGCATTTTCACTGGCAAGAGCAGGGTTAGGGGGCATTTTTCACTTGCCCCTTCCTGGCTGGGAAGCCTCATTTTTAAGGTTCGCAGCTCTGTGGCTGCCATTTGACCCTGAATGCATTTGCTCTGATTTAGGAGAAACACGCAAAGCCAAGCCCAAAGTGTGTTTTGCCCACGAAGCACAGCCAATCCCTGCATACACAAGTCAGCCTCTCTTAAAGACCAAACAATTCTGGCTTACACTTTACAGTCTGTTCCCCAAGGGAGGGGGACAAATACAGAGAGACCCTTTAAATTGACACAAGTCTCTGAAGTTTAATGTAGAGCATAAAGTAACTTCTTGATAAACAGCTGAAAATGGCAAACTGGTTGTCTTTTTTGGGTATGCCCAGCTCAATGGAAATGCTTTATTTCTCTGTACTTCCACTCCAGGGTGAGAAAGTGTTGAGCAGGTGCAAGGGAAGGGGAGGGGGGTGGACCTGCACACAGGAAACAGGAAGTTATGGGAGATCAATGGCCCCTGGTTTGTCAATTACCAAAAACAAGCACCCAAAGACTGACTCAATATGTACTAACTCTGATGAGGGATTTGGAGGTTCCACCTAATATTTATTGTTAATTATCGTAAATCCCCAAACAATTAGCAGGCACTTTTTGAGAGGAGGGTTTCTCTTTGTTTTTCTGCAAACTCTCACGGGTGTGTCTCCTATTTAAATGCTGTGACTAAAAGCCCTTGGGGATGACGCTAAGTATGTAGTCAGGGTGTCTAATCATTATTCTTAACACATGCAGAATCTTCAGGTGGCCAAGCCAGCTATGGGATTCTCTCAACCTGGTTACTATGGTACACACCAGGCAGAGTTCTGTGCCTTGCTAGCTGTCATCCGTATATGAGACACAAAGGGACAAAGGGCAGCTGCAGTCCCCAAATGCCCTCAGAATTGCCATAAGTACTGAACTACCCATATTTTTTTTCATTCCCCTTGTAACATTCACAGACTTTATACTGAGTTGATATAAACTAACTCATTTCAACATTACTCAGATGAGAGCTCCTTTTCTTAACACTGTGGTCTCCTGCAAAGTTCCACATGAACACAGCCTTTTAAGACACGACTAAGAAAGTCACTGCTTGAAAGAGCCTGAAGGCAAATTCTTCAGTAACAATACAGTTGACCCTTGAACAAGAGAGTTTTGAACTGTGTGAGTGCACTTACACGACTGCTTTTCAATCAACACTGTAAGTGTATTTTCTCTTACTTAAAATTTTCTTAATAACATTTTCCTTTCCCTCGCTTACTTTATAGTAAGAATACAGTATGTAACACATACAACATACAAAATGTGTGCTATTGGACTGTTTATGTTATCAGTAAGGCTCCTGGTCAACCGCAGGCTGTTAGCAGAGCTGTTTTGGAGGAGTCAAAAGTTACCCATGGATTTTCAATGGCGTGGGGGTCAGTCCCCCTGACCCCGTATTGTTCGGGCTCGGCTGGGCACGTCCTCTCCACAGCACAGCCGCTCCTCCTTATCCTGAGCTTACTGACAACAGGCTCACACAGAGAACCACAGAGATGCTAAGACAAACTCAAATATTCCCTCTCGAGCATCAAATAAGAAAAGGAGGGTGAAAGTATCTTTCTAATATAATATGCAAAGGTGAGCTGCTGTATTACAAGAAGATACTGAATTCCACGGCAGCCTACACCAGGCACTCCACCTGCACATTCCTCTGGGGCCCTCACTGCTCTTTCCTCCCCCGTGTGTTTGTGAGTCTGGTCCAAGGATTCTCACACCTGGCCGCACATCACAGCCACCTGATTTAAAAAACAAAACAAACTCATGTGTGGACCCCAGGCCAAAAGATTCTGATTTAATTGATCTGGAATAGGCCCTGGTCAGGGGAGGGGGGAGGTTGTTTGTTTGTTTTTCATTTTAATTTATTGGGTTGTTTTTTTTTTTTTTAGAGAGAGAAAGATGAAGGGAGAGAGAAACACTGATTTATTGTTCCACTTATTCATGCATTCATTGGTTGCTTCTTGTATGTGCCCTGACCAGAGATGGAACCCACAACCTAGGCATATCAGGACGACACTTTAACCAACTGAGCGACCCGGCCGGGGCAGGCCCTGCGGTTCTCATGTGCAGCTAGAGCCCAGAACCAGAGGCTGTAATCAAGGCCAGTACACCACTGCCATCCAACACCTGACCCTGCATACGTGTGCACAGCTAGAAAACCAATGTGCTGCTAGCTCCAAACAGCCCAGATATTATTAGAGGGGCGCTAAACTGTTGTTTGCTCCTGCTTACTTTAGAAGTCGGAGTGTATTTTAGGAAAGTGGTTGTGGGCTGGCTACTCTTCAGTTGTTGCTCATTAACTTTAGGTTATTTACCATAACAACCTCTCTCAACACTGCAGAGAAGTCCGTTTTCCTTTAAAAGGAGAGGACTAGACAATTCACAGAAAAGGCAACTGAAGCCAAGAGTGAATGAAATGAAAACCACTTAAGATAAGGTGTTCCAAGGGCGAGGAAACCGAGAAAACTCCTGGTCCAAATTCTCTTGTAAGAGATAAGGTGAAGACCAGTCTCTGCTAGTAGGTAGCTGGCTAGCCAGCAGCCTGTCTGTGACTCATGTTCCTTATCAGGAAAACCACAGAACTGACTTAGAGGAGCAGCTCTCGAACGCCACTCTCGGGACCATGCCAGGCAAGTTCTCACCTGCCAGGGATGGAGCAGAAAAGATAAGTACCATAAGAAAGGGAGAGTTCGGGGGTTGTGTTTTTATTTTTTGACTGGAGGACTGTTCTTTATTCTGAGATTCCATATTTCCTGCACTTTTGTATGATGTTAAGTTTACGTTTTGTGTGAAATGACTTTCGCAATAGATTTAGTTGGTTCAGATGTGTGTACACAGAATAGCTGCTCCATGGACATTCCTGATCTGAACTGCAGGCCCTTGTGTACAAAGCTCTGGTGAAGCTCTTGGGTGAGGCACCGAGTACACTTTTTAACCAGGAAGAGCACAGATAATGCCCTTTGGCAACCAGCGACTGAAGTCCTTCAAAGAAGAGCGATACCTTTGCTTTATCCACAGTATACACGGTGGGGCAAAAGTAAGTTTCCAGTTGTGAGCACACAAAACATAGTGTTTATTCTTGTATGGTTATTTATTAATTATAGTATTTTCCATAGGAACCACTGTAAATCTACTTTTGCCCCACGCAGTATTTCAATGGTTATATTGGATCGATGACTCAAGCTCAGGCAGGTGAAGGTGAGCGAAGGAGAAAAAGACCCTTTCCAGCATGTGGGTGTACGCCTTCTGTGTTCTGACACGGACACACCTACTGCAGACGATGAAGAACACGGCAGAGGAAAAGACGAGATCTGGCCTGAAAAGTGAAGTTACTTTGTGGTGTCCATCACCCTGCAAATAGGATGGGGCCCTCCAGAGACAGGACAGTGAGAGCGTGGACGTGGACAAGGGAAGGCCGGAGAGGAAACTGGACCTTCCTTTCTTGGCCTAGATGTTAAGGAGTCTCTAGGCCCAGGATTTCCTTGAAGATGGTAAGTGAGAGATGGTGGAAGCACCCTGGGTACTGGGGTTGCCAGATGGACCCACTGAACAGACCCTTGGGCTATCAATATCAAAATATACTCCTTGAAGGACATGGGCATCTCGATTTTCCTTTGTAAGATCTTAGCTTTTGGTGTTCTCAGAAGCACCTTAGGTAACCAGAGTTGGCCATGTTCCTCAGCAGGAGACGCTGAGCACAGATTACTCTTGGAGCTGCGGGGGAGGCTGGGGTCAGGCCCGCTCTCCCTCATGGGGCTTTCTCTGGAGCTAGCTTTGGAGAGCAGGTGTTGTCTTTAACAAAAGGGTCAGACCACCTAACCACGTGAGGCGAACTGTTACTGCATCCCTTCTTTTGCAGACTTCACTTGCTGCCTTATAGAAACATCTCAAATTTTCAAATATATAGGTGGTCTTATTTTCATCATCTTGGGCCCTTTTGTCTATCATTTAGAGCCCCTGAAGAGGGCGCCCATCAGGGGGACTCCAGCTTCCCCCAGCCCTGCCCCGCATTCATCATCCTACGGAACATAAGAACCTAGGGGGTGGCTTTCTCAAAAGGAGACTGGTCTCATGCCCTGGTTGGCGTAGTTCAGTGAATTGAGTTCAAGCCTGCAAACCAAAGGGTCACTGGTTCAATTCCCAGTAAGGGCACATGCCTGGGTTGTGGGCCAGGTCTCCAGTTTGGGGCATAGGAGAGGCCGCCACACTTTGAATGTTTCTCTCCCTCTCTTTCCCCTTCCCTTTCCCTCTCTAAAAATTAAATAAAATCTTAAAAAAAAAAAAAGACTGGTCTCTATCCTCAGGGAGGCCTCTCCTCTGAGAACAGCTCTAAGGGAGTTGAGCGTCTGGTGGGAAGTGAGTGCTCTATGGCAGGAGGGCAGTGTGGAGCCCTGGCTCGTGGCTGCAGCCCTGGCAAGTGCCACCCCAGGCAACTTCTGGGTGGGACCGGGCTTCAGAAGGAAGTGTGGGCTCCAGAGTGTGCAGGCCATGCAGCTGTCACATGGTCTCAAGTGTAGTCAGCTCCACTGGATTCACAACTACCTGAGCATTTCACACAGGATTTAAAATGGTTACACACGAAAGCAAATCTTTTTTCCTACAAGTCAACCATCAGGGTGCTCTGCACCTCGCTGGGAGCTGAGTTCCTCCTTACGAGTCACCCTGTCGGGGTAAGCGTGAGTTGGCAACTTAAACTTTAAGCTGGACAAATCCCATATACCTCTGTTGTGGTAGCAGAAACGTTCCTCTTCAGAGGGATAAAAGGATGCATTTCCAATTCCCCGATTTTCACTGAAGTGGGAACATACCTTTGAGAACCCCCATATGGCAGACAGCTATTAGTGGGATGCTGGGTTTACAAGGAGACTCCCTTTTCTGGGCACAGCTCCTGAAACACCAAGATGGGTCCCCAAGGGCCACAGTTATGCCATGTGAGCCTGACCTTATCTGCCTAATCCAAGAATAACTCTTGACCCAAGACAGGTGAATGCTGTCCTAAGAGTCTGAACTCTGAAAAAGGAGGAAGGGAGGGAGGGAGGGTAGGTGCAGGGGAGAGACAAGGAGAGAGAGAGAGAGATGAGAAAAGTGAGACTTGAGAATGAGAGAGAGAGGGAGAGAAAAGGAGAGAGACAGACAGAGAGAAGGTGGGGAAGACAATGTTGAGTTATACCAATGGTTACACCTCGGAAAGGAGACCGTGAATTCCTAAGATGACATTCAGGAACAGACAAGATTATCTCCATAGGAAAATCTTGGTTGTTCATTTTTTCCTTTGATTAGCTAAGATAAACCAGTATGCTCCTAATAAACATCTTTTGCTTAAGCTAACTGGAGTTGATTTTCTTTAGCTAATATGAAAATGCTCTAGGTCTGTGTTGGGCTGCTACTCCTACAACACTGAAGTAGAAACAACTTAAAAGATATTTAAAATATTTCTCCAAATGTTGTGAAAGACTTCACATAGGTTTGGCAGGAGAAAGCCACTGGGCCATTCACCCCCAGGGGTCCTTCCATGTGTGCTGGAGTCTATGAATACGCAGGAATGTTCCCATTCTGAGGTGCTACATTCATGGGACCACTTGTCAGAGCAACGAACCTGGCAGAACTCCTCCTTTCAAATGGCTGAAAGAAGCTGATGATGTTAGTGGTCCACCTGCCACAAGTGACCCTCAATCAAAACTCACACCAGGCGTGGCTCACAGCGCTCCCCCCACTGAGGAGGAAATGCCCTTTGGGGTGGGCAGAGGTTGTGTCCTGGAGCCTCCAGCAGGCTTCAGAATGACCCAGATGGCACATCGCTGAAGACCAGTGTGGCGGCCCAGGCTGACCTTCAGGGTTCACGCAGGCTCTGCACTTGGCCACCACATGGGAGAAGCAAGTGCAGAAACTGTTTATCCTGAAAACACGTGAAAACTGGCCCGAGTGCTCACAGCCACTTTGCCGTCATAATGCTCTGATTACTCTCAATACGGTTAGTGCAATCACATTCACGCAGTCCTTGAGAAGATAAAAACTCTTAAGTGGAAATGCCCCCTGAATGAGAAAGCCCAAGCTGGGGAACCATGGAGTGTATCAGAAACAGAGATGCTCTAATTCACTCCACTGTGGCATCAGATAAAATCTAAGGGTTCAGATAAAACAGGGGAACAGCACCTTCTTCGCTGTTTATTTTAAAACATACCTGACTGGAAATGGGATAAGCTATTTTAACAGTGGCAGTTATCAAGCTATATGCTTGCCAGAACAATTTATCTCATACTGCATGCGAAGGAAACATTAGATTGTACTTGGAGACATCAGATTAAAGAGCCATTGAAAAATCAATCAGCCCAGCCAGTCTAGGTAGAGCTCTCCCTGTCCCCTATGGGCCCTATGTTCTAACCTCTACAGACGAGATACTACTTTCCCTCATTCCACTCTCAGATCATCTTCACCCAACAAGACAGTGTTTTTATCCTACTTAAATTTTACCTATGACTTCTGAAGGAGTTCAGAACGTGACACCCTAAAATACGTCACACTAGCATATTGACTACTCTGAGTTAAAGATATATTAACTGTTCTGAGTTTTTTAGAAAAACAGCAAAGACAAGGAAAACACTCTGACCTCCTCTCTTTTTCTTAAAAGCAGGAGATGACGTTCTCATGTGAAAGGTGGCCTCCCCATACTGGAAGGAAAGGGGATTCTTATCGTCGAGACAAGAAGCTGAGGTGGAGAGAGTTCTACACAAGCAGATCTGTTGCCTCGTTCAAATGAACACAAAAGCAAGAAGATTTCACCATTTCTTTGGGTCTTCATTCCTTATGAAGGCTTCCAAATCACATAAAACCTGTACTGACTAAATCTGTATGCTTGTCTCCTGTTGATCCGCCTTACGCTAATTGGATCCTCAGGCCGAGCCGAAAGAATGCTAAGAGGGTAAGTGTAAAAGTGAGCCTCTCCCCACTTCTGTGTTCTCAGGCCCTACGTCCTGATCCTCACCCAGCCAAGGACAAGCGGCGAGCTATGGTTGTTTCCTTTCTCTGGGACTCATTATCTTCAACATAAAATAAAAGGGATTGATTATTATGTCTACTTGTTATAATTCTACATCTTCAAGCACTTGAAAAGGCACAGTGCCCCCACTAAATGCTGGCCCTCAAATACAATAATACATATATATTAACAAATGCCAGTGGTCGAATTTCTCCAGGTAAAATAATAGCAGTCGCTTTTGGCTCTCCTCCCAGAACCTGATTTCCAACCTGTGGCCATTCGGAGGCTCCTCATGGAAACTTCCTCAACCACTGTTGCATTTTCCTCAGGCTGGTACCTGAACAACAAGACACGGAATTCCATGACTCGCTTTCTGGTGGTTCTTAAATGATGCAGTCATTTAGTTATGATTTGACTAGTTTTCAAGGACAAAGTGAAACTTGAACTGGTTAATGAGCCCTGTTCCAACAGTAAGCCCTCTGCACACAAAGCACAGCTCCCACGGCATCTGAAACTCCTCATGGGAAACTGCATTCTCAGAGGAGTTCCCCTGTAGCTAATTCAACACTTTCAGAGTCACTGGCTGTGTACGCCAACCACTGGGACCTGGGAGACCGGCTGCCAGCCCCAGCAGGGTCCAGTCTTTCACTGAGGTTCTGTATGTAGTTTACGTGTATATTTTAGTTGGACTGCATTGGTATCGCCTAGATTTCCAATTTGGAAATGTCTGTTAGTCAAATTACTTACAGATCACGTTGACAAGCAAATTGCAGCCTTAAGAATTACCTAGACAGGAGAGGTCTGGCCCACGCAGCCCAGTTTGAATGACCAAACCTTCAGTACATCCCTCGCTAGGGAATTCTGGCTCTGCCCAAAGACCATGTGAGGTTTCACAGGGTAATCTTTGCTTCCTCAGGAGAGATGGGAATCATTGGATTTTCTGCTCAGGGAAAAAATGCCTGAAGAGACACAGAGGAAGAGCTCAGAGAAGACACCTTTGCAATAATTCCACCAGAGCAAGGGCAACAAGGAGGGTTTTAGGCCCCCTGAAACCCAGTCATTCCCTGCACTGCTCACTTACAATGGTGGGGGCTATGGGAATGGACTGGAGGAACAGGAACCAGGCCGCTGCCTTACGGGCTGTAAACAGTGACAAAAGATGAGGCAGCCCAGGGTGCTCTGTGATGATGACAGCAATTCAGAGAATGGAGCAGGGATTATGGCTGGACTGGTCAAGATGCGTAAGATTTTTGACAAGTAGATAAAGAAAAGGGGAAGAGGATTATCAAACTACCAAAATGAGGAGATGGGAGATGCGGAAGCATAGTGTATTGAGAGAGCTCCAATGAAAACAGGTAGATGTGTCCCGAGAAACACAACAGGAAGCAGAATGACGCCAATGTGCAGATCTTGAATGTGGACTACACGGTTTGACCAGTGGAGAGCCATTCTTTAATTGAGAGAGTGGGCTGATCAAAGGGCACTATAAGGTTAGTTGGCTTTAGGGACACAGGAAGATTGGAAGATGTAGAGAGTGAAGGCTGTTACAACTGCCCAGCTGTAAGGCAATGAGTGCCCAGCACAGGAATGCACAGGAGAGAAAGACACAAGAGACATCATGCCAGGCCTTACAGCCACGGACCCAGGAGGTGGACCCAGGAGAGGAGTGCTTCAGCTTCTCTCATCTTGCTTCAGCCACAAAGCTGTGCTCATACCATGTTCTTCTGCCCATCTGGCTGTTTCTCCATCTTCCAAAAACTCCTCACTCTACCACACCCAACTGGCCAACTTCTGCTTGTTCTTCAGGGCTTGGCTCACAAGATAGGTCCTCAGTAAAAGTCCCTTTCCTTGGGTGGGTGCCCCCTTCCTGGGCTCTCAGAGCATCTAGCATTTATCAAAGAACTGGTGTCTTCTGCTTATGCTTCTGGGTCTTACCCTAGACTGCAAATGCAAGGCTCATATCCCATTCGCCTTTGTATCCACAGACACACAGAGCACATATGTCTGACAGAAACGTAACTGCCAATAGAGCACAGTGGTTTGGATTCTGGTCTTTAGAGTTGCACCCGACTGGTTCAAATCCAGTCTTTGCCACTTACTACCTGGGTGGTCGTGTGGAAGCTGCCTAATCTCTGTGATGTTTAGGTTCCTTATCTGTTACCTGTGGGTGACCACAGTACCTTCCTCAGAGCTGCTGCGAGGATATAGGGTAACGCACACATAGAGACTGGCCATAGGAATTCCTCAATCACAATTGACGAATACTGTTATTAGCATCCAAAAAAGATTTGTTCAATGAGTGGAGAGATGGATGAACAGATGGACAGATGGTGATTCCATCTTTCTTGCCATGAAAGGGAATCTGTATTTTGAAAAGGCTATGATGGTTGGCAACTCAAAATTAACTGATGATCTTTGAGGAAACAGCATCGGTCCCACGGTTGGGCAGAGCTGTGGAGGACAGGGGTTAGTCAGTGAGTCGATGAGAAGGAGAACAGTAGATGTAGAAACACTATTTAAAGAAGTTCAGTAGCAAAAGAAGGCAAGAGGGAGAAAAGAAGGGGAGAGAAAAGAGGGGAGGAGAAAACACGGGCATTCTGAAATCATCGAAATCTACAGGGTGAAAACCACTGTTCTAGAAGTCGGAACTTCAGAGGACGAGCCCTCCCGCTGTGTCCTGCCAATAACATTAAGTGTTTGCTTCACTTAGTTCATCTTAAAGACCCAGGCTATCACTATGACCTGCTCAGAAGCCAGAATTCTTGTCCTAATGAGGGCAATGCATCCAGACACTGCCAACCACAACGCTCCATCACAACATTCAGTCTCTTCGCCTGTGTCTGCGCAAATCAGCCTTGAACAATGGTGAAAACTATCCATTTCCATCATCCCCCCCTCTCCTACCTTTCCCGACATCCCAGCCACAGCACATGGCTCACCCGCAGGCATCACTAACTGAAACAAGTACCATTTTCTATCCCAGTGCTACAAGCCAGTGGTCTGACTGCCTTCGGGCCTAGCCTCATCTCTCTCAGGCCTCTGGGGCCATATTAATTAACTCTGCCACTAGATGTTCTGTTGGAAGGAAAGAAAGCTATCCAAATGTACGGCACGGTATCCTGCCCTGTTCTTCACTTCTCTCTTTCTGCTAACGGCCCCAGAACTCTCCCAGTCACTCAGACTTGAGCTCCCACTTGCTTCATTCCTCACCTCCCAGTACTTGCAGAGTTCCGTTGAGTCTTCTCCCTTAGTGTCTTAAGGAAGGTCCACAGGATTGCTTAGGGTCCCGCCCCTCTGGCCAGGAATTTCACAATCAGGTGGTCTTTCAGTCTGTACTCTGACAGGGCTCTGCCCTGCCTTCACCCTGCACCCACCCCAGCAGTCATCCTTCATCTTCCCAACCCTCCTTTCCAACCCTCCTCTGTACAACATTCTTCAGCAGTCACCCCACAGCCTCACAGATGAAGTTCAAGCCCTTTACCCTGTGCTCTGACCCATCTTCCCTGCTCCTTCACACTTGCATCTTCTCAAACACTCCAGCCACAGCCAAACTCAGCTCCCACTTTCCATCTCTTTCTGTCTACAATCATTCCAGCTACTCCATCCACTGACACATTTCCCCTTTCCCCTGCCTCCATCCTAGAAAAGCTTACATCCTTCAAGGTCACTCCAATGCCACCTTCTTCTGACTCACCAGGTGGCAATGTTTGACTCCTCTTTTGAACCCCTCCGCCAAGCATCTGCGTCGTCCTAAAGATGCGCAGGCCACTTTGATGCACACTTACCGGGTGTTCTGGGAAGGCCCCCTGTCCTGAAGACCGGCACCTTAAGGTGAGGACAGGGCTTTGTTCACCTTGAAAGTGTGCATACAGTCACCAATAAGGTTCAAGAAATAAACGAATCTATTAATTCAGTTCAAAATACTTCCACTTTCTTTCCAGAAGGCAGTTTAGTCATTGAAACTTTAGAGCCATAAATAAATATTGTCTTTTCTTATTTAAAATTCTGGAGAAGCTGCATCTGAGACGCAAACCTTAGCCAGAATTATTTTAAACAATAGGGGTATGTCTGTGGTATGCCATTCACACGTTTCCTACTGGAGTCTACATTTTTAAAGAGTATCGCACGTCCCAGCCAAGAGGAACTGACAACAAAACTGGAAATTCTGGGCCAATTCCAGTAGGGATTTAACATATTATATTGAAACTATTTTTTAAAGTTTTTAGTGCCAATTTCTATCTTTGAAATGAGTACAAACTGGCCACTCTCAAAACATTTTTGTTAGGATACATGTACTAATGTTTTTTAAATACTTGAAGATTCTAATCACTTAAGAAATAAAGTATTCTGACTTTTTTTAAGAGGGAAAGGAAGACATATTGTAATCCTCAATCTTTCCTCTCGTTAAACTGGTATAATTCAATTCAACAAAGATATATGAAGTAGCTGCTATGAGGCAGGGACTTTGCCAGGCACTAGACATACATTTGGAGCTCACATATGATCCCTCCCTTCAAGGAGCTTTCAATGCAGTAGGAAAGACAGACAAGGAATTGGGCAATTAACTCTATTGCAACAAGTGTTAAAAGGGAGAAAAATACCAGATGCTGCTGGAGCACACAGAAGGGGCAGTTGAATCATCTTGCCTTCCAAAGTTTCCTAGATCTGTACTTCTCAAGGGTAAGTGTGCACACAAATCACCTGGGGGTCTGACTGCACATCCTGACTCGGAGGGTCCAGGGCGGGCCCTGGAGTCTGCATTTCTAACGAGCTCCTTGGAGATGCTGATGCTCCTGTCTGAGGACCACACGCGGACAGCAAAGGACCCCCACTGAGAGCAGACCAGTGCAGAGGCGGCACACTCTAGGCACAGGAGAGCATGTGAACACAGCCAGAGGGAGACCACAGTGCAACCAAGCCTTTCCTCGGGCATCTTAAAGAGGGAGAGCAAAAAGAATTAAAGGCTAGGAGAACATCAACAATCTGAGAAGTATGATGCATCCCTATTAAGTAGATTCAAGAGCTCTCCAATACACAGTAATTAGCAAAAGACAAATCTAAATTATTTAGGAGTCTGAACTACAAAATATTTTTAAAGGGAGTTGACTTATTTCAAGCACTTCTAGACTCTTGAACCTACATGTAGCTACTCAGATCACTGGCCCATCTACTTAGATATAAAGCTAATTACTATTGACATTTAGCACACTGGTTTCAAGAACTTTAAAATATTCATTTTCCCAGGCAGATTTCCAAATACCTTTATAAGTGTTTTTTATTCTATCATGAACAATTTTTCAGAGTATTAAAGATAAATTTCAACTGGATCTGTATCCTCAGTAAACCAAGTTCAAAACACAGTGGTACCTCAGTACTCGTTAATTCATTCTGGAACTCGTGACGAGTGCCCAAACCAATGAGAATGGAGCAAGCCACGAGGGGTGAGGCATTTTCTCCTGCGGGGCAGCGTCATGACTCAAAACAAGTTCTCGCAGGTGCAGTGAGTTCCAAGCAAGTGCGGAGTGCTGAAACATTGTTTTCCTGTCGAAATTCTATGAGTACAGAGTTTGACGAGTTCTGAAACCAATGAGTACTGAGGTATGACTGTAGCAAGATTTTATATAATAAATGAGATGATGCCATTCAAAAAAAATACAATGAACAAAATCTAAGTGATATATCAATATTATGGGTAATTTCATTTAAAAAATTATGCTTTTCACAGGTAAGTGAATGCAGCTCATTATGCCAAAGAAAATTAAATGTCCACTCTAACTGAACTCTTGTGTACAGAGAATACAGGAGGATGAAATACTATGTACTGTGAAAAGTCTCGCTGCCATCTGTTCATCTGACTCAGCAACAATACTGTGAATATTTCTGGCACAATTCTTGTGTAAGCAGTTTCTTCAGAACAAAGTTTCATTCAGAAGTTTGCACTATACTGCTTGATACTGGTCATTATAAAAGAATACTCATTCAATATTATTTTTTAAAGAGAGATATCTTTGTGGAAAAGTTACACTGACTGAATAATAATAATAATAATAGACAATAATATCTAAATAAGGATTGTCCCCAAACTGCCTAAATGAGCTGTAGCATCCATTTCTGCATAATGAAATAATGTGTCAATTAAATGACTATGCTTTATAAAAATAAAATCTACTTGTCATATTTCTCCAGGAAATTATATCAATGAACAACTTTTTTTTTCTGTGACGCTAACTTATTATTCCTACAATTTTCCACAAAGTTTTAAGAAATTAGCATTCCAAGAAAAGAAAAAGGAAAGAAAAAGAACTCACTCTGGGACCAAGAACAAGTCAAAGTTTCAACCACTCCACTGACACCTTTAAAGAAAACCTGAGTAAGCCCTGGCTGGTGTGGCTCAGTGGCTTGAGCCCCAGCCTGCGAACCGAAGGGTCACCAGTTTGATTCCCAGTCAGGGCACATGCCTGGGTTGCGGGCCAGGTCCCCAGTACAGGGTGCTCATGAAGTAACCACATATTGATGTTTCTCTTTCTCCCTCCCTTCCCCTTTCTAAAAATAAACAAAATCTTTTAAAAAAATGTACCCACAAATGAATTTGTCTCCCAAGTTTTAATGTTATACAAGATATCACTAACATTGGACCCAAGACCTGGGCACTACACTACATCTGTCTACAATGGTACAGATGTACTCTGTACATCCTTAGGGGCCCCTCTCCCACGGGCTGTATCAAGTTGCTTTGTCCTGGAGGGAGTCCTACTAGGATTAAACAAACAACAAATAAGCAAGCAAACACAACAACACACCAGGCTTCATAGCTAGGGAATCCGGGTTTGGATTTCTGGATATACAATTCAAACAAACCAACTTAACTTGACTCAATTTTCAAGCATTCAATTTTTTAAAATGGCTACATTATCCCTTGGTTCCCTAGCAAGGAGACTCACTACAAAGAATACCTAATACTTGAGTGAAAACTTCTTTCTGTTTGTTGACTTTTATACCCAGAAAAAGTTACATAATACATGCATAAAAATTAGCCATTGAGGACAATTCTGTGGCTTCTTGAACAGATGGGTTTATTCTGCAAATGGTACCTCTCTCAGCGGTCAACCTCGGTCTCTGCTCAGAGGCTTCCCTACCCTGGCCACCCTCAGGATCACCCAGTGTCCCTCAAACTCATGCTGAGGTCCCTGAGAGTATGTGAGAAGGCAGCCTTCCCTTTGTTTCTAGAAAATCCCAGAAAGTTGCAGAGAAGGCAGAGGATCAAACAAAGCCAAGGAGGGACAGGAGCAGCACTTGGGCGTCCAGCACACCTCCCTGGTTGTTGGCCAGATGTGGAGAGTGGAAAATGTCTTCCTGAATTAATAACCTTTCCCCTGAGTAGGACTTTCCATATTTTCGAAATTATTCCACAGTCTGTAGCTGGCTTCTTCCTACTGCACCTCTGAGAAGTGGTATCTACATTCTATTGACAAGAAACTAGCACAAGGCCCTGGCTTGTGAGGCTCAGTGGACTGAGTGCCGGCCTGTGAACCAAAGGGTCACCCATTCTATTGACTAGATTACCAGTCAGGGCACATGCCTGGGTTGTGAGCCAGGCCCCCAGTAGGGGGCGTGCGAGAGGCAGCCACACATTGATGTTTCTCTTCCTCTGTCTCCCTCCCTTCCCTTCTTTCTAGAAAATAAATAAATAAAATCTTTGAAAAGAAAAAAAGAAACTAAAACAAGAACCAGCGACATCAAACATTCCCAATGTTTTATTTATCTTTAACACAAGCTCTGAGTGAGGCTGGCCTCTTGAGCTCCTTTCTGGTGAATTCCAGAGAACCGGAGACTCGATAGCAATCACAACCCGCAGCAACACTGCATCCCCAGGACAGAGGGGGAGGAAAGAACAGCATATCGAATTGAAATCACCAGGGGAATTTTGGAAACCAGATTCGATATCCTATCCTGGAATCCGGCCAAGCTACCTGGGCAGAGTCTTTTTTCTCTGCCACACATACCACAGGGTCTTGTAAACACAAGGAAGAGTTGTTTTCTCACCTTCTCCTGAGCGATGCTGTACAACAGACAGAATGGTTATGCGCAAAGAGTCCGAAATTAGGAGCCCAGGAATTATCGCCAGAGTTAGATCTGTGACCTTGGGCCAGTCACTTAACCTCCCTGCCTCTGTTTCTTCCACTGGAAGTCGAGAGAGCTGAACCAATATCTCTAAGCTCCTGTTCCAATGCTCTGTGACTCTAATGTTAGGGCGTGCGGACAGTGAGACAGACAAGAAGAACAGAAGTTGTTACAGGTTTTTTTTTCAGCAAGAAAAACAGTAAAGCTGACAGATTCCTGACAACTTGCAGAGACACTGGGTATGATCACAGCAGTCCTCCGTCCCCTGGATGAGTACCGACCCCCTTGCTGCTGCTGGCTCTGCACACTCCGCCAGCAGGGCTTCCCTGGGCCCCAACAGGGCACCCTACCAGCAGGCAACACTTGTGTGACTGACTTCCGGGAAGGCAGCTTCACCCTATTCCCACTGTGTGACAAGATGTCCCTGGTACACATAATAGTAAGATAAACAGCAAACATTGGGAGAGCACATGCTATGTGCCAGGTGCTGTTCCAGTGCCTTCCATGCATTAATTCTTTAATCTCTACGACAACCATGTGACGCAGGAACTAGTATCATCCCCATCTTCCTGACAGAGGAGGCGCAGAGTTGAAATCATGTGTCCAAGGTCCCAGAGCTTCTTCTGCATGGTGCAGTCAGATGAAAACTCCGGTCGTCACCAACATTCCACACTGCCCCTTCAATGGCACTAAGAAACAGACCATTAGAGATTTATTCTGTCCCCATTAACGAGCACTCTGACGCGCAGTGGGCTGTTGCCTACATCAAGACTTTGTGGCCCTGTCTTAAAGGGACAACATGGGGACACCAGAGGGAACAAAGCACAATGGGACAGACCTGGGTCTGACTTCCTGCTCTACCTGTCACCACATACGTGGCCTTTGAAATTTTCTCACATAAGTCGCAGTTCCTCATCTGTAAACGTGGATAATAATATCCACTTCTTAGCTTTATTGTGACAATTACATAAAACAATGCTTGTAGAAGTCCCAGCTAATTTCTAAATTATGACAAAGTAAGAATATCTGTATTTAAAATCTCAGAGAATAGGTAAAAATTGCTGTAGATTTCTGGTAACTCGGTTGGGACAAAAGACTGAATTCTGATTTTAGAGTTATATCTATTAATTTACTTAATTGACATCTATGTCAATTATTCTATTTCTATCTACTGACATGTATTGAAATGTACTGACATCTACCCCTTACTGTTCACTGGGAGTCATATGATTTCGGATTCCTATCGGTTGTTCTGAGTGTCCAAAGTCCCAACAGCAGTTTCCTAACAGAGGGGAAGGCTGGGCACCCTGGAGATGAGAACAGCTCTGCAGGTGAGAAGCTCTCTGCTGAAGCTCTCCCCGGCTCCATCACTCACCCCACACCACACTCTGGGTGCCTCAGTGTCCCCTCCCGTAAAATGGAGATCAGTTTCTGTTCATAGCTCTCCCACGGACAGAGTGCGATGAGAGCGGCGGTGATGCCCAATGCCCGCACAGCCCCTAACACTTGAACATGCTGCTCGGTGTCCAACCCACGGCCCGCAGGCGCAGGCCCCCGGGATGGCTATGAACACAGCCCAACACGAAATCGTAAATGTACTTAAACATTATGAGATTCCCTTTGTTTTTGGTAGTGTTTGTGTATTTAATACATGGCCCAAGACACTTCTTCTTCCAGTGCGGCCCAGAGACACCAAAAGTTGGACACCCTTGGTTTTTCACATGCCTTATTATCTTATTTAAGTAATTAGCAGATTTTTGACAACCATGAGGACACGTTTAGTAAATTAAGCAAAAAATTTTTTTCACTCTTCAGTGGAAGGATATAAGAAAACTGAAATGTATTTAAAATGTGTATGTATCTACATGTGTATATGTACATGTGTGTATATGTACATGTATGTATATCTGTGCGGTACATACAGTGTGTATAATGTATGCACCCATGTGTATTTAGCACATCAGTTCTGTAGCCTTCAACAAGACCAAAAACACATCTATCACACCACTGTATTTGTTTAAAAATATCTTTACATGTGTTTGCATTCCTCAGTGATATCTACCACATGTCAAAAATCATACAGTCAACACTATTTTAAAAATATTTATTAAAAAAATGCAAATGGCTAAAAATGGGTCCCATTTATCAAATTTCATGCAACTGTTACTGTAGAACTGACTCCTTTAATTGTATATTTCCTAAAAACTTCGGACCAGTCACCTAAGACTCTGGTCACAATTTTAAGCTGACTTTGAGGGGAAAACGTCAGTTATACAGCTTTAAAATGATAACTTTTAAATTTGGGTGCTTGAAACCACTCAAATGATAACCCTAAACTTCAAGTTTGAAAAATAAAATTTATTCATCCAATTAGACATAGTTTAATCTAGATAATGAGTCATAAATAAAATTTCACTAAAATCATTTATCTACCCATATAAATAACGCCAACACTGGGTAGAAAGAGAACTGACACAACCTAAATTTAACAGAAAAGACACGGAACCCCTCGGGGCACATGTCTTCCTTTCCTGTGTTTGCCAACTGGGTCAATCTCAGGACTCCCCATACTCCATCTTTCCCGTGTGGTCCTCCGATCTAAGCTATTCTGACTTTTTAGGAATACCAGGCTACAGGACATATATAAACTTCTGCTGGAATCATTTAAGTGATGTTTGTACAAGTCACTAGCTAAGTAAGTTTATAGAACGGGAAAATGTCTGCCGAGATATATTATTAGAGGAATTTAAACCACCGACTAATCCACACAGGGGCTGAATTCCCCAAACACATAGGCAGAGTAGATGACAGAGAGATAGCACATGGAAATAAGCATGCAAATAACTGACACTCTTTCTAGAAGTGTGATACAACACACTGTTTCTTCAACTACTCTAAATATCTACAGAGACATATATATAGCAGGAAAGGTGGTAGGAACAGCCAGACTAGATTTAAGCCCGCTCTGTTGCCATAGCAGAATCATCTTCCCCTGACACATGCCTCCCTATCTAGAACACCCCATGCTGGCTGATGCACCCGCCAGGCCCTGGGTCACCACAGCCAGAGAGAACTGGGAGTCAGCATGGATTTCTCCTTTATCCTAACGCTTCTTTGCTTAGTCAGTGCCCAAGCCCGGTGCTTCTAACCTCCTTGCCCTCATTCCTTCTCCTCACCCACCCCTTTCCTCCATTCTCACCATCATGCCTTTAGTTTAGTCTGTGCTGGATTCAGGAAATCCAGTCTCAAGAAGTAGACCTCACAGCTGAGTCAGGAGGAACAGAGGCAAACTTGGTGCCATGGGGTCCCACCCAGGCAGAGACAACCAAAGGGGGAATCCTGAAGGAGGGGGCATCTCAAACTGAAGCTTAGCCTGCTAAACCAGGAAGGAGAGGGTGGGAGAGACAGAGGCCTAAACCACCTGCTCAGGAATCAGCTGTTCCTTTGGGGGATGAAACTGAAACATGGCGGGTGGGGTGGGCAGGTGAACACCGGAGAGCAAGACCACAGAGCAGGGGCTCATTTACAAGGGAGTCTGAATTCCCTCAAGCAGGTGACTTTCTGCAATTAAGGTTAGAGGGCCAACATCAGGCAAGGGTTTAAACTCTCACTTCTATCATGTTGCGGGAGCAAGGCCTGAAGACGAGGAAACAAACCAAACCATTCCACGCAACACGAGAGGCTCCAGAGGTTTGCGGTCACCAGACAGATAAACCCACATGCCCACATGCTTGCTCAGGCTAATTTGAACATCCCTACTTTGTAGGAAGGGACACCACCAATTCTATTTTCCTCCCATTCCTGGAGTTCTGTAAGCGATGCCCAAGCTATTGATAGAATGAATAAAAATACATTGATTCTGGGTCTCAAATCAAACTAAAAATATTCCTGGATGATCCACTGTGGACAGAGTGCCATATGAAGGCCCCCAGGAAGCACCAAATGTGTCCTCTCAAAGCTGCGCTGGCATCAGACCAATTTTATTTCTTGTATCCACGCCCTGCTGGGATGAGATAAACAGTCCCACCAAATGGTGTGCTGAGCAAAGTTGAGTTTACTATCTGCCTGGCAGAGACAAGCTCCTTCCTTACTTGGGAGTCAGATCCACAGGGCTCCCAGACATGGAGAGGCCAAGGTACAAAGCTACAGAGGGAGCAGTACACCAAATCAGGCAAGATTCTGAGGTCAGGTCACTAGGAGGGCCACAGAGAAGCGTGTCAGCCCTTCTCTGTAATTTGAGGCCTTGATGTTAGAGCCTGGTTTGAACAGGTCCAGGAGAGGTTGCTGGCAACAGTCCAAGGGGCCAGGGTTCCTTCAGGGGAGACACCCATACGTGCATGCTCCAGCGTGGCAAGTCACACACGCAACATGATAACAATAACCACCATCAAATAACTTACTGCATCTCTCAACTCTGTTTTACTTGAATTACATGGTTGTTTCTAGAACTGAAGGGTATTTTCAGCAAGGGTTCTGGGATTGTAAAATATATACATATCTCCCTATTTGTTACCTTATGGCATTTAACCATTATTCTTTTTTAAAATTTTTTCTTTTGTTGATTTTACAGAGAGAGAAGGGAGAGGGAGAGAGAGAGAGAAAAAAAAAAAAAAACATTGAATTTTTGCTCCACCTATTCCTGCATTCATTGGTTAATTCTTGCACCTACCCTGACCAGGGATCAAACCTGCAACCTTGGAGCTTTGGGATGATGCTCCAACCAACTGAGCTACCTGGCCAGGGCTCACCATTATCTTTCACACTTCCTGCCTGTGTCCTTAATTCTAAAACTAGCTTTCCAGACAAAAGGTCCCTAAGTCAGAACACCATCTTCTAGGCAGATCAGACAGATCCTTAAAAAGCTGTATTGGTGCCTAAGAAACTCACGCATCGGCTTTACCAGCTCAGCCATTTTCAGTCATTGAAAAAGTGGTTTTGTTCACCCTGAATCGATGAATTTCTATTGAAGCCTATGTTTCTCTAACACTCACAATAAACTGGCACTTGGCAGTGATCTCGACAAGAGAACAGGACCAGCTTGCCATCAGAACAACGCTGAGAGAGCAGAAGCAAGCCAGATTTAAATGAATTAATCTACAGGGAAGTCATTCTCTGGAGGCTGTTACTTAACACAAAACCAGCCGTCTTCTTCTTCAGGTCCTAAAGCTGCCTTCCCTCTATACGGGGGTGTCAAACTCATTTTCACGGGGGGCCATATCAGCCTCAAGGTTGCCTTCAAAGGGCCGAAATAATTTTAGGACTGTGTAAATGTAACTACTCCTTAACAGTTAAGGAACTGAAATTACATTCGGCTCTTTGAAGGCAACCACAAGGCTGATGAGGCCCCCTGTGAAAATAAGTTTGACACCCCTGTTCTAGTGCATCTGCCCCAAGAGAAGCTTGTCTGTCTAGTCTAAGAAAACCAGAGAACCAAGTCCCTACTGCAAGGACACCCAGGCCTCTGAAGTCCTGTTCTTACCTAGTTAAGGTGTTTGATTGACTCTCCCTCCAGTAGGCCCAACCCACCACACCTCCTGCCGACCCTAGCCAACGGAACTCCTAGGCCTTGGCATCAGCTACCTTCAGCAGCCCTGCTCCCCTCCTGATAGCGGCTCAGCACCTGGTCATGCTGACTTGACCAACCCCAACACCAGCCTCAAAGAGCCAGGTTCTAGCTCTTGAACCCAGCCAGTGGCAGGTATCTGCTCCAGTCTGATGGGATGGTGGGTGCAGACCAATCCCTCCTCTGACAATGAAATCCAGCTCCCCTAAGTGGGAACCTCTCACCTAAAGAAAACACATCTGGTGTGTTTGTGTGCGTGCACATCTTTCCACACTCCTGGACACATGAAGAGAGGCTCTGCCCCCTGGGGGTGAGACCAGGAGGCAAGGACCCCAGAGCAGCTGATCTCAACACTGATTTGGCCACATGTTAGAATCACTGTCGGGGGGAGGGGTTGCTTGGTAAAATTTCCGATGCCCACCAGAACCTCCAACTACCTCAACAGGTTTAGGATGGGGTCCTGGGCATCGGGATGCTCTGATGGTTTTAATATGCAACTGGGGCTGAGAACCACTGACTCAGAGAGAAGAAGGCAGAGACCACCCACTGAGAGCCCTGTGTGTCCAGATAGAGGAGAACACGCAATTTAAGAGCAGTTCCTACCCAGGCCCCTTTCCTGGGCGAGATCATCTCTGCGCCTCCAAGGTAACCATCAGAACAGAGTTGAATTCTGGTGCCATGTTCCATGCAGACAGTGCCTCTTTAACCAGGCTGAGCCTCAGTTTCCCCAACTATTAGGAAAAGGGCTACTCTAGATCCACTTGTGTTAGTTCTCTCAGCCCCCATTTTCCAGCTTTATGCATCTCTTTCTCTCTTCATCTCTCACTTAAATGCAGACTGTTTATTTATACATTTGCCTTTCTAGTTCTCTAAAAAATGCTGTATGTGCTTCCTTGAAATTAGATTTGGATAGCGTCTGCCCTGTAAGTAAATAATAGCACAGAAACTGTAAGCTCTATAATTTAACTAGGGTACATGACCCTGATAATGTGACAGTCCCTAATGCACAAAACACCCCATCCCTGGGACCAGAGCTGCCCACTCCGCTGGGGAACGCTTGTGCTGAATCATCCACGTCCTGCCCCTCGAATGCCCAGGGCAGACGGCAGCTCTGCTGCACGGCACCTGCCCTCCACAACGCTTGCTGCTTTCACCTTCCTCTGAGCTTGGTTTAATGTCTACTGATCAAGACGAAGATTCATTTTAGAGCTATTTTCAGAACAAGTATGAAGATATCCTTACGGATATATTAGCTCCATTACTTTAATCCAATACATAAATCTCTCACTCTGCAATAAATTCAGCACATAAAACAGCAAGCAGTCTCTCAGATGGGCCTACTTGGATGAAAAATAACACAGAAATATACAAATGACCAGGGTATATGGCAGAATTTGGAACAAGGCAGGTCTCTGGGGCTTTATCTACAATGATTTAGTTATGGAAAATACTAAATACTTTTTGTGTGTTGTTCCAGAAAATTTGAACATGTAGCAAGCCTGGATCACAGCTGAGTTCCGGGCCTCCATAGTCAACTGGTCATCTCCAACTCGGCATCTTAAAGGCCTCAAACTCAGCATGTCTCCATCGGAACTCATCACCGGCCCTCCTGTTCCTGCATGTTTTAACTCAGTTTAAAAAGGTCGTTATCCACCCAGTTACCCACCCAGAAACCTGGTGGTTATTTTAGAATCCTATCTCCCCTCAACCATCTCCCCACTCCTTCCAAATCCTTAAGTCCTAGAGATTCCATTTGGTGCACACACTCATATTTGTCTCTCTTATCCCAACCCAAGCTCCTATGCAGATGTGCTGCTTCCCAGACTATCCCAGTTCCCTCCTAACTGCTCCCCTGTGCTGAGTCTTGACCCCTGCAATCCATCGTCCTATGTTCTGCCACAGTAATCTTTATGAAAGAATTCTGATCGCATTACCCATCTCCTTAAAACCTTTCGCTGGCTCCCTACTGTCTACAGAATGACAGTTAGGGCCCAAAGTGGGGCATACAAGCCCCGCAGTCTGATCTCTCCAACCTCAGGTCTCCCATGCCTCACCCTGAACCCCCTGCTCCAGTCTGGTGAGCTACCTGGAGTTCCCGGCACACCAACTGCCTCCCATCTCCTTATCTGCACTGTTCCTTCTGGCGGAATGTCCCTCTGCCTTTCCACCCCCAGCAAAATATTAAAGCCTCTCATTTTCTGGGCCTGCCTCAAAACCCTTCCTCAATCCCCACCCCAAAGAAAAAGCTGGGCAGCCCTGCCCCAGAGCCCCTAATCAAACTTCGCTCACAGCATCTACGCCATCACACTTCCTGACTAACAGCCATGAGCTGCTGGAGGACAAGAATTGTATCTTACCTTTTAACCTCTGTGCCTAGCAAGGCTGCTGATGCACAGGAATTTAATAAATATTGGTTAAATGAATGAAGGTTCCAATGAAGGCATTCTAACAGTGGTTCCCAAACCATTTCTTTACACCTCATATCCTTTGCTTTTGGCTACTTATGATGTGCAATTACCTCTTATTCCACTTCTAAGTTATTTGTAAAAGGACCAAAAAAAAAAAAAATCAGTCCTGGAGATATAACACCTTCTTATCTCATTTCTTTGTTCTGTATTCCTAAAAGAAGGGGTCATGTTTCAAGATATTTCAAAAGCTGACAGTGTGAAACTATGGAAATGAGTTATTCACAGTCCCTGGCCTCGCTGTTTAAACCCCTCTCCCTGGCAGAGATGACTATTTGAGGGAGACACGGGGCAGAGACACTAACTAAAGCAGAATGACTAGCATAACCAGCACAATGCCTGAAGTCTACCTCCACGTCCCCTGCCCGTGCAGATGAAAAATCACACTGGCTTCCCTGGATTTGTGGCTCCTCAGCCAGGGAAGGAGTCATATAAAAATAAGGGCAGCATCTCGGTTCAGCAGTGGGCAGTCCCTGTGCCCAAAGCAGAGCCTCTGGAAGGCTCTGGGCCCACATCTAGAATTCCACCTAAAATGGCAAATATCTGCAACGGGGCAGCAACCTAATACCTAGCAAACACCCTCTTCTCCAAGTGTTGATCTCATACTGGAAAATTTAAATAAATGCTTCATTAACATAGCGTTTTCCTGCTTGATGCTAATGTAATTTGTTTCCCCCAATTTTCTTCCACAGAATCATCTCACGCAATCCTCAGACAATCTGAAACTCTTTGCATCTCAAGTAGACAACCCAGGAAAGCTAGAAACCATCTACACAACCAAACAAATAAGTGAAACCCTACACTACAGAGCTGTTCAGCCCCATGTGTTTGGGAACACACATCGCACACAATGCGGATCAGGATGGACTCTCCCTCCCGACCACCTTGGTGGTGCCGGGCTTGTAACGACGGCAGCAAAGCAGCGTGCACGGGGCACTGCTGGTCCCTGAGACAGAAGTGGGGGGTGGCTGGGTTACTCGGGAAGAATGTATGGGCGTGACATTTTGTTTTAAGGCCCTACAAGGCTTGTTCCCATTCCATTTTGCTTATCTGGACAGGATTCTTGCTCTAAGTTCGTTCCAAATCCCAAAAATTTCAAGGATATTTCTAACATCTTTTATTAATAGAAGTTCTTAAAAATTTCACAGCACAATACTCAGATACAACTCCAAACAGGGAAAAGCAGGTACCATATAAGGGTTTGTTCCCCCAAACCCTATGAGACACAGGGAAGGGCGTGACCCCAATGGACACCACAGTAATGGGAGGTCATCGTCGGGGGGGGTGGCCAGACACATTGGAATGGTCCTGTGTGTGCCATTATACTAAGGCTGAGATTTGGATTCGGTTCTATTCCACATGGGGAACAAAAATAAAAGTCAGTGAAGAGGTAAAGCACTTACACGCACACACACAGTGAACTCTATGGGACTTTCTGGGTGCCACGTGCATGGCAGATGAAAGACCAGTCAGTGTGGAAATAACACTGGTGGGGTTGGCATTCCAGGCTCTGTAAGGCATTGAACAAGTGACTCTGTTCTCTGAGCTTCATCTCCTCATTATAAAATAAAGCAACAAAGGTAATAATGATACCAGTAGCAGTGCTGATGGCAGCCACCCTTTAGTGAGCACTTACTATGTAGCAGGAGCTGTTGAAAGTGCTTTGCAAACACTGGTAGAGCACTATCTCCTTAATCCTGAGACCACATGTAGAGATATGATTAACTTCATTTGACAGAGGAGGCTCAGAGCTCAGTACCTGGCCCAAGGTCACCTGCTAGAATGAGTGTCAGGGTCTTAGTTCAAAACCAAGTCTATTTGAGGGCTGTGACATTAGGAAAAAAATAATAATAACTACCTCAAACCACTGCTGCAAACATTATAAGACATGGACGCATAGTTGAGAATTGCTCTGAACGCACTCCATGAGCACCAGCCATCATTAACAGAGCCCACCCTCTCCTGCTGGCTGGTGTTCTGATCGCCCTCTTTGAACTCTGGGAGGCCAGCACCCACGGCCTCCTCCCTCCCATGGATTAGGGACCACAGATAACCCCAGGGCTGTCAGGGAAGAAGGCGGTGCCTCCTGGCACTTACTTTCTGAGCACGGCTATTTCATTCTCTATGCTGCTTTCTTTGCCCTTCAGCGCCTTCTTGGGAATGCACTTCACCGCAAAGAGCTTTCCAGTTGCCTTCTCTTCGGCTAAGACCACTTCAGAAAATGCCCCGCTGTGAAGAGAGAGAGAGAAAAAGAGCGGTTTAGGTTCAGGAGTGTGGGGCTCCACAACGGCCCCTCTAATCCCACTCCCAAAGTTTGAGCGATAATGGCAACACCAGTACCTCAGCATTACTGGTACTTTATTATCCGGCATCACTCCCGACCAAACTTCTTTAAGTAAACGAGCACACACTCGGACATGTGCCCTCATGCAGAGGGGCACGCGGATGTCCGCGGGGGTTGGCTGCCTCCCTGTGCCACCTGCCCCCCTGTAGGACAATACTTTGCAGTCACTTGGGAACAAGCAGAGAAGCTCCCAGCAAGGTTCCTACAAGACAGACTGTGCACATTTGAGCCGTCTGCACCCCCACTCCAAGTGGACCAGAACTCACACTAAAATGACTAGATCCCTCACAGGCCTTTTCACCCCAAGAAAATTTAAGAGCACTTCTCAAACACTTAATTAGTTCTCGCAGCTACGTAAGGATGTAACTAAAATGTGAATCGGCGCAACCCGTGGCATTGACATGGGGCTAACTAACTGGCGGGGAGGGGCAGGCAAGTCTTCAATAACGGGGCTCGCTTCTTCATTAAACAAAACAAACAAACAAACACAGAGATGAAGTGCTGACTGGGAGAGACTCTCCTGCCTGGAAACAGAAATTTATCTCTGCAAGGGCAGGGCAACAAGCTGACAATGTAACCAGGACTCGAGGCTGGACAGCCCATTTCTCCGAAGAGGCCCCAGTGGTCAGTGAGCCCTGGAGCCAGGGCCTTAGTGGCCATCTTTGCCCCACCCCCACCTCCCCGCCACCACATCCTGTATTTGCCAGCAGGCAGAGCCTGGGAGCCACACTCGGGTTGGGGGCAACACACCCTCAATGACTTTGAAACAAAAGCAGACTCCTCCATTGTCCACTCCAGATCTCAGCGACTTGGATCTGCGCACATGGGCCCATGAAAACTGCAAGCCGCTGAGTCATTCTGCCCCATACTTTCTCTTCTATCCTCAGAGAGACACTAAACGTGGCTTCCACACAGTTACAATGAGAGACAGCCCCTCCTGCATCGAAAGAAACCACTGGAAAGACCAATGTCCTCCCAATACCAATGCCTCAGGGGCTTTTGTTCTTTAGCCAACATCACAAAGATGCCAAAGCTAGGACAATGTACTTTTCCCTCCCTCTCCTTTCCCATTTGAAGGGATATGCATCTGTCATGGACCAAAGGAAGACAAATAGATATTTTTTAAATCCTTTCCAGTGAGAGGAATTCACTCCATTCAGTACCATTAACTGCATGTTTGGAACAGCATTCCTACCGGAACACAGACTCCCGTGAGAGAAGTCCGTCTGTCTTCAAGGTCTGGATCTAATTACATAAAACTGAGCGGCAGAGGATGGGCATTGCACAAGAGAACAAAATGGAAAATGCCAGAACTAAGACGTTCTGCCCAAAGTCACAAATTACCAGCCAAGCAGGATTCTCCCCTCACAGTTCCTCACACCTCACATGGAACCCACCAGGAGAGCGATTATGAAATATCAATACATGAAAACCCACAACAGATTTATCAGAGTGATGTACGGAATAGGACATTCCCAGTAACACTTGGTTACTGCCGACGGCTTTTGCTCAAAAAGACCAATTCACTCAATGTCAGGGAGTCCCCCAACCCGGGAGCTGTCCCTCCCCTTGGCTTCTGTCTCAGGGACAGACCCAGATGGATTCATCTCAAAATCAGGGAGGGTTCTCACAGGGAAGCAACTGCCGATGACTACAGACGTGCTCCCTCTCGCTCCGGGAGGTGGGACCACCACGACGTCAGAGAGATCAGTGAGGAGAGACCACGATTCCAACACCATGGCTGAGGACCCCGTGCATTCATTTTCAGGTCCCCTGTTTGCCCCTCAGGCCCCTGACGCTGACGTCATCACGGTGATTTCTCTCCTGAGTCTGCTGGGTTTACTACGCCCATTTTCCAGAAGGTGGAGAAGCCCTTTGGCAGTGGCAGCCGAGCTGCCAGAGCATGGACGCACAACTGCTGGCAGACCCCTTCTGCACCCGCCCACGCTCCTGCCTCCCGGGATCAATATGAAAGTAACTGACCATGGCCAGTGCAGAGATGTCCCGTGCTTAGCTGTAGCTATCAGGAGCCCATAAGGGAAAAGTGCTTCCTTGTTGTGTGGGTCATTCTCCCCCGAGTGGGAAGTGAGGTTTCTATGTGAATCTACCCTCTGACCGTGACATACTAGACAGGGGACTAGAGGTCACCACCAGATCCGGTGCCACTGGCTGCCACAGGAAGCTGAGGTCAAGCTAAGACAGTCCTGGTTCAAGTCCCTGACTTTAGGAGGGATGGACTGTCTGTGACCCCGAGGTGAGGACAAGACAATGAGCATAGGTCCATAAAGGCTTCATGAGCTAAGCATCTGGGGGCTTGACAGTGAGGCACCTGGGAAAGGGCCCAGGGCGGGCCCCCAAGGGCTAAAGGTGCCCCTCGTGACTCCAGGAGTCTCCACAACAGTTACTGAGTACACTCACAAAGGCTATAAAAGTTATAAAGTCCCACCATCTCAGACTGAAAGTCAACCTGCAATTCTACTTTGGGATACAACCCAACAAAACTGAAAGCAGGAACTCAACACAGATATATCTATGCCCACATTCCTATCGGCACATTCACCATAGCCGAAAGGTGGAAACAACCCAAATACCCAGTAATGGATGAAAAGACAGATGCATGTATAGACACACCATGGAATATTCAGCCATAAGTGGAATTCTGATATAGGGTTACATCATCAATGAACCCTGAAGACCTTATACTAAGTGAAATAGGCTGGAATCAAACAGTGTATAATCCCAAGTATATGAGGTACTTAGGGAAGCCAAATTCACAGAAAGAAGAATGGTGGTTACCAGGGGCTGGGGAAGGGGAGTTAGTGTTTACTGGGTACGGAGTCTCCTTGGGAAGATACACAATTTTGGAAAAGGATGGTGAGGATGGCTTCACAACAATGTGAATGTACTCAGTGCCACTGAACTGCACATTCAAAAGTGGCCAAAATGGTACATTTTATGTTAGATATACATATATTATCACAATAAAAAAGAAAAATAAATAAAAAGTCTGCCTGGCTCTACTAAATGGCATTACCTGAGGATAGACACACTGGAAAAATCTGATAAACCTTTTATTCATTACTTCCCTAAAGGAGAAAGAAATTCTATGAATAATTCTAGGGAGGCAGACATTATGTACCACTCAATACTGACAAACTGCTTTGGCCTATATAAACTAACTTGATTCAACCACCTCAGGAAGTGTAAGGAAGTTCCCATCCGCTCCATTTCACAGATGAAGACACTGAGGCTCAGTCACACGGGTAGTGACGGACAGAAACGAGTATTTAGGTCTCACAACCCTCCGAGGTCTTTTCAAAGCACTGAGCTGGACTGACACACACTGCTGGCTGGGGGCCTGCCTCACAAGCCTGGAAGGTGCCAGAGATGGAGGGTCGGGCTGCGTTTGGGGAGCTGCCACCTCCCTGAGTGGGCAAACCCACCTGCTTCCTCATTTAGCCAAACGATGTTCCTTTACCTTCTTCAAGCTTTCCAAAGACAAAGCTCTCTGGTCTTCTTAAGGGGTATAAGATTAGCATAAATTGTTATTGTTCTTGCAATAAATAGAAATCACTTGAAGAAGCTTCCCTGTTCCAGGAAAGCTAATTAAAAACATCAGAAACAGAAACTCATGAATGAAGAGTTTGGGCACTTTCAGTGTAATTACACAACAAAATGGTGTGTGCGTCCACACGTCTCTCGGGGAGGTAGGCTGCAAGGAGGCTGGTGGCAGGAAGACATGCAAGAAAAATTGCACGAGAGCCCATAAAACTTTCAGACAACCCCCCCTCAAAAAACCACAAATTCCCTAGGAACATAAACTGGGACAGAGAATTACAAAGTTTTAAAGTACAAAGAGGTCAAAGCAAGTTTCACTCTATCATCTGTGGAGTACAAGCAGTGTGTATTTAAAGTGGAACGCTAGAGCCTTCCAGCCAGACTGAATCGCACTTGTATCTTGAAATGGCAGCCTGGGGGTGGCCAGCTCCCACCTGGCGCCCAGGCCTCCTGCTCTCTGCAGTCTGACTTCCCCCTCCCCACCGCTTGACTGGAATCAGGAGACCTGGGCCTCTAGTGGTGGGGCCTCCCAACTACTCACTCCAGTGGCTTCTTCTTGCGCTCATCCTATCGGTCTTTGGGTGGCCTGTGAGGGTCTTGGCCTCCTTTGTAAAACTCTCTCTTCTTCTGGGTTCTATGGCATAGTTCTCACCTTCCACCATTGTCTCTCCATCTTCACCTGCTCCTCTTCCTCCTGTCAAACGTCAATGATCTCCAAGGTTGCACGCTCTACCCTCTGTTCATCCTACTCTATATTCTCCACCTGGAAAATCTGCTGCTTCCAGTTTCCACCTATCTCCTCAAGGCCCCTTAACCTTTATTGAAATTTTAATCTCTCTCATGTACAAATCTCATCTTTCCAACTGCCTACTGGGTCTTTCTAGATAAATCTCCTGACTAGCCTCTCAAGAGCACCATAACCAAAACAAAAGAAAAACAGTGGCTTCATCTCAAAAATTCTGTCTCCCCTATTCTCTCTCATTTCTACTGATCCAGTAAACGCAGCCTAGCACCCTATTTCAGTCCTCTCTCCCATTTCCATCATCAAGTATATTCAGGTCTTCTGTTAAAGACTCTCAAATGCCTGTATGTTCCATCCTTATACCACTGTTCTGGTTGTGCTTCCAGTTATTTCACTCTGGGCTACTTCCACGGCTCTCTTCTGGCTCCTCTGCCCCCAGCAAGCCCACCTCTCACCTGCTGTCTCCGACCTGTGACTGCAAAGATCTGATTATGTTACCACCCAACTTAAAACTTTGAGGTTTCACATCTACAGGGGATAAAGTTTTAACTCCTTTGCAAGTTACCCATGGCAATCAAAGTTCTTCCCAAATGGACCCCACACTTGTGAGCTCATCTACCACTGGGGCCACCTTCCCCAACACGAACACCCCACCGCACCATACACACATCTCCTCCACCCGACCACATCAGTCAACTGGCAGTTCCTAAACACTCCCATGCCCTTTTGTACCATTGGCCTTCATTCAAGTCCTGCCTACCTCCTCCTTCCTGGAACACTATTCCCATTTCTTTCTGTTTGGAAAAATGCCATTTATATTTTAAAGGGCTCAGCTGGTATATTTTCTTCTCTTTGAAGGCTTGTTCAACCACTTCCCAACCAGAGAGCATGAGGCCCTTATTCTGAGTCCCACACACTTGGCTTACACCTACGTGAACCCACATACGCATTCCATCGTGGTCCTTTCTGAGCCTGCCTGCGTGAGAGTCGGAGCCCTAAATCATTGCTTCCTGTGTCTCCACACCTACTGATACTTGCACCACCTGCTACCCAAGGCAGATCTAACGATCACCATTATTTGGGGCTCTCCTCTGACTCTCCACCTCGCTTTCCATATCCCCCTGTGTTGCAGACCCGCAAAGGAAATGATACACAGTGCTCCCCTCTTACCCATGGCTTCGCTTTCTGCAGTTTCGGTAACCCACTGTCCACTGGTCTTGACTGGTAAAAATGTTAAATTTGTGAATTTATGATATGACATTTCTCCTCATAAACCTTCATCTTTGTTAAGTGAGTAAAATTTGTTGGGAAAGAGGAGAGGTCAGATTTTTATGTAGACTTTAGAAAACACATAATCATGAGAAAAATAAAATTCTGGTGTTTTGAAAATTGCATCTTTCAAGTTGTGACATAATCTTTGATTTCTAAAGAAAAATATTATTCCATTTAAAATAAAAACACCCACCAAGTTTCCATCCAAATTAAATCTATGACAAATTACTGAAAAGGTCAAACAAAAAGCTATTCTTGAAATGCTAAATACATATTTTTGGCTCCCAAAGATAAGCTGTACAAATAATAAAAGTTGAATCCTTCCCCTTTTTCTTCCACATTTCCAAGAAAATCAAATCATCACCTGGAGGCAGCTTACACTGAGGCAGCTTCCTCTAGGTACCCAGGAAGAAATAAATGATCTTTTTTTTTTAAAGAACTTTTTTTGTTAAAGATTTTATTTACTTTTTAGAAGGGGGGAGGGAGAAAGAGAGGTACAGAAACATTGATGTACGGGAGAAACATCCATTAGTTACCTCTCACACACCCTCTACTGGGAGCCTGGCCGCCTGCAACCCAGGGATGTGCCCTGACCAGGAATCAAACCTGCAGCCTTTCAGTTTGGGGAACAATGCCCAGCCCAATGAGCCACACCAGTCAGGACAAAATAAACAATCTTTAGAGAGCTGAATTTTCAAGATTCAAGGAAAATGGTCATATTTTCTATACTGACTAAAGAATTCTAGATAGCTGCTTTTTACTTTAACTTTATAAATTATGGTTGTAAAAAGAAAAAGGCTGTTTTGTTTTGTTCTATCTAGGTGGTCTGAAGAATGGAATCCTGGCACGGCAGTGACAGACCCTCCATGGCACAGAGCCCACCCTGGGGGTAGAACCCAGTCCTCCAGGAGTGAAACAACGCAGCTCCAACTGACCAATGGGAGGCAAAGAAAAGAAGTGGGAACATGCTCTGGGAATTCCTTATACTCCCAAGTTCCTTGAGCAAGCAGCACAAAAGCCATGTGCCCTGAGAACACCTTGGCTAAAAACAGACATTTAAGGGCTTTGGAACTAAAGATAGACATTTACCTTCTAGTTGTTAAAAAATCCTAGAGCTATTCTGAGTACCTTACCTCCAGATCCGCTGCATATATTGAGATCAAAACTCAGAGCTATGCCAAGCCCAAAGATGTGCTAGCTAACCACCTGCTCACTACCAATTATTATCACAAAAAAGCAAAAACAAGGATCTGTGGATTCTGCTTTCCCAGTTTCTAATGATCTTTAACCTGAAGCTAAGAAAAATATCAGATAGCATCTAAAATTAGTGGTACATGGGCTGGTGCCTCTAAGTGCACATAATTCAAAAGCAAATTATTTTCTTATAAAAGAGAAATTCAATCACAGACACACAAACATTTAGCCTCTAACAACCTACTGTGATGCGCACATTTTAGGTGCTCCACAAATGTCCATCCAATTTCACTGAAAAAAAGATACCCCTAATTTTCAACAAGAATCAGGAATTCCAGAGTTGTCTTTTTGATTCATGATAGTAACTGATCGCTCAGAAAATTATATCCATCCCAAATTAGACCAAGAAATAATCAGATGGTGCTGAAACGATCTGCCCTATTAGCTTGGAGTCAGCTATTACTGGATCATTGCCTTTTTGAGCTTTTTAGTCATTCTACATACAAATCAGATTGATCGTGTTATTAACTTTAATAATGACATTGCCTCTAGCGGATCACCATTACTGTGCTGGGCAACCGGGCCAACACATTACTCCCAGTTCTTGGACCATAAATTAAAATGTTCTTTTCCACTAAGCATACTATTTTCCCCAGTGTCACACCAGGACAATATTAAAGGCCTGGTTGGGGAAAAAAACCTGAATTAAAAAACAAAGTTGGTGATATTTGGTTTTAGATAATAAAGAAATGAACAGGTGCCTTTGAGACCTATTGTTCCAGAGAGGAATCAGTCCCTAAAATAGGAGAGTCTGTCTGCTAACCCAGGCAACAGTCTCACTGACCCCACAGAATGCAAACGGGTAACAACCACGGGTGTGAAGCCGAATGGTCTCGATGTCTAAGCAACTCTCCGGGCAGAAATTAGGCAATTCTAGAAGCGACATCAACTCCTTCTGGTGGGATCTTCAGTTTAACACCTTCGCTAATTGACATGCCACTAATGGCATCCTGTAGTGCTCATTTAGCTCACCGTAAAAGAGAGCCACGCCTAATCTGAAAAATAATGTTCTGCCAAGCAAACAAGCAAAAACAATTTTGCTTTCCCATGTTTCAAGAACAAATATGTGTGCATGGAAATTGGTATCCTATCTAAATATAACTTCTAATCATTACCGCGCATCTTCTAAAACCCTCTACTTGACAATTATACAGTAAGCAGTATGTTCAGTTAAAGTATTAAAATTTCATTTCTTAAAAATAACTTTTAACTCAGGCTTTTATTAATTTGGACCCATGCTTCACCCTCCAGTTCAAATGAGAGACACATCCTTAAGTTATGCATTGGAATAGGGAGAGTCCTACTAAAAATATCTATTTTGTTTTCACTCAAAAAATTCCATCTTTCTCTTCAACTGGTAAATTCCACAATGACTAGCAACCTTGTATAAAAGATTCAAAAATCATGATGGGGTGTTTTTAAATATTCACACACTCAGCCTGACTTTCTGCCCAGATCAACTCTCATTCCACATACATCCCTATGTCTGAAACCGCTGGAGCAGGTTTGGGAGTGACAACGCTTGTCACAGGGGAAGGCTTCAAAACACCAGCCCCGTCACTGCATGTGGCATCTTTGGTTTCTTAAGATTTTTCTGTGGTGCTGAATCATTCCTGTTAATTGCTTCAATGATCCAAACACGGAAGGCAAATAAATTCCAAGTGAACGCATACTGCCACCTTCTAAAGAACGGGCTTCGTTTAATAGCACAACATTTTCCCCTTCACTTCTCTAACAAGGTCCCATATTTTACCTCTGCTCTTCTCCAGTCACTTGTACAAGGCTGATCTGACACCCAAGCGTCAGTCATTTTTTCTTAGCACACCAAGAGGAAGCATTAATAAAAGCCTGGTTTGGGGAGGTGGTGGCAGGATAAAAGATTCAGTTCTCTTGGGGTTACAGTCTCCTTGTCGCCACAACTAAAAGGCTAATAACACTAAAGGACACATAAAGTGTCTGCGTGGGTTGTATATGCATCTGTGCAAGGGTACAGTTGACCTGGATGACCAGGGTAGTGACTTGAATGAAACCGGAACTCCCCGTGGGTTCTCCAGCTGTCTTCAACTGTGCACACCTCCCAGTGGTACTTCTCACAGATCTTCCGTTTGACAAGGATTCTCCCCGCATGGGCGGCTCTCTAGGATGACCCTCCCCTTCCTCACTCCCATCCCTTACAGCAGGGATCCAGACCTATCAGAACCTCGTGTCCCTTTCTCCTGTGACTGCTATGAAGGTCCATTGTCCTCCTAACACCAAATACACAGAGTTTGGAGGGGCTGGAGGACATCTTTGCCACGTGGTGAATAAACCCATCATTGTGAAGCTGGGTGGATATCTATGATGAATCCCAGCTGGCTACCCTTCACGTGGCCAAGCCCACTTGCTGGGAGCCTCTGAAAGGCCCTGATTTTAAGCACTCTTTTAAGCTTATTCTAACTCTTGTTCAGGGCAAGTATATCAACAGGTACCTTGAAAGAAAATGCTTTTGAGCTCTATGCCAACATCGGTGTACTCTAATTAGCCTTTCAAGCTCCCTCATCAAAAAACCCTCACAAAACCCTAGAGTCATTATTGTAATAATAATTGCTACATTAAAGGGACGTTTGGCTGTATCTACATAAAGAAAATAGAAGGCCCATCATAATCAGGTAAAAAAAATCAATGAAAATTTGAAATAGCAAAACTGAAAATATCATAAATATCCATCAATAGGGAGCTGGTTAAGTTAAATTAAAATCTAAAATTGCAATGAATAACTACACAGTCATTTAAAATAATGAATCAGATTAATGTCTGCTAATATGGAATTATCCCCAAGATATATTGTTAAGTGAAAAAATAAATGTGCAGAACGAAGTGCCTATTATCTTCCCGCTTGCATGACACACGCAGAGAACACCGCTGCCTCCAGGGGGAAGCCTGCAGGGAGGCTGCTTGGGAGACTTAATTTTTACCCATTTTACTATGTACATCAGCTGTTTTTCCATTAAAAGTTACTTAATGATGTGAAGCAATTTGGGGGAAAGGAAAGAGGATGATCAATAAACATCTATGCAAAATCACTCTCTGGCTAATTTAAGCCTTGTACTAAATGTTCTAGCTGGATTGATACCCTCCTAATGAAATCTCAGTAACATTCCCACCCTACAGCCAAGTTCATGGCATGTGCTGTCTGCAATACCCGTCTAAATAGGACTGGTGCGCTCTGGCAACCAAGCCCTCTCAACTTGGCTCACAATTAGCCTGGACACCTTCCCCACACAAGAAATTGAATAGTTTTTTGTGTTGTTTTTTAAACAGAAATTAATCTGGTTTATTCTTTTTTTTTCTTCCCTAGTTTTATTGTTATTCAAGTACAGTTCTCTGCCTTTTCCCCCCATCCCAGCCTAACCCCCAGCCCTCCTTATCCCACCCCCCATTATTGTCCATGTGTCCTTTATAATTGTTCCTACAAACCCTTCACCCTTTTCCCCTGAAATTTCCTCCCCTCTCCCCTCTGGTCACTGTCGGCCTTTTCTCAGTTTCAGTGTCTTTGGTTATATTTTGCTTGTTTGTTTGTTTTGTTGGTTAGATTCCTGTTAAAGGTGAGATCATATGGTATTTGTCTTTCACCACCTGGCTTATTTCATTTAGCATAATGCTCTCAATAGTTTTGAAGAAAAACTTTTCTTCATAGAGATCGTTCAAAAATAACACCAAACTTTCAAATTCCCAACCAAGAATGGGAACTTGAAATGAAAGGATAAGTGTATGTCAACAGATGAAAACAATAGGGAAATATCAACAAAGGCAATTTGACAAAAACAGAACCCATTCCAGAGCCAGGCCCTGTCTGATTCTACACACGTGAGAGGAGTGTGGGAGGATTGGTTTATTGTGTACAACACAATGCTAAGGACATATTGTGTGTGTGTGTGTGTGTGTATGTATAAAACACATCACTTATATTCACGACACTGCAGAATACTGTGGCAGACAGAATAACGGCCCCCGAAGATGTCCATGTCTTAGTCCCCGGAATCTGTGAAGGTTAGTTCCTTATTGCCTTTATATCTCACAGCTACGACTAGGTTAAGGGTTTGAGTACGGCGAGAGTCTCCTGGATTATTCAGGTGGGCCCAAGGTAACCACGAGGGACCTTATTAGAGGCAGGAGGCCCAGAGTCGGAGAAGGAGATGGGAGGCCAGCAGCAGTCAGAGTGATGCCGTTGCCCGAGGAGGCCACAAGCTAAGGGAGGCAGGCAGCCTCTAGAAGCTTGCAAAGGCAGAGAACGGGCTCTTCCCTGGAGCCTCCAGCAGGAGCACCGCCTGCCAGCCTCTTGACTTTAGCCCCGTAAGACCCACTTCTGAACTTCTGACTGGAGCCGTAAGATAATACATTTGTGCTGGCTTAATCCACCAAGGGTGTGGTCATTTGTTACTGCAGCAATAAGAAATTAATACAGATACAAATCTGTATTATTAGTATTGATCCCTATCTTGCAGATGAAGAAACTGACCTCATCAAGGTTCCAGAACTTGTCCAAATCTCAAAGCCAGTGCCTGGAAGCACTGGGATCCCAGCCCAGGTGTGAGGGATTGATGGAACTGTGCCCCCGGAAAGGTGGCCTGGGATCGCCCCGTGGCCGCTGTACACGTCAGGTGGCAGACTGTCAGTGCAGCAGGCAGTGAGAAGGGATGAGGTTTTGAACAAATGAGGGAAATGAACAAAGCTGATTACCATGTGGGATTCTTGATCCAGTCAAATATGTAGTAGGTAATTCTTTGTGTTCTACATCATCTTCAGCAGAAACAGGTAAGGGTGCTCCCTGGCAGAGGGACACAGCTTTGCCATGCAAAAACTCATTTATAGTAAATGGTTTTCCTATGAGCAATACAAAAGATACTTGCTATGTTTTCCCCTTGAAAATTCCCTTCTTTCTTCTTACGTAAGTGATTGCTTTGTAATAGGTTGAGTCTCTGACACTAAAAGGATGGAATGCCCCACACATCTCTTCATCACCGGGCCGTGTTCTGGACAGTTCCACACACAAGGCTGCAGAAAGAACTGGGCCAGCATGCAATGATTCCGTGCTTCCTTGTGTATGTACAGAGAACCAGAACCAGGAAGACAGAGTATTGGCAAAGAATGAAGCTTCCCTAACCTAAATAATCATCACCATTATCATCTAAACCACTTAGGAAAGTCTTATTAGAGCTTATTTTTAAAATAGTCGCCAATCATTCTATAATTCTACCAATAACCCTACATAGTAACATTATTCCCATTTTACAACTGAGAAAACTGAAGTTCAAAAAGATTAAAAATTTTGATAACAAGATGATAAACTGTCCTTATAACCCTAGTTTGATGCCAAAGTCAGGCCTTTCCATTTTTAAATGCTGCCACCTGTCCAGATGTAGTTACTTCTATAATTCAGGGGAACTAAGAGTGGGTAGGGTACATGGGCTTTTCTCACTGTATTTCTCAAAAAAAAAATATCCAAATCCTCACCTGGACTGTGTCGATGGCAATCTGGGCTATGATGGGTAAATTCATGGAAACTTTCTCAACCAGAAAGCCCACAAATGGAGCCCCCACAGCTTGGGCTTGCGTCTAAGTTTCTGAGTGCGCCTGCGCACACAGTCCTGAGGGCTGAAGGCTGAAGGTTCTCTTTCCTCCTACTTCAAGAGCCCACACCCTCCGTTACAGGAGACTGAAGGGTTTTTATTTGGACCTCTGTTTGTGTTCCTAAGGCACTCCTATCAAGCAATCCAATTAGGCCCCCTGATTATTTTCTTTATGTCTTAACTTTCTACATAGTAACTTTCACTCTTTTCAAAAGTATAAAAACTCAGTAGACTCAAGATTGACCCTTCTGTTGCCCCACCTGTTAATTGCTTCTCTTTGTAAACTGCCCACGTCTCATTATTCATTTCCTCATTAATAGAGGTGACACGATCTTCCAGCACAATTGACAAGGTCTCCCATTTCCTACAACATAATCACGTTAACACTGTCTCAGCCGAAAGAAAAGGAAAGTTCACACGTCCCTGGGCATTAGTGCCTTGGTATAAGGTATAAAGCTTTATTCACCATTCAGATCACGCACACACAAACTACTAATCAATTTGCTCTGAGATACTGATTATAACATTATTTCTGGCGGAAAATCACAATAAGTCAGCCTAGTGGTTACCCACAAACACAAAAGCTATTTACTGAGATACCACTGCATGCAAAATGAAGGCCAGGAGCAAGGGGATACTGTTCACTGAGCTTCTCTCAATTACCGTATGTTTTGGACCATAAGATGCACCTAGGTTTTAGAGTTGGAAAATAGGAAAAAAAACACCTGCTCCACCGCCGCCCCTCCCCCTCAAGCGAGCCAGGTAAGCTACATTCGGACTATAAGACGCACCCCCCTTTTCCTCCCAAATTTGGCTGGGGATGGTGCGTCTTATAGTCCGAACATATGGTACATGAAAGTTATGACCCATCACAGACACGATGGAAATGAATGTAGGGGCTACTCTGCCTCCACCAGCCCTCACCAGTCTCAAATGACAGGATTGGTGGCCTGATGCTCTGATCCCCACAGAGGCCACCAGGCACAGGCTCTTGGCTTCTCCTGTCAGGGCAGAGAAGGGCACTGTTGGCTCAGCTGCACATCTCTTTTTCTCCCCATGCAAGGCGGACTGCATCCGTTAGAAGCCCCATGGTTCTCGCTCCCTGACACTGCAGCGTTCAGGGCTGGGCTGCTGAGATATGTGAAGAGTAAAGCATGGGCAACCCCCAAACAGCGGGGTTTCCCAGGGCAGGGTGAGTGGGGAAGCTCCACAAGGCCTGACTGCCCAGAGATATCTCCCCAAACCATCCCACTCAGGTGCTTGTGCCATTCCTTTGGGTTAAGGGACAGACTACTGACATCTCCTCTAAAACCCAAGACTTTCCTGGGACCATGCCATGTGGTGACATGCACACCTGCTCAGCAGGAAGTCCTTAATGACAATGGAAACAAACATATTTTAAACCTCAGTTAGCTCTTGCCCTGTGAAGATGAACTTCACTTTCAAGGAAACCTGAACTACCAGCTGTTGCTGACCCCTGTCCATGGTACATTCACTTCACTCTGCTTCCTGGAGGTGGCGAGGGACAGCAGCAAGGGCCCCCTGCCTTGCTGCTGTCCCAGTGAGCTGGCAGCGGGGAAGGAACTCTGGCTGCTTAGTCAGCAGAGGTGCAGTGAGCACTCTCACATGCCAAGCCCTGAGGACAGATGTAAAGGGAACATGCTTTCTGCCCCCAGAAGCTCCCATGCCAGTGAGGACGAAGGAAGACTATAAAGAAATACATGTCAGGGGTCAGTAAAAGCAAGAAACAAGGAAAAGACAAAGGAAAAAATGGCATGTGCATCTGCAGATGGGTGGCCAGGGCAGGCCTCTTTGCTCGGAATTGAATGGAACGAGGAAGAAAGCCCTGAGCATGTCTGGGACACTTTTTCAGGAGGGAAAGACCACTAAGTAAAAGGCCCTGGGCTGGCGGGGGCCCTGGCTTGGTAAGAGAAGGACAGATAGCCAGGGTGCCTGGAACTATGTGAAGGAAGGAGAAAACAAAGTCCAGGAAACCCAGAGTATCAATGCCCCCTGGCCATGGCAAGGATTTGGTAGGTCTGGAGTGGGGGTGAGGGGCAGTTGCTGAGTGATGTGAGAATACACTAGTTGCAGAACACTTTTTTCTTCTGTGTGAGAGAGACAGACAGATAGATAGATAGATAGATAGATAAAAATTAAGACTCAAGCCCAGCATTGGCTTCACAAAAGCCCCCATTTTACCTAAATTAACTAATCACTCTCATGCCCCCTGAAAAGCAGAACTGATGCTGATTTAGTCAAAGTTCCTCAAAAAGCAGTAATAGGGCCTTTTATTTTCCCCTGAATGATCCCATGAAGCTGCTGAGACCCCGCCTCTTCTTGCCTCAGCTTTGCCACCTGCAAGATGGAGATGATGCTCCAGCTTCTGCCTCAGATAAAAGGCACAGAGATGAGCGCTCCAGGCCTGCTCTCAGGCCCCACCGTGAAGGTAGACTCGAATTCGAGCATCAGCCAGCTCCAATTCCCACACTGTGTCGCCAGCGTGTCTTCTGCACGGCACTGGCTGTGTGCGATTCCGCATCGCACCCAGATCTGCGGGACACCTCACAACTGGCCTGTACCTCCTCAGAGCCGGCCTGGAGCTGGCACTTCATCTGCGTAATGGCAAAAATCATCTCATATAGCAACCCAAGGTGCTTATGGAAATTTATCTAAACCACACACACACATACACAAATGTAACAGTAAAATGATTTAACTTTGTTTTCATTTGCCACATACTTTGATGTTTCTGAAAAGTGTGCTTAAAAATAGCAACTGGATCCACAAACTGTTTCACCACTAAATGAGATCCACCTCACAAGCAGCAGCCAGACGAGCTCCCTTCCTCTCACCACTGCTGCCTCCCTTTCTCCCCCACCAACACATCTCATAAATGACAGCGCTGCAGAACGGAGCAGATCAGCTATCAGTCTCCAGGATGCTTCCGGACTGGCATCTTTCCTGAGGATAAACATCAGGGACAATTACGTGACCCTGCTTCTTTGCTTGACTTTTAAACAAAAACACTAGTCCGGGTCTCCCTCCCCACTGTGAACAGCCATAAGCTGGCTGTGCCTTCTTTATTCTGTAAGCATCATCTTATTTGAAAAAAAAAATCAAAGTGTAAATTTTAAAAATGAAATGATGAGAAAATATGTCACATCACTGTTTGTCAGCAGAGCGCCCGATCTAATACAGCACCCAAGCAAATGACGTTTAGTGATTAAGTTCCAGTGCCTTAGCCATGCTGTAATAACAAGCAGCCGGGTGCTTACAGTTCCAGGTTAAAGACAAGTATAGTAAAAGTGTTAGAAATATTTAGGAGAAAGTAATTGAAAGGCATACATAAATGAACTTTCCTAAGCGATAAAACCCTAAGATCATATCTGAAAAAAGAAAATGTCCAAGAAAACCCTAAGATCATATCTGAAAAAAGAAAATGTACAAATAAAAGAAGTGGAGTATAGTAAAAGATACTGTAAGCAAAGTAAAAAAGAAAAAAAAAAGAGGGGTGGGGATGGAGAAATGATTGCAACACATACGACAAAGAGTCACAACCATCCTATGACACCGAGGATTTCGCCTTAAGGCTGCCACACGCCCAACTCCAGGGTGCTCTGTTCACAGAAACCATGCCCAGTGGAGGTGCTCTGGTCCTGCAAACCAGTGTGGGCAAGGATACAAACACCCAGTTCACAGAATGGCCAATGAACATGTTAACTGGTACTGCGCCACCCTGATCATCCAGAAAACACAAAATAAAACCACGGCAGGATAGCTCTCTCTCCATCAGGTTGGGAAACGGTCAGTTTATGTGGGAAACTGGCTGCCTATAAATTGCCACAGTATTTTTGGGAGTAAATCTGGCTATCCCTGTGAAATTTCACTTTAGAACAGTGATGTGTATAAAGACACTTATTGTGGCACTATAAAAATGGAAAATAATGAAAACAACATGAATTTCCATGTTGTTCCATGTTGATGGCATGGTACAGCCATCCTATGGGCTACTGTATGGCTATTGAGAAGAACGAGTTAGACGTATGGGTATTTATCCAGAAAGATGTAATATTCTAGCTTATCTAGAGGAATATAAACCTCCCAAACAAGAAAAGTAAGCTATAGTCATTCAGTGGAATACACTGCAGTAAATTAAATGATGAGTCTCCATGTATTAACAGAGATAAATCTTGAAAATGTAAGGATGTGTGATAAAAAGCAGGTCACTAAATGATATCTACAGTATTGATTCCACTGGTGTCGCTCTATAAACACACACACACACCAGTAACACCAAGCCCTGCATTGTTGGGCCATGCAGTATATATGAATGCATAAATGTATAAAGACACCCCCAAAAATGCACAGCACTTCCGGCACAGGGTGATTGCAGAAAGGTGACGGAAATGGGATGCGCATCCATAATTGTACCCTGTATCCATAACATTTTTTCGGAGGATCTGAAGCAAATGTGGCAAAATGGAAATCAACACTTGGCCAATCTGGGTGGTGTGCACATGATAGTTTGTTCATGTATTTTTTTTGTATATTTTGATAAAGTTGAAATATTTAATGACTCTTTTAATGTAACCAAAGAAAGAGTTGGGGGGCATATGAGGAAAGAGGCCCTAGGTCCCCACTTCACTAGTACAGTCCCAGCTCATGCACAACATCCAGCATAATTATTAACGGGCCCAACTTTCATTCCCAGCAGCATCTGGAGCACTTTGCATTCTGTCTAAGAACCCGTGTCCTCCTCAGTACAATGGTGACAGTGACACCACGTAGCTCCTGGGGTGTTGTGAGGATTAAATGAAAAGACGGAAATTATATACTCACTCCTTAATGTGATCAGTAAACGTTAATTATTTTGATGAGTTGAAAGACCCTGAAACAAAACAGTCACAAAACATTACAAGAACTCAGAGGAAATAGAACACAACTTTCCTAGTCAACACTGAGCACTGAATCTTTGCAAAGCAGAGGTATGTGAGTAACCTTTGAGGAATGGGAATTTTCTAGAGGAAACTTGGACCTCAGGAAGGGAGAGCCTTGACCAGGTTCAGTCTGCATGACCAACCAACAGTGTTACAATGCAACCAAAGAGGCCTGGTGGCCCTCAGAATGACCTCTGGATCTTGGTCAAAGTGTTTTAACTTTTACTCCTGGCCTTATCATTTCTTTGAACTGATTTCACAGAAGACGTCTTGGCCACTCTCATGAGGAGGACCGATCACTCACCAGAGGTCAGTCAGTCAGTCACTAATGACGAAAGAAGAGAATAAAGTTCCTGCTCTTGTGTCTTTAGAGAAACTGGATCCACAAATACCACGGCCCAGAAAACACAGAATAAATACAAACAAGTCACTGTAGCTTCTACAGTTAAAGAAGAACTCTTTAAAGGGTGTTGTTGATTTGGCAGGAGGCACACTCTTTTGTTCCTTGCCCTTCCTTTTCTTCTGGAATAAGGACATGATGGCTGGATCTCCAGGAGTCAAGTTGTAATCCTGAGGACAGAAGTTCTTGCTAATGGTGATAGAATTAAATACAAAGAACCTAGATTTCTTGTGTCTTTATAGAGCCACCATGCTAGCCCTGGATTCCCTACTTTTTACATTATTCTACGTGAGATAATAAATCTGCAATCTGTTTGTACCACGTGAATATAAACTGTTACCATCTGCCAGTTCACTTCTTTACTAATAAAGTGGCCACAGAAGTATCCAATGAGTGTGGAGGGTCTGTATTGTGTGGAAGAGTAGTAGTAGGAAAAGTGGACCATGGCGAAAATATAGAGTCATTAAAATCGTGGCCGTGAAGACAGAAGAAGCATGGAAAATTTTATCTAAACAGTAAAGTACAAAAAAGTGTTCTGCAATTGTAAAGTAAATACAATTGGAAGTTTATGGCATGAAAATCTGGCTTTAAAAGGATAAATTCATGACTGGTCCGTCTGTGAAGGAGCCTTACATCACATTACACAACAATGACCAGGAGATGAGAGACGAGCGGTGTATGAGACGCTGCTTCCATTCATATAATCTCACAACCAGACAACGCAAGAGGAAGATGGTTCAGGGCAGAGAAACACCAACCCCACCTGTAAACAGTGATGCGCTCCAAGGTCAGTCTCGCAAATAAAACAAAAAGAATTAAACATGACAGTTTTACTTACTCCTTTCCAATTTGGATGCCTCTTATTTCTTAGTCTTGACTGAGTGCTGTGACTAGGACTCCAGTACTATGTTGAAAAAGAGAGGCAGAAGTGGACATCCCTGTCTTGTTCCCCATCTCAAGGGAAACACTTTGGTGCCAACAACCTACATTCCTGGAATAAATCCCATTTGATCACGGTGTGGGTGGGAATGCAGACTGGTGCAGCCACTGTGGAAAACAGTATGGAGTTTGCTCAAAAAATTAAAAATGGAACTGCCTTTGGACCCAGTGATTCTACTTCTGGGAATATAACCTAAGAACCCTGAAACACCAATTCAAAAGAACTTAGGCACCCCAGTGTTCACAGCAGCATTATTTACAATAGCCAAGTGCTGGAAGCAGCCCAAGTGCCCATCAGCAAATGAGTGGATCAAAAAACTGTGGTACATTTACACAATGGAATACTACGGCAGCAAAAAAGAAGGAAGTCCTACCTTTTGCGACAGCATGGACGGACTTGGGAGATTATTATGTTAAATGAAATAAGCCAGAGAAAGACACATACCATATGATTTTACTCATATGTAGAGTCTAATGAACAAAATAAACTGATGAACAAAATAGAAACAGAAGCATGGAAACATGAAACACACTGCTGTCAGGGAGGATGGGGGAGGGGGGATGGATGAAAGAAGGTGAAGGGATTAGTCAAAGAACATGTATGTATAATCCATGGACTCAGACAACAGTGTGGCGATGGCCAGAGAGAAGGGGGCGGCAGGGTCTTGGAGGAGGGGGCAAAGTGGGGGGAAATGGGCACATCTGCAATAGTGGCAACAATAAAAATTTTTTTAAAAAGAATTAACTGTGACTCTTGGCCACATCATCAATGTATGTCTGTTGAATGAATGAATAAAGGCAACATATATATTTTTAAAAGTCTAACAACAAAGAAGTAAAAGGGCAAGGTGCACTATCAAATTTTTTAAAAAAGAAATCCAATTGTAAATGAAAAAATTAAATATTTTTTCTATTCTAGGAATAATTTAACTTTTCAATAACGTACCCAGGGAGGACATTATCAAGTGAAAATCATCAGCTAGTTTGGCCAGAGCTCCCCACCATATAGTGTTTGGAATATCCTTTACTGGAAAGAGCTGGATGAGGGACCTGTTAGAAATGAACTATGAGTTCCCTGAGCCCTAGATTATAAATCCTTGTAATCAGAGACAGGCAATCTTCCTTGCCTTTATTATCAACCCCCTGGCCTCAGTTACTATACCCAAACTCATCATTTAGCAATTATTTGCCACATCAACCACCTCAGGAGGAAAGCCAGCAAAAGTCACTTTTCAGCTTATGACTGACCCAGATAGACCATTATGAGAACGCTACTCCTCGGAGCCAAAGAAAGAGAAAGCATGTCAGGTGACAGCAATTTTAAATCTTGCTTCTCAGTTATAATTCTTCTGCATTCTATAATTTGCCATTTGAACATGGAAGATGAGTCTTGAAAGAATGCCCCACTCTGCTATTCTGTGTAAAATGTGTTCAGTTTTTTTTCTTGTTGTTTTTCAATTCTGACAATTCCCTGTAGCCTCCCCTGCTCCGTGGCAATTCACAATGGTAGACATTGTAGTCATTATATTTATCATTAGTAACTTGGTTCCAGATCATTAGACTTTGCCCGCAGACATTGTGTTTAAGCAAATGTGATGCATACAGAGGAGGGAAGGCCAAGACACAAGAACCTTCCGATGCTGGTAATTTTCATGCATCCCCAGCAACTGTTATCTCACTTCAGCACAAGGCAGAAAGGAGAACGAATGCACCCTGGATGTGTTGCTGGGGGGAGCCTGCTTTTGCCTGTCTGGGTCCCTAATTAATATACACTATACACTCCTCAAGAAAATCCCGTGTCAGCAGTTTATCAAATTGTGATGGTCTTGCCACTAATGTCCAAAGCAGGAATGCTGATGTTAATGTAAACTTCATGTAGCTTCCACCCTCTGTTTTGTTTGCCACAGGGGAAGCCTCACATTTCGAGGCCTTTAAGCGAGTGCTCTAATTATTTTACCCTGGACAATTCTCAGACTTCTGATCCCCTTGGTCTCCAGACTAATGATGGAATTCCAACACAGAGAGGTGGAAGGGGTCTGCAAAGTAATGCACAAGAATGGTTCTCGGCAGAAAGTACATGAGGACTCCCCCAAGAACTCCTAACGAACTCTCCCAGGTCCTGTAAAAAATCACAATAGGATTTTTTGTGCTTCTCCATTTGTTAAACCTAAACGATAAGTTTGCAAATGAGTGAGTAGTATTTTCCCACCAGAATGTCTACCATGCTGAATGAGGCCCCTGATCAATTTTGAATCATAAAATGTCAGACCTGGATGAGCCAGAGAGATCATCAAGTTCGATCCCCTCATTTCCCAGCAACTGAGGTCAAGAAAGGTAGATTGACTTGCCTAAGGTCCAGACACGTACAACGATGGAATGACAATTCAGTCCAGTGCTTTCTCCAGGCAAGATATTCATATTAACCTCTGCTCACGAGGGGAACAGCTTAACCGTGTTGCTTGTGCTGATACGAATAGCCTTTCAATTCACTATGCAGCCGTGCTCAGGAACCTGTGTGGCCTCTGGAGCCAGCCAGACCTTGATCTAAGTCCCTACACCTGTGAAAGCTGGGGGCAGTAACTTAACTGCCCCAAGCCTCAGTTTCCCCATATACAGAAGAGAGATATGATCCCCTTCCTTTGAATTGGAAGAAGCATTATTTTTTATACTTTAGGCACGTTCTCCATCTTGATACATCATCAGCACTTGACTAAATACCCTGTTCTTCAGTACATAACAGAAAATTCACATCTACTTGTTCGCATTCCCAGCACCTTCGCTCCATGACACGCAGGACAATGGATCTTCCTTCACCTCAGTGTCACACAGGGCAACAGGCAACCAACAGATGTTGCTCTTGCACATTGATGTTCCTCTCCCTCTCTTTCTCCCTTCCTTCCCCTCTCTCTAAAAATAAGTAAAATCTTAAAAAAAAATACCCAGCTCTGTATGGTTCACCAATAAAGACCTTTGAAACAGACTAACAGACCCATTAATACACACTCATGAACACTGGCCCTCTATAGCATTTTTACACCGTCTACATCAAATAAACTATGGCAAATATAAAGGATGCAACCTGGGAGCAAAGGTCCACAGATAGGGTGACCCTTTGTCCAAGTTTGTCCAGGACAGTCCCAGTATAACCACTGCTAATACCCTCTTTCACTCAGGAAAAGTGCCCCAGTTGGAATGACACAGTACATGGGAACGACATACCTGATGGGTACCCAGCAAGTACTCACAGGCAGAAAGTGCTCAGTAAGGAGGTGTGAAAGAATCGTAGCCTATGTCACCTTGGCTGGGCAAGTGACCTCACTTCTGAGCATTTGTTTCCTCATATGAAAAATATGGGGACTGCAATACCTATTTCACAAGGTTACTTAAAACGTCAGAGATGTGTCCTGCAGAGAGTCTGTGACATCGATGTCCTACAAATGCAGCTTTGATGGCAAAGAAGATGAGAAACTCATCCCTTAATTCTCTAGAACTGTTTCATTATATGTAACAACTGACAATTCATATATCATTTTGACGTTTCCTGACACATCATGATGTGTGGTTTATAAAATCAGGGATGAACTTAGACCTTGTGAGTGTCTTCCAGCTCTAAACTCCTTTGATTCTGTCATTCCACGATTCACTGGCTAGAAGAGTACTAAAGCTTCAGGAGAGGACAGCAACAGACACCACCACGTGTCTGCACAAGGAACCCTATCGCCTCCTCTCTGCCAAGTCACCTGACTTCTCTCAGATTTCCTACATGCAGAATGAATATTCTTGTAACCTGAGAATGTAAATGTGCTTTAAAAAAAAGTGCTTCATTTTGAAGGTGATTTATACATTTCTCTATACTCATGCAGAGTATAGAAAACTGAGGCAGTTTTCTAGCTGGCATATGCTAGGACGCAATAGTGTGGGGTATTATTACCATTGTCAGTATTATGTAATAGTACTTATATGTGGCTCCTCCATTGACTATGTTACCTTAGGCTAGTTTCTTAATATACCATCATCTGTAAATGCAAACAACACTACCTACCTAACAGGGTTGCAGAAAGAATTACATGGCTGTGGTGCTTAGAACAGTGCCTGGCACTTAAAGCGTTCAGTAATTGTTTTTCTATTGTCACCATTAATATAGCATTACTATTATTTCCAAGATATATTACTGAGTAAAAAAAAAATCAAGTGTCAAACAAATAGTGTGCTACTGTTTGTTTTTTTAAAAAGGAGATAGAAGACCTGCAGGAAAGGCTGAGGAATAAGTCCACAAAAGCTTCTCTTTCCCACTGATGAAAAGTAAATCTCTGCACTGAGGACTCTGAAAAGCAAACAATATTAGATAGATTGAAAGGACGTTGAAACATGAAGAAACATACATTGGTAAATTTCCTGGATTAAATTTTCCTCCTTTAACACTTGGCTTTGGTCCAAAGGTGTCAAATAGAAGAACTCTACAGTGAGAGAAAATAACAAAAAGTTTAAGGAAAAATCTCCTCCTCCTGCCCAGATGACTAAGAAATGGGGCCCCTGAAAACTGAAGAGTGTGATGGGACACCCGGGGTATTTTTCCTCTTCTGTCCTCTCTGCCCTGATGTAAAGCCAGCCCTAATCATGGCACTGCACTGCTGCTGGTCAATGTGAGCACCTAAACCATCCCCCCAAACCCACCTCTCTGCCCAAAGGAACTGCGAAGTGGGGAATCCCATGTCTGAAGACTGTGCAAGGGGAGACTAAAAAAAAATTGGAATTATCTTCTGGAAGGCAGGCCCCTTATAATATAGGCTTCCCCCACTGGGTGAGTGTTCTAGGAACCCATCTGTACCAGCTGGCATTATTGTGAGAGGCTGTGAGAGGCTTCAGTGAATTTTCTGAAGACTCTTTCAACACGTTGCACATTTCATGAAGGGTGATATACAAGCGCACCTGCCCACACCGCGTTGAGTGTTCGGCAGTTTTTGACGAAAAGTGGCATGACCCCCATGCCTCACCCTCCCAGTTCAGTTGATCCCACCCTGAGCAACGTTTTTGTTGTTGTTGTTTCCCCAATAAAAACAGTCCTCGAAGAGAATTGTTGCAGAAGAAGTAAAAAAGAACAAGAAATGGCAGAAGCATTAAAAGGCATCAAAATCGATGAGCTCAAAAACTGTTTTGAGCAGTGGGAAAAAAATGTCTTGATAGGTGTATTGCATCAGATGGAGAGTACTTTGAGGGTGACTGAAGTTTAAACGTGTGAGAATAAATACACAACTTTATATAAACAAACTCCAATTTGGGGGGTTCCCCCTCATAAGGAGATGCTGGTTATTTTTGTTCTGCTTTTCTCCCGCTGCTCTGTCCTGAGCGCAGTGCCGTAGCTTGTAGATTGGGAAGGCAACACTCTAAGACATACCCACCTCTCTGACAAGAAGAACTGGGAAAAGGGGGCCTTAAGAGTGTGAAAAAAAATCCAAGAGAAGGGAAAGTTAGTGAGAAGATCCTGCAAATCTGTGTATCAATCAACACAAGTTCCAGGACACCCATGACACGCACGTGTGAAAAACAGCCAAAGGAGCAACTGTTCTTCAAAGCAGATTATGGCTTAAAGAACCACGTGGATCCTAGACTAACTTCTGCATGGCACACGTGCGGGGCAGAGGCAAACCGCAACGCGAAGGCCGTGAACACTGAACGGACACTGTCGCCACCACCCACGAGAGGCGGGAAAGACGTGACATGAGCCTAACCTGGTGGACTCGCTTCATGGAAGAAGAAATCATTCTCCTGCAGATTTTAATAGGACCTAGAGTCTCACAGCCTAACATACAAAATATCCAGGATACAATCTAAAATTATTCAATGTAGATACCAAAACAAAGAAAAAACACAATGGATAGATGCCAACCCCAAGATGATTCAGATGTTGAAATTATCAGACAAAAATCTTTATTTAAAAAAAAGTATATATTTTTTATTTATTTATTTTTAGAGAAATGGGAACAGTTGGAGAAAGAGAGGGAGAGAAACATCAGCATGTGGTTGCCTCTCTCATGCCCCCTACTCAGGACCTGGCTCGCAACCCAGGCATGTGCCCTGACTGGGAAACGAACCAGCAACCCTTTGGTTCCCAGGCCACTGCACAATCCACTGAGCCATTCCAGCCAGGGCTCAGACAAAATCTTTAAAGCAGTTATCATAACCAGGCTTCACGAGTAAGTGTGAATACTGCTGAAATTAATAGAAAGAGAGAAGTTCTCGGAGAAAAGTAAAAAATATTGAAAAGAACTGAAAGGAAATTTTAGATTTGAAAGATACAATTAATTTTTTACAAAAATTCACCAGATGCAAGAAATACCAGAATATAGATGACACAGAGTCAATGAACATGAAGGAAGAGTGATCAAAATTATTGAATCTGAAAAAATACAGAAAAAAAAGGTTGAGGAAAACAATGAACCAGAATTAGGAACTTATGGGACAATAGTAAAAGGTCTAATATTCACGTCACTATAATCACAAAATGAAAGATTAGTTCACAAAAAAAAGGTCTGAAGAAAAAAATGGCTGAAGACTTACCAAATAAGGTTTAAGATATAAATTTTCAGATTCAAGAAGTTCACCACACCCCAAATAAAATAAATTCAAAAACTATCCAGATAATAAACAAATGGCTACAAATAAAAATAAGGCAAAAATTCTGGAAGCAGCCAGAGAAAACCAACACATCACATGTAGAGGAAACAGCAATTAGAATGAATACAAATTTCTCAACAGAAATGACAGAAGCTGGAAGACAGTGGGGGGAAAAATCTTTAAAGAATTTTAAATTCCACATCCAGGAAAAGTCTATATACAGTAAAATACCATTTAGGAATAAGGGAAAAAATAAAGACATTCTCAGTGAAGGATAAAGGGAGAGAATTCATCCCCAGAAGATGTGCTCTAATTTGGAACTTACAGAACAAAGGGCAAGCTGAAGGAATGCTAAGTATCTGTGTAAACTTGATCGATTACTTGTCTCTGCTTAGGTTCTTCAGAATGACTACTGAAATCAAAAATTAAATGGGGTTTTTAAGGTATGTAGATGTTACATATATATGTATAACTACAATATAAAGAGGAGACGCTGAAGGAATCTATTTGGTTATAAGCCTTTTAAATTGTATTCAAGTGATAAAATACTATAAAAAATATGAGCAAACATTCCACCAAAGATATATGGACAGCAAATAAACACTTGAAAAGATGTTCAGAATCATTTGTTACTAGGGAACTGCATATTAAAACTACAGTGAGCCCCAGCTGGTGTGGCTCAGTGAGCTGAGCGCCGGCCTCCAAACCGAAGTGTTGCCAGTTTGATGCCAGGTCAGGGCCCGTGCCTGGGTGGCAGGCTGGGTCTCCAGCTGGAGGCGTGCTAGAGGCAACCGATGGATGTTTCTCTCTCTCTCTCTCTCTCTCTCTCTTTCTCTCTCCCTCCCTTCCCTTGTCCTTAAAAAATAAATAAAACCTTAAAAAAAAAAACCTACAGTGAGACATATCTATATGTCATATCAGTATGGCTAAAAAAAAATTTTAACCTGACAATACCACAAATTAGCAAGAATGTGGAGCAATTAAAAACATTATACACTGCTGATGGGAGTGTAAACTGGTTCAAACACTTTGGAAAACAACTTAGCAGTTTCTGATAAAGTTAAACATATACTTAACCATAGCACCCAGCAACCCCACTTTCAGACATTTACCCAAGATAAATGAAAATACATGTTTATGTGAAAACTTATATACAAATGCTTATAATGCTCTTTTTATAATTGTCCAAACTGAAAACAACCCAAAAGCCCTTCAACTGGTGATGGGCTCGAACTGCTGGACACCACCTACTGGCACAACCCTCAGAAACCAACAGGAGCCAGCCGCGCGAGCAGCAACACCGATGCCTCTCAAAGGCACTGTGTGAGAGACAGAAGCCAGGCTCAGAAGGCTGCACACTGTATGATTCCATCTGCATTGCATTCGGAGAAGAAAAACTATTAAAGCGAACTCTAGGGAAAGGGTGCCAAGGATTAGGGCTGGAGGGAGGGGCCGACTCCAAAGGAGCAGCAACGGGAGCGTCCCTGTCTGGTGGTGGTGCTGGCCGCCCGACTCTAGCGTGTCTCGAAACTCACACAAGAGAGCGCACACCACAAGAGTGATTTTTACTGTCTATAAACTTAAAAGCATTTTTTTTAAAAGGCGGATGAATGGCACTAGCTCGGTACCAAGCACTGTATTTATGCACTTCTTACTTAGTGGGAAAAGTGAACAGTACAGTTTCTCCTCTCAAGTTGAAGCCAGGGTCTTAGTTAAACCCATGCCAGGGAGCCAACTGAACTAAATTACATCATTACATTATTATTAACAATATAGACTTTCAGGCAAGGCAGACCTAGGAGATGAAATCCTCCCTACCCCACATACTTCCTGAAGTGTTGCCAGTTTGATGCCAGGTCAGGGCCCGTGCCTGGGTGGCAGGCTGGGTCTCCAGCTGGAGGTGTGCTACAGGCAACCAATGGATGTTTCTCTCTCTCTCTCTCTCTCTCTCTCTCACCTCACTGTGTGGTGTGGGAATTAAGTTAGATGAAGGGAGCCCACAGTGCAGCATCTAGCATATGGCAGGCTAGAACGGACACAATTATTTTATCCTGGAAAATTTTATTTACTAATGCAAACACTCCAGAGGTGGCCCAAAGTAGACCTAAACTGATAAACTATTTGTATATAATGAATAGTGTGCTGAAGATAAGCAGTGTGTGTGAGTGGAGGGTTACTTCTGTGCCAATAATCTACAACGTGTAACATCACCCCCTCGCCTTATAATGACAATAGCCTGATGAAATAACTAATTATGATTAGTATTAGCATTAATGAAACCTTAATGTTTCCCTACTGCTCTCCAACTGCAGAGCACTTCTGGATCCATTATGTCATTATCTCATCACAACACCCCAGGGAAACTGTTCTCTCCAGGACGGCCCAGTGACAAATGCCTGTGCAGAGAAGGAGCAATTTATCGTGCTATTAGCATCAGGCTCAGCCCACCACCGCAGTCAGGCGGACTGAGAGATGAACAAATGTTTTATTCAAACACAGAAGACAAATGTGGAGACCCAACCACATCCATCACTGGAGCTCTCACTGCTCTGAGGTTTCACTTTAAAGAGAGGCTACATGCATCATAAAGAGTTCCGCAAACCTTTGTTAAGCACTTTTTATGAAGAAGTCAGGGGCCCTGCCCTCAGGAAGCTCACATACTTCCTGTGTGGCTCTGCAACACATCCTGTGACTCGGTTAGCAGTTGAGCACCGAAAACCAGAATGCCCGCACGTTTACAATGCCTTTGGCTCGTTCTGCAGACACCCTCGTGACTTCTTATTTATGTCCTGTCCCAAGAACTCAAAAGCCTGACATGACGACTTCTCCTATAACCTTCCTAGTAACTGCTGAGTCTAGCCATTCTACCTGCTGTCCTAACACCTCTTGTGAAGAGCATTCACAATAAAAAGACTTTCAAGAGCCAGGCAAATAAAAAGCCAGCAATAAAGCCAGCAAAACCCCCAACTAGGCAGCTGCAACCAGAAGCACTTGCTTGGGGAACTGACAACCATGAGTTCCCATCAGAGCTTCCCCTTTGGGGGCATAATCTGGGCCACAAATCCAAACCTCTGATACCCATGATGGGACGACACACAGTCCTGACTGTTCGCTGAGCTCTGTGCTGTGGATCTGCCCAGGAAAGGAAAACAGCCCAAGCAAAGGTAAACAAAGCATGTTCACGCTGCTCCTCCTCCTATTACGGGAACTGTCAACATGAGCCCCACGCAGTCTCCTTGTTTCTCCCCTTGAGCTCTCTGCATACACCTAAGTTACCTGGACCAGGACACTTTTTTCCCTTGGAAATAAGCAAACGCCCCTGTGAGCTTTATTGAGCTTTCATGAGCACAGCCTTCCTCCTGGGTTTAACAAAACACATGGTGGTCTGTCTGCTGCACCACACCCGCTTCCAGGTTCAAAGACATCTAGCTACAAGGGGCGACTGGAAATGAGAAAACAATACACCTGGCAACCAGGGAGTCTAAATCCTGGAAGCCAAAATGAAGCCTTATCTGCTAAAATAAGAGCACGCTGAAAACCCCTATGGACAAGAGCAAAAAAGTGGGCTTTTGTTAAAGCAGGTGGTGGAAACTTCAAGGTGCCTAACACAGCTTACAGCAGTGCATCCCAACTGAATCACAAATACATCAGCTTCATTCATCTGTATGACTCTTTTGGAAAGGGCTTTATAAATATTTTGGTGAGCTGACACATTTTGATACTTAGTTGCACACTCGAGCCACACACTAAGGCTTTGGATAGAGTTACAATGTAGTGGGGTTTTCATTATACCTAACTACACCAGCAAATGATGACATCTTTCTTCAGGATAGCACTTCATTATATGTTCCAGTGTGCTTTCCCATACAGGCAAGAGTTCCTCAGCTCCTGTCCAACAGCCCAGTGAGGAACACAGGGTAGGTATCATTATCACTATTTCACAGAGAAGGAAACTGAGAACAAAACACACACCTTGAGTGAACTCATGGAGCTTATAAACAGCACAGCGTCAGGGATCTCCACACTTATAGGTTGGATGTGCTCTCCCCACTGCTTGGAGATGCTGCTGGCTTGGTGAGAAATTACAGACAGTGCATTCTTATGATGCACGTGGCAGAAACAAGTCTCTGTGCCCATCCATTCAGGAGTGTGGACCCTTCCGTGCAGCCCTAGGGCTCTCCATACTATTATCCATTTAAATCACCCAAGAAGTTAATTTTTAAAAAAGACCAGTGTCTGGGCACCACCAAGAGAGTCTCATCCAACTGAATTGGAATGAGGCTCAGGTATATGTAATTTTTACAAGTTCTCCCAGGAGATTCTAATTTGCAACCACAAATGAAAGCAACTAGCCTCCAGGCCCTAGCACATATTAATATCTGAGCTAGCAACAGCATTTGAGTGAAAATCCATAAAGGCTGAGGAAGGGAGATGTTCAGTTCCAAAACCTAGATTCGCTGCCATGGACAGACACAGTCATCCCCCCTTACCCACAGGGGCCATGTCCCAAGACCCCCAGTGAATGCCTAAAACCACAGACAGCACCGAATCCTGCATATACTATATTTTTTTCCTGTATATAACCTTTCACTATAAAAAAAGCAGTTTACACTTCTCTTTGGCTTATCGGAATAGCCAGCATCACTACACTTGCATTTTGGGGCCACTATTAAGTAATATAAGGATGACTGGAACACAAATACCACAATATCACACCACCTGATATCTGAGGAGGCTACTACTAAGGGACTAGTGGGTGGAGCACTTCTAAAGCATGGAAATGCTGAACAAACGGATTGTTCTCATATATGAGGTTTGTCCAGAAGGTATCCAGCCATGTAATATGACACAGAAAGACATTTATTGAAGAAGATTCAAGAAAACATGTAGATAGGACCATGGCACCTCAGTCGCCTTCAAAGTAGGCACCTTGGGACCTCGCACAGTTCTCCCAATCGCCATCACTGCCCCATCGTATTTTCCTGAATCTTACTGATGGTCTGAAATATCTTCCCTTTCAAAGGTGATTTTAGTTTTGGGAAAAGCCAAAAGTCCAGGACACCAAATCTGGGCTGTAGGGGGGCTGAGTCACCTCAGTGATTTGATGTTTCCCCAAAAAAACCCTGCACGAGACGTGATACATGAGCGGGCGCGTTGTCGTGATGAAGCTGCCAATCACCAGCTGCCCATAGATGCGGCCTTCTGCATCTTCTGAACAGTTTCTGCAAATGAATGTTCAAGCTTAACACAAAATTTGATGCAGACTCATTGCTCTACTCACTCAGTCATTTTGAATGTAATGGCCACACAGTACACATGCTCACTCAACAGTGTCTATCACCCCCACTGACTAGGGCAGTGAAGTCATCATTGTTCACACACGTGCATTCCAGTCCACTCTCCTTGGCTGCCAGGTTACATCGATGTCACACAAACCATTGTCGTTGTATTAACAATGGCTGGACTTTTTTCGTATATGTCAGGATGGAGCACGATGGCACAGGATTTCATCATGATACTCAGAACAGCACACAATTTAATAATTATTTACTGTTTATTTCTGGAATTTTCCATTTAATATTTTCAGACCGTGGATGACTACAGGTAACTGAAGGACAAAAATGAAACAGCAGACAAGGAGGGACTACCGTACCCACAGGGGAAAACTTGAGCATATTTATGAGAAACCAGACCACCGACTGCACATTAAAATCACATGCACTGTCAGTGTGCACAAAGGTAAGTGCTGAGCGGCTGCAACGTGAAGGTCAAACCATTCGGCTTCAGAAACCACTCTGCTTCAGAGTCCAGGTCTTCTGCAAAGCCTAACTGCCCAATCCTTTCCCTCCTTTGGTCTCCATTTCTTATCAGAGAGCAGGGACCGCCTCTAAGGAATGAGAAATCAATTGTGTGCACACTGCTGAATTAAGGCTTCTCACAGCATGTCAGCACTTAAGAACCATGGTCTGCATTCATTTGCATTCATTTCCAACTGTCTTCCCTGTAGAACAGATGCATAGGAATCCAGAAAATGCCATGCTTGTACATTTCTGTCCCCACTGCAGCCTGCAGAAGGCACTCCTCTGAGTCATTCAGGGGTGGCCAGAATGCAATCACATGTCATTGGTGACTCCAGGAAAGGCCTGAATTAGTGGGTGGTGCCTGAGGCCACAATGGCAGCTGGTGTAAAAACCAAGACCACACTCTTGGCAAGTGGGCTGATTCAGCTTCACCCCTGTGTAGCCACCTTAGTGGAAACACACTCAATTCTATTGAAGGAGCACTTTTGGGGTGGATAATAGGAAATAGTTAAATGAGATCTTGAGACAAATTTGGAGACAGCTTCAAAAAGCACTCACAGCTTCCCAAACCGTCTCGAACTGGGCAGCGGTGTTCGAGTTTGGGTTCATACTCAGGTTTTGTTTACCCACAACATGATTTCTGTTTGAGAGTCTAAGGGCATTTCCTCCCTCAAATAACGGAAGCAGACAGGCAACGACACAGAATGTTATTTTCAGCAGTCCCAGCCAGGGAGCCTGGAGAGCATGGGCTGTGTACCCCAGGCCTTCGAGGAGTTCGTGTGGTGCCCTGGGGCGACGTCTGAACCACAGCCGCTAACCACATCTCTGAGTGAATGGAGGGAGAGCTACGTGGTGAAGTGCAGGGGCAGAGGTTTGCCAGAGCCTGTTTTTAGACAAGGATCACTTAGAAGTCACTTTCTCAAACCTCGAAGTTCTGGACGAATAGAGTGCTGGTGCTGTTGCCCCATCCATGCCAAGACGTGCAAATTCACATCTAAAAGGAAGCTGACAATCCTCGTCACTAATGTGATAAAATGACACTGGTTTGGTCAAATGCTGGTCTCTGATCTGTTTTCCTTCAAGAGCAGGATTCCGGGTAAGGGAATGCCTGTGTCGCATGCGGGCTCAGCCTAGCAATCAGCACCCTCACCCAACGCAGGCCATGCCTCTGGATGCTGGAGGTAAATAAGAGCAATTACCCAAGAGCAGGCTCTCTCCAGCCGCTGAATTTTGGCACACGCTGCTTCCTCCACTGAGATGCCTTCCTGCATCTCAGAAAATTTGATGAGATGTGAGTGGTCACAGCCTCTGTGCCCACACCCCCTCACAAAGATGATTTAGTACCAGAATTGCCGGCCCAGTCATCCAGGTTGGGAAGGGGGGCAGTTTTCCAGAAATGTTAATTTTGTTTATGAGCTCATTTTCCTTTAATAGCCTTAGAGAGTCTAAAGACAAAGGACATTACTTTTTTTTATTACTTTGGCTTAAATGCAGAAACTAAGTTAAGTGGGTTCCTCCCAGTTTTATAAGGGTTATTTCAACTAAATATGGATGTCAAGAGAAGAAGTTCAGTTAGGGAAATAAATGTGTTTGCTTTTTTAAAATGTGTGGTAAAATACATATAACATAAAACTTACCATCTTAGCCACTTTCAAGTGCACAGTTCAATGGAATTAAGCACGTTCACATTGTTGTGCTACAATCTCCACCGTCCGTCCTCAGAACTGTTTTCATCTCCCCAAGAAGTAACTCTGCCCCCACTAAACACTAACTCCCCCCTCCCCCGGGTCAATGGACATTTGGGTGGTTCCACCTTATGACTATTGTAAGTAATGATACAAGCGTACCCGAGCCTGAAAAATAAATAAAGTGAAACAGCACAGAGTTGGAAAATGAGGATTTCTATTTTATTTATTTTTATTTATTAATTTTTTAGAGGGGACAAGGAAGGGATGGGGAGAGAGAGAGAGCGAACTTATACAATCTATTTGTTGTCCCACTTAGTTATGCATTCACTGGTTTATTCTCGTATGTTCCCTGACCAGGAATCAAACTCGCAACCATGGTGTAGAGGTGTCCAACCTTTTGGCGTCTCTGAGCCACAGAGGAGTTGTCTTGGGCCACACATTAAATACACAAACACTAATGAAAGCTGATGAGCCAAAAAAAGATTTTAAGTAAACCCATGAATTTGTGTTGGACTGCATTCACAGCTGTCCTGGGCCGCAGGCTGGACACCACTGGGTTGGGAAGATGCACCAGCCAAATGAGCTGCCCACCCACGGCCGGAAATGAGCATTTCTCACTGAGGACAGGCAGCATGCTGGAAACTGGGTTTTAGACATTCTCACCCTAGAGCTTGTGAACATTAATAAACAGAAATCTCATTTAACATGAAGTCAGGAGCTAGAAGAGAGAAGTGTCACACAGGTCTGCCACTCAACCCACACCTCTGACCCCCAACAGACAGAGACCCCAACAAGAAGGCCGTACCTGCACCTCCAACCAGAAGGTACACTACCACCTCAGCAGGAAAGAGAGACGATTCCTCTCAGCAAATGGGAGACCACCATGACTCAGCCAATGAGAAGCCTCTATACTTCGAACTCTCAGTTTCCTCCAAAGGAATCTGCGTTTACAACAGCCCCTCCTGAGCCCACAAAAGAGCCTTCCTCTCCTTGGCTTCTGGACCTGTGCGTGGTTGGCCACTAGACCACATGCCCTGAACTACAATTCTCTGATGCTACCTAATGAACTCACTTTGTTAAAGTTCAACAAACTGTTTCTCAAAGTTGGGATGATTATTAAAATTGCAACTGTCTCAATCCTACTCCATGCTTTAATAAATCAGACAGGCTGGGAAAAGGACCCAGGACTCTGCCTTTTACATGCTCTATAGGAGATTCTGACATCTGAGAACATCTGAGAACAGGCCTCCACATGATGGGTGAAGCTTGGAGCACAGATGAGGTGAATGAGGAAGACTATACATAGAGAAAAGATGGGCATCTCTACAACACAACCTCGGGAAGCAAAATGAGCCTCCACTAGAGAAAAGAGGAAAGCTAAATTTGTTATGTGAAGAAGCAGCAGGGAATAAAGAGATAAATGAAAGAATCAGAAATAGCAACAAGGGCCCAGCACAGGGTAAACAGCATGAGTCAAGGTGGACCCAGCGGGCAGTTTTCTGGAAACTGCAATCTCAGATGCCACCAGCCCATACACAGTGCCTCTGTGCAATTCTGAAAAAGCTTCCTTCCTGTGGGTGACCCCTGGCCAGCAAACTACAGAAATCAAAGCAGCTGCTGGGCTTAATCTCCCACACTACCCATGCCCCCTGTCATTCCTGGAAAAGGAACAACAGGATTTTCTGATTTAGTGGGAAATCACTCTATCCTAAGAAATCAGGAGTTGCAATCCCTTTTAGGAACAATGAGCTTCATCTCAGAGAGCTTAAGCCTTCCCCCACCTGATTAACAGAAATTACAGAGAAAGCACACCTCGTGATTGCTGGGTGTCCCTCTTTTGTACAGACAGAATCCTCAAAAGCAGACAGACACCATCTGAGCTGACACAGGAAACTCAGTTTCCACTGGTCCAGGGCTTCCAATGTTGTCTAAGCCTCTTGGTTTTTCTCTACTGCATTTATCAACTTGAGAGATAAACTGTACACACCGCCCATCCAAACAAAGAGTCACCGGGAGATAGGGCCACATGAAAAGTTCAGGAAGTGCCTTAATGCAGACACTGAGGCACATCCAAACAGGGGCTGTACAGCTTTCAAAATCATTCACAGATTCATCAATTATCCTTAAAAGTTTATTTTTAAACAATTTTCTTTACAAACAAAGCAAGCAGTATATTTAGTATGATATTATTGGGTCAGGTTGATATGGTAAGAGACTTTTTTTCCCCCCCTTGTGTCTTTGGAGGATTGTTTGCTTATTTTTTATTCTTTTGGGAAGCAGACTTAACAGGAGATCTATCCTCTTAACATATTTTAAAGCGCACGATACCATGTGGGTTGTTAACCAGGGGCACTAAGTCACACTGCGGATCTCCAGAACTTATTTATCTTACGTGTTGAAAGCTTTATATCCATCGAAAAGCAACGTCTCACTTTCCCCTATCCCAGCCTCCGGCAACCTCCATTCTGTCCTCTGCATCTCTGAGTCTGACTACTGTAGACACTTCCTGTAAGTGGAATCATGCGGCATTTCCTCCTCTGTGACCGGCATACTTCACTTAACATAATGTCCTCGTAGCCCATACATGTTACTGCAAATGGCAGAATTTCCTTCTTTTTTAAGGCTCCATTTATATAACGTTTCATTGTATAAATACGCCACACGCTCTTTATGCATTCATCTGCCGATGGGCATTTGAATTGTTTCCGTGGTGATTGTAAATAATACTGCAATGAACATAAGGGTGCAGATATTTCTTCAAGATCCTGATTTCAATTCTTTTGCCATCCTTTAATTTTTTAATGAAGCACTCAGAACTGTAACAGACAACCCAATAAATCATTTCCTCTATTAATTAGTGCAGTTACTTTGAAAAATGTTCTCAGCTCTGCAGTTATATGGGGGAACATTAAAAGACTGTTTTGTGTTCCCTTTCATTAATTCCACAAACATTTATTAGGCGCTGTACAAGGAACTAAGGATACAATGTGACCTAGAGTAGATACAAGGTCCCAACCTGGTGCTTAGTGGTACCAGGCCCTGGGTGAGCATTTGAGAGAGGGCTCACTCAGCTCCTTCCATCCATTCCTTCACAGCGTGCAGAGACTCTAAAACTTCCCAGGCATCCGCTCACACGTGGTCTCTTCTGATCCTCACAGCGAGCCCAGGAAGCGAGCTAGACAGGCATAATACATACACCATACGGACACGAAAATAAAGGCTGGAGAAGTTAAGAGACTTGCCAATCACACCCATTTAGCATGTGGCAGAGTTTGGAATCAACCTAGGTTCTCCTTTCCTCCCATCTACAACTCTTGTACAAAGCAAGAAATTCTGGGGTGCCCCTTCTTTGGGGGAAAGGGTAGGTTTTCATATACTTGTGATGTGACGGGGGAGGGAGGAGGGGAAGAGGAGGGGGGCAGCTGCCTGAAATCACTTGTTCTATCGAATCAGCCCATCTCCACTCTAGTTTGTTAGTATCTGCTACATGCCAGAACATGCAGTCCCGGCCTTAATGAAAACCAAACAGTACTAAATCCACAACACAAAGAAGACATCCAACTTTGCCATGAGAAGCGTAATTAAATTCTCGTAAAACACACACTAGTGCTGGATCATTTGCTTTCCCTATTTTTATTCTCTGTTGTGCAACAGTGCTGAATAAGCGACAAAGGAGACACACTGCTTATGAAGAGCACAACTTAAGCTCCTTCTCTGGGCCAGGAAACTGGCTGGATGACCACTTGCCCAGGAAAAGTTCCCTCCAGAAAGTGGAGATCAGTCTTCCTGACACTGCAACATTTGGAAGCCTTTGAGCCAACTCGGAGAAGCTTTTAACACCACAGTTTTATTGCCTTTCAAATTATAGAGCCCATGTAATAATCTTCGTATTCCTCTCCCACACCGGGTTTTGCAGAAGAATGTTTGTTTCTTTAGTCCCCGTGAGACAAAGGAGGCCCAGAGGTTGTTTGCTTACAAGTTTAGTTTTCTTTTTTTTGAAAAAAAATTTATTGACTGATTTTTAAAGAGAGAGAGGAAGGAAGAGAGAGAGAGACATTGATTTCTTGTTCCACATATTTATGCAGTCATTGGTTGATTCCTGTATGTGCCCTGACTGGGGATTGAACATACAACCTCATCATATTGGGGCAATGCTCTAACCAACTGAGCTATCCGGCCAGGGCACAGTAAGTTCAGTTCTTGAAGACTTGAGAGTTCATCTGCTCTCCTGTCTAAAGTGATGCCATGCCAGTGGGCAACCTCACTGGTTTCACATTAGCGGCGCTACCATCACATACCCCTTTTCACGAAGACTTCTCCCATTCTCACGCTGCGTACAGATCAGGATATGATGGGAGCAATAATAACCACAGAACACCAAAAATAAACAGCAGTCTAGGGGCAGGGGTGGGGGGAACAACTAAAAAATAAGGTGACAATGGTCCATGACTGCTCTGACATCACTTGGAAGCAAAAGAAGATTTGGGCCCACCCCTCAGGAGAGGTCAGAGGGCATGTGCCACAGGGTGGGGTCAGGTACCTCAAGGCTGTGCACTGCCTGGGCAAGAAGCTCCCTCCTAGGGGGCGGGAGGAGTTAAGAGAAAGGGATGAAGTGCTCATCAGGGTCTTTGACAGGACATGTTCCCACAGGATCACAAACCCAGCCTTTCTGACTGAACACTATGCCTCTCCGGGAGAGACACACTTCAGCTAATGCAGGAAAGCAGGGACACATGTCGGGTATTCTGCCAAAGTCAGCCAGATGTCCTCATACAGGAACACTGAGTCTCCTTGAAAAATACTCACTATCCTAAGGCCAGTATTACCTGCTTAGGAACCTGGACTTTCAGACATTGTGACTTGAGCCCTGGTCAATGTGGCTCAGTTGGTTGGAGCATTGTCCCGTAGCTGAAAGGTTATGGGTTCGATTCCTGACTGGGCACATTCCTGGGTTGCGGGTTTGATCCCCAGTCCAGACACATACAATTCCTGGCCTGGGCACATATGGGAGGCAACCAATAGGTGCTTCTCTCTCACATCAGTGTTTCTCTCTCTCCCTTCTTCACTCCCTCCCTCTGTCTCTAAAAGCAATGAAGAAATGTCCTCAGGTGAGGATAAAAAAATTAAACACTGTGACTTGACCATCACTACAAAGCAGGAGGCCCACAGAAAGCATTCTAATACGACCTTCCACCGCAGCCCTAACCCTGAAAGACCGGCCCAACAAGAGACAAAAAGAGACAAGACCGATTTGTTAGGAAACACAAAACACACATCCCAGGGTAAGGCAGTCACCACAGTCAGTTAATCCTCCGTCAAATGCATTATCTAACACAGGGTGGAACCAGCCCAGAGAAGTTGGGCCTAATTGAATTTTCTGTCTTGTGGCAAGATGTCTACTCCTGAACATTGCCCCTTCTCCCCGTCAGCCCACTATTTCTCTCTTTCTTTCACTCTTGCTAATGTCCCCTTTCTCCCTCCCTCCCTTCTGCCTAGCCCCCTTTCCTTGTTAACAGTAGCCCAGACTGCCAGACAGCTGTGCCACAGGACTGAGGAAGGACCTGGTACTTGGCTGTAGCCTGGCTCCCAGGAGTTGTTCGTGGTTCTCACATCTCATTGAATGTATTAAAATACAATACGTGCTCCCGCCTGGCTAAATGGGCAGGGAAGGGAGCAAGTGCTCCTCCCTCAATCCCAGCAGCACATGTGCACTCACATACACATGCACACATGCACACACAGAAATATGCACACACAAGCCCTGGCCAGGTAGCTCAGTTGCTTAGAGCGTCATCCTGATACACTAAGGTTGTGGGTTCAATTCCCAGTCACGGCACATACAAGAATCAACCAATGAATGCAGAAATAAATGAAACAACAGATCAATATCTCTCCTCTCTCTCTCACTCTTCTTCTTCCTCTCTCTCCCTTCCTCTTTCTCTAAGTCAATTTTAAAATTTTAAGAAAAAGAAATACACACATATGTACTCACATACACATGCACAGACACATACACCTACATGCACACCCACACATACACATCTATGCACACATATGCAGGTACATGCCCCCCCACACATCTATACATATGTACACAAACTCACGCATGCATGCATATGCACATATATACACACTTATACAGACACACCTACAAATGCACATGCACACTGTGTGCACACACAAACACATGCAAACACATTGAATGGGTTACAGCACTGCCCTGATGCAGCCACGCCAAGGGGGAGGCTGCAGAGACACCACTCTGCACTCTGAAAGTGTGAAAGCACGCTGAGCCAGCAGAGCCACTTCCCTCTTGCAGTACAGACAGCCTCAAAGGGGAAAGGATGAAAATGGCAAACGAACAGCCCTCACAGGGCCTCAGGCACACTGAGATCTCCAGGTGGCTGCCAGACATCGAGTCCTCTGCATCCTCCTTCACGCTGCCCTCCAAATCACCCCTCTCTGTTCCTTCTGCCAGCACTAGGGGCAAGCTGGATAGCCTCATGGAACAGGAGTTGCCACCGCCTGGGAGCAAGGCCAAGTCTACCGCTGAAGAGCAAGCATCTTGGTGTCAACCTGCTCAGATCAAAGCCTGCTCTGCCGGCTTTGATGGGACCTTGGGCAGAAACTTCTCTGCTTCCATTTCTTCCTCTGTAAAATGCAAGTAATGACACATCTCCCCTGTGGGGTATGAAGAGGACAAAATGTGATCCCCCATGTGTGCCAAGGACAAGACCCACCCAGTAGAGGCTGGGTTCTGTTACCCAGATCTGCCCCACCTTCACTAAGCCAGTGAACACGGCACCACACTGCCTGCACCAAATTCTCTCACAGGTACAGTGAGACCAGGGCCACGATCACCAAGGCACCCTCCAGCTTTCACAATGCGTTCCCCTCTATTCTCCATCTGCTGCTGTGTGCCCCACTTTCTCCATTTTGGAGTCTCCTCACTTCAGACCAGCCTTTCTCCCACCAGTATTTCCCACCACTGTCAGAGCAACCTTCCTAAAGCCCTGTGCCCACCACGGCATTACTCTGCCCCCAAGTCTACACTGCACCTCCTTACCTGAGAGTCCACACTCCCCACAAAGCCGCTGCCCCGCACTGGCTGGCCTTCCCACCACGCTGCTGACCCCACACTCACCCCTCCCCTGAAGCCTTGGTCTACTCCTGATGCTGCCCCAGCATCCGCCAGGGGTCTTGGAATGTATCCCCTGTGGATAAGGGGGAACTACTATGCTCCATCACTAAGTCGCTCACAAAGATCCATACCTTGTGTCTTCTAAAGGAAAGACTGGCTAGATGACAAATTGACAGAATGTCCAAAGCCACTATGACAGATAATCCTCTCTACATGGAGGTCCTGAAGGTAAAGTAACTTGCCCAAAGTCACAAGGCAAAGGGTAGCTGCCAGCCCTCAAAGCCTTGTCTTTTCTGCTATGTACTAAATATACTGTCAATCACTAGAAAGGCAGGTCACTAGTACTAGAAGTGACAGCAAGGACTCCTCCAATCCCACAAGGATAAGGCTCCTGCCTCTGGTGGCCTGTCCCCACCAGAGTGGATTCACACTGGGTGCTCCTGGGCTTCCGAGCTTCCCACTCTGTCCTCAGTGAGGTCAAAAAACAGGTTAGCCCAGCCTCAGGCAGGCATACACAGCGAATGACTCTGCTCCAGGAGAGAAAGGAGGAAGTTACCCAGCTTTGCTCCCCATCTCCACCCTCCATGAAGCCAACACCACACCCTCTCTGGGCAATCCTGGCTTTGCCATCATTTCACTAAATGACCCGTGGAGGGTTCTTCTTCCTGTAATTCCTCCTCTCAAGTAGACCACAGACAGTGTCAGTCTGTCCCAGAGTGTCTGGTGAGGGTTCTGGAACTGTACCCGAGGGTCTGGCAGACACACCCTGTTGAGTCATGGGGCTGCTAACACCCACCAGCATCCCCTGAGTGACCTCCAAACCCAACAGCTGACGCCCACCAGCATCCCCTGAGTGACCTCCAAACCCAACAGCTGACGGGCAGACAGCCCGCCCACAAGGCTGTGTTCTGCTCTCCTGAGTCTGCTCCAAGGTGCACCCCCAATTTCAAAGCTGTCTGGTGTAGAGAGTGGGAACATGGCCCTTCTTCATTTTGTTCCAGCCGAACCCTGCCATAAACCCCTGTGTGTCACCGCCGGCAGAGTCGCCTGGTGAGAGATTCAGATTTGGGCAGGGTGGGCGGGGTGTCAATGCTAATGCCTCAGAGCCAGCTACATGAAACTTGTTCCTGCTTTCAGCTCGGACATGTTTTTCTTTCTTTTTGCATCTCATTTTTTTTCATAAGCACGTGGAAGGTAAGGAAGTCATTAAATATGCATGCAGGTATGGATCGTGGGCAGCTAAAATAAAGTAGAACAGTTCTTGTAAGAATGGGAAAAGAGATGTAGGCTCCTGGCAGTGAAACGAGGCCCAGAAGCACCCACTCACATCTTAGCCAAGACTATTGGTCACCCTAAGTGACCCCAATCAGTTCAGCCCTAAATGATGAAATTGATGAAAAGACAATATGCGGAAGAGCTGCTCGAGAAGGTTTTATTCATCCAATTCCCTTTCCATCTTTCTTGCAGTGAGCCGATTAATCAACAAATACCATTAAGTGATCATAAAGCACGGCATCTGATGTGAATGCAAAAATGAAGGCATTAATCCAGAAGCCAAGAAAGTAGGTTTCAGGAATGAGCCAAGGCAACTTATTCAGAAACAATGTCTTCATTCACCCACTGTGAATTGTGCAGGATGACCCAGCAATTCCACTTCTGGGTATCTATTCAAAGAAAATGAAAACACTAACTTGACTAGATGTTTGAGCCCATTGTTCACTGCAGCATTACTGACAATAGCCAAGATATGGAAGTAACCTAAGTGTGCATCGATACACGGATAAAGAACACATGTACATACATACAATGGACTACTGCTCAGCCATAAAAAAAGAATGAAATCTTGCCATCTGTGACAGCATGGATGGGTGTAGAGGGTATTATTCCAAATAAAATAACTCAGAGAATGACAAATATCACGATCTCACTTAAACGTGAATCTAGAAGAAAACAAAAGAACAAACAAAACAGAAACAGACTCATAGATGTAGAGAACAAAGTGATGGTTCCTAGTGGGACGTGGAGTAGAAGGTGAAAAAGGTAAAAGGATTAGGAAGTACAAATTTCCAGTTATGTCAATAACATTGTATCGGGCTAGCCAAAAAGGCTGTTCAGGACTTTTTCCATAAAATGAAAAACACATTTTTCATTTTCGCCAATAACTTTATTGATTTGAATTTTGAGTATGTCAACTATCTCCCACGTGGTATAACTTTGATTGTTCTCAATAAATGTCTTGATTCAATCGCTATCAATCTCAACTGGTCTCAGTGGAGCATCGTCCAGTGAGAAATCTCCAGCACAAAACTTCACAGAACACTTCAGTCATGTCACGTTTGCTCAGTCACAGAACAGCACAAATCTTTTTTTGCATTTTAGTTACATTTTTACCTTTCATGAAATAATAAAGCATAATGCGCCAAAAATGTTGCTTATTTTTTTCCATCTTCGGTATTAGAGTGGCTACACAAAAATTCACCAATTTTGATGAGCTTTTTTCAAATGCATGCTGATATGACAGCTGTCACAATGCAATCTAACATAATTGTTTCAAATGAAGTTAATGATTAAGCATACTAGAGCCGTATTACGGAAAAAAACAAATGAACTTTCTGGCCAACCCAATAATAATGTTGTACGGTGTCAGATGGTTCCTACACTTAATAATGGTGATCACTTCATTAGGTGTATAAATGTTGAATAACTATTTTATATACCTGAAATAATACTATATATGAACTATAGTTTAACTAAGAAAGATAAGATAAAATAATAAAATTGTGCATGACTGCTACCTAAATTCTATTGTATGAAAACTGACAGAAATCCTTAATTTAGATAACATTCTACAGAAGGAAAAGGTTCCACCATACAAAGCAAGGCAATATGATTCCTGTTTCTCTTTTCCACTTTTTAATCACTGCATTGCAGAGAACTTAATGGAACCCCAACACTTTAATGCAATAAAGTGTGGTTGTCAATGGCAATGACGACTTTGGTGTTTCCTTGGGGCCCAAGGTCAGTCTAGGGTCTTAAGATGAGCAGTTTCCCATCCCCTCTCAGCCCCAGAGCTCGTCTTCCCCACCATTCCCTACTACCCATCTCCAATCTGGAAACCCAAATCTATTCTGTTTCATCTCTACCCACCCACCTAGCAGCTGCCTCCCAACCTCTCTCTGAAGATATCCGGCAATGAGAATTAACACTATCCAGGTTTTACACACGTTGGAAATTGGGCACATTGTGGATACGGAGTTTAGGCTGATCTCAGCCAAAGAGTTCCTAAGTATCTGTCTGTTACCAAATGTACCTCCCCTGGCCTAAGGCCTTCGAGTCCTGCATAACGCGGTCGTCTTCTCCACTGTTCTGTCGATATCACATGTTCACTCTAAGACCTTGGCCACAGGGCAAATCAGTTCCTTCAGTCCGGTTCCCGTTATAGTTTTGGGGCTCAGATCTAGGGCTCCCAGTCATCACAAAGGTCACCATTGCTTTGACTTCTAATGACCCTCGTATTCTTCCCTTATCCCTGTTTTCCCTTTTCTCCTACCCTTCCCCACCCCCTCAGATAAATATATTCCTGCAACATCCTTCATCTCTTGTTCCAGCCTAGGTGCCTTCCAGTCTGACCGCCTAATTTGTACTTTCTTGCCACTTCCTAGGCTTAGGTTTAATCAGTTTTCATAAACCAGGCTTTTGTGAAATTACTATGTACTTTTCAACCCCAGTAATTTGGGGAATAGATATGAAAAATTAAATAAAGTTTATTAGAGTGTGAATGACTGCGTTTCATAATTTTAAACAAACAATGTCTACTTCAGGGCTGCATATATGTATGGGGCTTTCCAAATCTTAAAGTGAATAGAATTTAAGTCTATAACAACCATAAAAAGAAAGTCAACTTGATTTTTACATGCTATTAATGGACTCTTTTTTTGTACTCATAGCTAAAGATTGTTAAGACAGCAGAGACTGCTGGCTGTTCACTGCCTGCTATTCGCCCTTTCTTCTCTAGGGACAAAGCCCCTGATTTCGAGTGGGCCCACACACCTCAGAATGGAGACTATTTCCCATCCTCCCTTGCAGTGAGGCATGACTCTCTCTGCCCTAGCCAGTTCACATGTGCCCTTTGCCCCTTTTTCTCTGCCTGGAATATGGATGCTCCCATTTTGCACCCTGAAATCAAGGCCACACAAGGCAGAGAAATAAGCAGGAAGGGGCCTGGGTCCCTGCCACGGCCAAAGAGCCTCACCAGCCCTACACCAGCTCTGAGACTATACGATCAGCCGCTGTCCTGTTTTACTAAGTCTCAATAGTTTTCTAGGACTTGCACTCAATCTTCATCTAACTAGTACAGTCACTAAAGAGTCTAAAGTTTTCAAACTGCACATGAACTTCATAAAGACCTTAACAACCAAGGTAATTTACTAAGACACTTGTCCACATCCTTCGGAGTACAAAGAAACATGGAGAAAATATATACATGTGAAAGAACATTGTTTAAAGAAAAAAGCTTTTCCTACAGTGGGTGAATATATATTTCCAGTTTTTTACTCTCTCGTACCATTAAGCCCTTGACAGACAACAATAAATCGTCCTGTACATTCTTTCTGTTTCCTACTAGTGTAGCATTTTGGAGTGTTTTCATCCTGTCAAAGTTGCCTAAATATATATTTCTTAACTCTCCCAAGTACACAAACCTTAAATGAGCAATAAACCCAAACGAACCATTCTGGCATTCTTCATGTCTTGGCAAACTAAACATTTTACTTCCTTAACTAGAAAAAAAGTCTTTGATTTTAAAAATTAAGATAACTTTTAAAAACTGGAAAGAGAAGTACCTTGGATAATTGGAGAAGGCATAGCACTGTTTAAACTAATTGGAAATATTCCTTGATGACGTTTAATATTTAGTTCATGCTAAGCAGTCACTAAAACTAATGTCGTTGCTATGTCCTTCATTATTACAAGGTCATGTGTACATATGGCAGTTAGAAGAAATAAATATTTGCATCTGGGAACTTTTTAGGCCACTTCACCAACTCAAGCATGTAAATCATAACCACCCAATAAATGTGTTTACTTTCCTCCATCCAACCTCGAGCAAATTTTATTGGCTCAGGTGGGTGCTCAGCAAATGCACCAAGTGTTCCAATAAAGTCAAGACTTTTCTCCAACATTCCAAAGATATGCCTTGTCCTTTTTTACAGGAAATGTACCTAATGGAGTCTCAGTGTGCAAGGCGGGCAGGCTAGCAGCCCACAGTGATGGCGGGGGGAAGCAGCCAGCTCCCTGCATCAGGAAGATGCCCTCTCTCCACGCGGCCCCAGCACAACCGGTCCTGGCTGTAAAACATGGCAGCTACCTAGGTGTGTTTGGGACTCCGATTTCCTAGTGGGGACGGCCACCATGATGGTGGTCTAGGCCGTCTGCTACAAATCTCCCCCCTTGGAGGCCAAACCCTGAGCAGGGGACATGGCCCCGGGGCCTGCAGGCATGCGATCCGCAGTCAATGTGGTCCGTACATATCCTTCCCAAAGAGGACACGTTTTAAAAAAAGAAAGCCTCCAGTGACAAATGTACTAAACAGAAGATGACTGAGAATCATCGCTGCAGGGCTCTCGGTGATTTTTAACAATTAACGACCAGTGGGTGTCCTCTCTGTGTGACATGTCGTGTACTATCTCCGGGAGTCCTCTCACAGTGCTCCGTGGCGGAGGAAGCGAGCATGCCTCGCCCAGGTCTCATGGCCGGGGAGTGGCAGGAGGGGGCTCAGAGTCAGAACAGCCTCACTCAGGAGTCACAGCCCATCTGCTACTCAGACTATGGTGGAATTTTCTTTCAGACAAAGAACTTTCCCTCCAGACACAGAAAAAAATATACATCTCCTTATCTTTGCATCACTTTAAAGAGTAAATTTAAAGCAACCTTTTCCCATGAGGCTCTATGCATTTTATAATAAAACACAAGTTAATAAAAGAAATAATAAAAGTGTTCCTGACCGAAGCTGTAGTGCCTGATTTAACCTCTGCCCTCAGTTTCATGACTATTTCGTCCAACTTGATGAGCTCAAGCAACCGCCATCTGTTACAGACCAGAACCGCACCGCCCAGCCGTCTCCAGACACATTCGATCAAAACTTGAGACTCTGTCTTCAGAGAGCTGGCTCACTGACTTCGTCCGTTTGGGCTGCCATAACAGAATATCATAGGCTGGGTGTCTCATAAACAACAGATAGTTGTTCCTCACAGTTCTGGAGGCTGGAAGTCCAGGATCAAGGCACCAGCAGATTCAGTGTCTGCTGAGAGTCTGTTTCCTGGTTCGTAAGAGCGTCTTTTCACTGTGTCCTCCCAAGGCGGACTGGGTGAGGGAGCTCTCTGGGGTCTTTCAATAAGGGCACTAATCTCATTCATGAAAGCTCCACCCTCATGATGTAATCATCTCCTAAAGGCCCCACCTCCTAACACCATTGCATTGTGGGTTAGGTGTCAACATATGAATTGGGGGGCATGGGCACGCTCTGTGGATAATACACACAAACTCACACCCTCCAGTGACCCCAGAGTTACAACCAAATGTACGTGGGGTAGGACGACTCTGTGACAGGCATGGAAATGGGCTGTGGAAATCCGAATGTGTCCAACCCAATAAGTTATCCAATCCCCAGTGTCTGCACAACGTTTTGCTCCTTTTCAATACACAGTGAAGGAAGCAGGTGACCCTGGCTAACTCCCTTGAACTAAGAAAGTAACAACTGAGGGACAGCAGAGCTGACATCCTGATATTTTCCTTCAACACCCATACTGTTTCCTCCTGTCTGAAAATCTCTTCCCTCTCCCCAGTCACTTCCCTATTGTCTGATAAAGCTGGGACAGACCCCCAAGTTCCCTTTCCACACCACAGGAACCTAACAGCCCAGGGGGCAAAAGAATCTAGCAAGTCAGAGGGTCCCAGTGCCCTGCAGCAGCTGGCTTTGATGACAGTTCCAAGGGCAGTGTTGCTGTTTCACAATACTTATCACACTATAATTAATTTCAGAACAATGTCTCTTGAGTCCTTAGGCAGGGCTAGGACAACCCTTGAGTGGTTTCCCAGGCCCAATTAAGGCTTAACAGCAAAGGCGAGGGCTGTGCTATACGGGGAGTGCTGCTCTCACATAGGGGCTGTGAAAGATTGCACCCAGAACAACTTGGAGACACTCCAGCATGGTGCTGGCCTACTCCCCCTCATTCCCTGGCCAGGTGTAACCAACACCTTCAGTGCCTGGCCTTGCAACTGTGGCTGCCCCGTTCACAGCGATCCCACGCTATCTAGAGCGGGGAACATCATGTCCAGCAGCACGTCCCCCCGGTGCTGAAGGCTGGAATGCAGCTTCCAGTGCGTCTGAGCTCCTGGCAGCACATGGCCCTCTGCAGAGCTGGCCTTCGCCTGTGAACTGCTGCCCATGCAGATGGTCAAGCTCAGGCTAATGTACGTGTGAGCCTGAGATAAAGGCTCTGAAATGAGTGGTGGAGATTAAATGGAGGGGTGTAAAGAGCATGAGCAGTCAGGCACCCCAGTAATACCATGAAAGGAAGCGTGGGAAAGCATTCTATTCATTTGTGTCATGTGGACGGTCTACACTAAAAAATCCACTCTAGCACCTACGGGATATGGAGTCACCACTTACACTGGGGTCTGGTAAATCAAGTCAATCCTTCATTGTGGGCTCAGTGGAAGACTCTAAGATAAAGTCATCTTTCTCATAGTACATTCAGCAGGGCATGTGGAAGAATCATCAGATGTGTTTAACCATCATGCCGTAAGTTATGTGGGCACCCAGCTCCATGATATCAAGGAGCTTGGGAGGCCTCCATCCCTGGGGGCAGAAAATATCAGCATCCTTTAAATAGTTAACATGGGAAAGTTGACCTCGGACTTGCAACTCCTGCATAAAACTAAGTGGTTGCCCCACTACCTTCTACCTGAGAGTGAGTGATGTCATGAGAATTAGAGCAGATGATGTCTGTGAAGGGAGGGGAGCTTGGGAAAGGCATTTCCTGAGCTGAGGAGAGAGTGTTTCAAGGCCGTGCCCATCAGTAAAGGTCACCCTTTTGAGATTCTGTAATGCCCAGGTTGTTAAAACAAGAATGAAAGGGCCATGAACCCACAAGCTTTGCTTATTATTGAGTAAGCCTGTATTAAAAGGTGCTGTTACACTTTCCTCTCAGATAGTACTGACGCTCAGTGAATACTGCCAAAGGTCTGTGTAGGGCACAGTGCTCTGCTGTCAGAGGAATCTCGGTCTCACTGACTCTACACAACTCTTCTGAGCCTGATACCCCCTCCCTGACGGCAGGAGTCCCTTACAGGGCCCATTGCAGATGACACCCGTTTCCTGGTGCCTCCTTCTGGGATGTGTGTCATTACGATGTGAGCTGAGGCTGGCTGCAGGCACTGAATGATTAGAAAGGACTGGAGGATTGACTCAGGATCGACCCAATAAAATCAAATCCAAATAAACAAAAAAGATACACATCAACCAAAGCCCCCTGTGCCGCAGGGCAACCCCCAGGTCCGTGGCAGTTGTTAGAGAACAGTCTGTGAAATCAGTCCTCAAATTCCCAACCTCGTGAGTTCATCAATCACATTGCTCAATGTTACGTTGTAGAGGCTGGAAGGAGGGGGGTAGTTCATTTAAGGTGATCCATGTGTTCCTGAAAGGGTTAGTGTAAATTAAAATTGTCCACAGAAAAAGAAACTTGTTAATTAAAAGAACCTTGTAAAGAATCCTATTTTAATGTGAAAATTTAGCTCCTAACTTCTGCTTTTGCATAGGTTTAAATTTCTATGCATTGAATTTTCTAAAAGCAGGGCCTCCATGGCTCTAAGCCGATGACCCACTGACTGTTACACAAGGACTAGACAATGAGAGATCCCTCCTTCTACGCTCTGCCCACTCACGGCCTCCTCGTGAACTGCTGTTAACAGAGAAAGGGGCATTCTGGGTGGGCCACAAAGTGCGATTTTACTTGGCAGACAAGTATTAGCCAGGGATCTCCAGAAACTCAGAATCAACAAACAAAGAGAACTATTATCAGGAACTGGTGCACATGATTACGGAGGCTGACAAGTCCCAAGATCCACAGATGGAGTCGGCAAGCTGGAGACCCAGGAGTAAGTTCCTGTCTGAAGGCCAGCAGGCTCCAGACCCAGGAAGAGCCCATGTTACAAAGTGAATCGAAAGGCAGGAAAAAGTCAATGTCCCAGTTTGAAGGCCATCAGGAAGGATGAATTCCCCCTTATTGGGAGGTGGGTGAACCTTTTGTTCTATACAGGCCTTCAACTGATTGGATGAGGCCCACCTACTTTTGGGAGAGCAATCTGTTTTACTTAGTCTACTGATTTAAATGTTACTCTCATCCAAAAACACCCTCACAGAAGCACTCAGAATAACGTTTAACCAAATGTCTGGGCACCCAATGTTCCAGTCAAGTTGACATAAAAAGCACCCATTACAATGATGATGACCTTTTTCTGCAAGTGAGAGTATGGTGTCTAGGACCCCCCTGAAGCTGAGGAGCTCAGAGTTAACTTGACCAACACAGAAACCAGACTGCCGTACTGGAGCCCAGCTAGGGCGCCCCTAGATGGGGAACCGCCAGAGCATCAGGCCCTCTGAGCCAGCTGGTTGCCAGCGCCGCAGGACAACAGAAGAACCTGCCTGGGGTTCGACTCTGTTCCACTGTGAATACTGATAGCACAAGAGGCAGTCACACACTCCTACTGAGGTGTGAAACCCTAGCTAATCTGCAGGGGGAAATAATAATATTACATCTTAGCATTTTGAGCAATTTTCTCCTAAAAGTTTCAAACTTCCCTTGTCTGTGACTTTGTTTGGACTTAAGACTCCCTGAGAAAGTATTCACACTCTGTTCACAGATAAAGAAACTGAACTGTAGACAGTTTGGGGGGATGTAGCCGAGGATCCACAGTGTGGCCTTCACAATTCAAGAATCCTGCCCTCCCAGGATTCCTGCAGTGCTCACAGCACCTCCTGCCTTGAGGATAAAAACATGCAGAATGTTACAGCATTTCTTTCGGGAAGGTTCTTCACCGCTGTGTTCAGCAGACATATCTGAAAAGCAAACCTTTCCCTGCTGGGTGGTGCTTGTGTATAAAACCTTTCCACACTGGATGGTACCTGGTGACAGAAAAGAAAAAGGCTGGGGTTGGAGGAGAAAGAAAAAGCCACCAGGAAACAGATTTACTTGGGCACACAATGGAACTCCATGCTTCCTCCTTCTCACACCTGCCCTCCACGGCACTCGCCCCTCGGCTCCCAGCGTCACTGTCACCACAGGAGCAGCTGCAGAATGGCCTCTCCACTACAGCCACAGGACACATGTCAGAAACGTGGAGAACATCTAAAAAAGCCACAGACCTGGCTTAGCGCCATGAGCCATTCCTCAGAAGTGGTTTTCCAAGTCTGAGGCTGGGAATCATTGTTTCCACTGCACAGGGTCCCTTCCTGTGAAGCTCATTTTCCCTGGAGCTAAAGTCCCTGCTGGCTTTCTGCGGCCCCCTTGGAAGAGCTTCCGGACTTTCCTGGCGTTTCCGAGAACTTCGGCTCTCTTCTGTAATGATGTGGAGGATACTGACAGCTCCCCTCTGACCACCGCCTTCCTGGAGGTGGCATTCGTGCCCTCCCTCTTCCTGTTTTATCCCACGATCACCTTGGTGGGCCAACACATACTGAATACATTTTCCTCGGTCTGGAGGAAACAGTGACTAGGGCTACTGGCTGTGGAGAAGGTCCTCCAGGAGGGCAGAGAAGAAGGGACCACAGTGCTGGGACTGGAACAGGAAGGAAGGGGGTGACAGGGGAAGCCAGAGCTCAGAACCCAGCTGGTGCTTTCTGATGGCAAAGCTTGTAGGTGACAGAATGCCAACTCTACCCGCCCTGCCTTTTTCAGATCTCCAGACCTTGGCTAGTACACGAGCCTGAACTTGGTTCCCCGGTATGATACAAGCTCATTAAAAACATTTTTTTTAATGTTAAAACAAAATCATGAGACTAAATGATTGTCCCTCAATAAAGATAGACTGGGGTCTCCCAAAGCCTGGAATTCAGGGCTTGGCAAACAACACACCCTTGGGAAGTGGCCAGGCAGAGGTGGTTAATGGCAGAAAGAAGGAAGTTAATCCAGCCAGAACTTTTCATGAAGAATCATGAAGGCAAAAAAGGGAACAGGAATCTAAGAGTTTTCCTCTAACTGTATTACCTCCTTTGCACACTTAGCTAGCACTGTGACCTGGCCAGGGAAATGATTATTAACAACTCCAAAGTAGGAGCTCCTAACATCTGAAACTGTCCTGAACCCCAGCAATAGCAGGTCTTCTTTATCTAGGCTTTATGCAAACCTTAGCAACAGAAATCATTTGTGTAAACAAGGAGCCCTCCGGCACCATCATCGCAGCATCCCACTGGTGAGTTCAGATGACCAAAATGAGCCTTACAGCCTTGCAATATATCTTCAGGTGCTGTCAGTGAATTCAATTACATCCACATAACAAAAGGTCTCACAGCCCCAGGCTGTCTATCAGGCACACCCAGTAGCTGCTCCATAGATGCAAATGTGTATGCATCACACACACGCACACACACACACACACACACACACAGAAAACCCCAAGGTTTCCCACACTGCATCCCTTTCCCTTTTCTCTAGTTCTCTAAATAGCTTGTCTTGAACACTGTAGCTGCCAAGACAGAAGAATTCATTGCTTGAGAAGAAAAAAAAATATCTATGATTCAAACTCTCATCCCTTGAGCATAAAAAGAGTGAAAGTGGCTGGTGAGATTTCTTTAGGAGGAATCAGGTTATTTCTCCATTGAGTTACCAGGTAGGATAATGTGGCATGCAGGTGGGCTGACCTCGAGCCCCCCACAAGAGGCCCTATATACTTCCACCTTGCTCCGAATGTAACTTATAAGAAAAGACTTACTCCCCCTCCCACCTTGCTGCTGTGTGCATTCTGTAAGGGGGCGGGGGCAGGGATGCAAGGAGAGGGAGCAGGAGCAGGCTACAGCCCTTCACTCCCCTCTTCAGAGAGATGCTAAGAGGATTAAAGAGGTAATTGTTGCTTCTGAGCTCTTCAGCTATAAGATGCTCTATAAATACCAATAACCACCCCCTCATGGGAAACCACATTTCATTACAGTGGAGGTGAGTGCTGCAGCAGCATGCAAGAAAGGCATGATCACACAGGGCGCTTCTGCCATCCTGAGTGGGCCTAGAGGAATGACCGAGTAGGGTGACCCACGCAGCATCCCGCTCCAGTTGGGACAGGAGTCCCTGGACAGCTAGCATCTAATATGTCTACCAATTTCCACGTGCCCATCCAATGTGCACATATTAGGCACCAACTGTCTGCCTGAGGGGCAGTAAAGAATAGCGGTTCAGTTCTGTATTGCTAAAGGGAATTTGCAGTAAGGAACGGGGACAAGCAGCATCATATTCAGAATGACAGTGTCTGGAATTCTAGACCTAAGGAGTGCGCACACTAGAAGAACCCCAGCTTGGATTACATACCACCATTACCTGAAACAACTCTGGCAGAAGTCATGAGGACCTCCTCGCTGTCAAATGCAGTGGACACCCGTCAATCATCTTGTCCCCTCTGGCATCTCATAGTAGACAGCGCCTACCTCCCTCAACTTCCTCCCACTGACTCACAACACTTGTCTGCGCTCTCCTGGCATCACCCTGACCTCCTCAGGGCTCTCTGAGGGCTCCTTGCCCTGACCGTCTCCTCGCCCCTGACTGTCTCCTCCAGCCTGTCTACTGAAACCCCATTCTGCCTGCTCTGGAGTCTGCGCCAAGCATATGAAGACAGTGGAATGGGACAAAGGTCCAGGTCAGGTGCCATCTCTTAATCTTGGCCCAGTCACTTACTCTGTCAGCTAAAAGGAACACAGGAACAAAGACAGTCTTCTGTCTTTAGTCTTTTCCTCTTCTTGTGTGTTGTTTTCTCTCTGGAAACCTCATCCCTCTGGGCACTGGGATGACTTTCATAGCTACCTCCAACCTGAGGTCAACCCTGAGTACTAGACCTTTATATCAACCACCTCTTTACCTCCACCTGGACCTCAAGATCAAGCCGTCTGAAAGTGAACCCATTATCCTTCCCATAACGTCTGTTATTCTTACTGTATACTTCACTCCAATTTCATAACAATGGGACTTGGAGCAGAAAAACAAAGAGCTGAGTTTGCTAGGAATGAGGACTGGCAAGCCTACTGATAAGGGTTTATGGAGCCAGACAATGCAGGTGCTAGTGAGAGTAAAGGAGTGACTCAGCCAAACTTCAAGTTCAAAGTAGACTACAAAAATTTAAGTGGAAATACTTACAACATTTAATATCAAATTGCTCTCCCAGTTTCATTTGTCACCTTTGAAACAAACCAAGAAAATATTAACCTTCACTGAAAATTCCCAAAATAAAAATCCTGACACAATATGAGAAATTTCTGTAAAGAAATAAAACCATCTTCCTTGAATAAGAACCTAAATTCACACTAATTATACAGTATCTTTATTTCATTTTCCAGTTCCATTATACAGTCACGTTGTAATTATCCCTGCCCTGCACATCCTCGGCAGGCCCGTGAAGCTTTTGCCCCTACTTTGGGGAGGCCCAAAATAGATGCATGCTCTGTGATCTCTCAACGCCCTCCCCATTTGCCAGTCACGCTAATAGTACCTCCCATCTAGTTGCCCAAGCTACAAACCTGGGATTCACTCTAGACTTTTCTCTCTTCTTCATTAACTACTGTACTAATGAATTACCATAATTTATACTCTCAGGACTGTACTCAAATGACCACTGCTGTCCCTGCCCCTCCCTCAAGCCCCCCTTCTACTCCCACTGGCCCTCCCATAGCTCAGAGAACCTCCTGCTTGGAATTTGTCAGTAAATGCTTCCACTATGCTTCCTATTGCATTAAAAGTGGGGAGAAGCACCCATTCAAAAACACACTCCTTCTGAAACTCACCTCTAATACATCGAGTACAATCCCTTTGACCTGGTTGGAATGAAAAGGAGAGGAGGAGGTGACCTCCATGTCCATGAACACAAATATATTATATTTCCCAAACTGGATCTAGGAGGTGTTAAAACCTCATGGAATACCCAAAAGAACTAAAAGCAAGGAGTTCAGGACTTCCAGACAAGATGGCAGCATAGGTATACATGGCTCACCTTCTTGCACAACCACATCAAAATGACAACTAAAATACAGAACAACAATCACTCAGAACCATCAGAAATCAAGTTGAATGGAAGTTTGACAACTATGGAATTAAAGAAACCACATCCATCCAGACTGGAAGGAAGGGCAGGGAAGTGAAACAAGCTAGTCCCACATCCATGTATAGTGGATAAAAAATCAGGAGGGATATCTTGGGAGTGAGGAGTCCCAGCCCCACAACAGGCCCCCCAGTCCGGGGTACCAGTGCCACAAAATAAGTTCCATAACTTCTGGCTGAAAAAAACAGCAGAGACTGAGGTGGTGGAAGAAACTTCTGGAGTCCCAAGCAGTTCCTCTTAAATAACGCACACACAGACTTACTCAGACTCGCTCCCTCTGAGCTCCAGCCCCAAGGTAGCAACCTGAAAGGTACCAATGGCATGCAGGAAGAAACTGAAGAATCCGGCATCACGGTGAGAGATGGGGGACAACTTTTTTACAGACAAAAAGGCAGGCAGAGGACAGTGCCCTTCTCTGAACCCTCCCCCAACACAGCCACACAGCTGGCAGGCTGGTGCCATATCTGAGACTCTATCAACCTGACTAACACTGTTTGCCCCACCCTGGAGATCCCCAGAGACATGTCCCACTCAACTTATGGGCCCACCCGAGCTGTTTTTCCATGTGAATTGCTGATCTTGGCTCATGCTTTACAACTTCCTAAATCCTCTCAAACAAGCAACAGCCAGCCTCAGTGAGTGGCCAGCCCCCATACCACTTGCTAGCAGACCTCAGGCCTGACACTAGCAGCAACCAGCCTAGATTCACAGCTTGGCTTTGCCTGGGAATCTCCAAGCCCAGCACAAGTAGCAGCCACCTCAGATTGCTTTATAGCCCAGGCAGGGTGACCCTGGGAAAAACACAGGTGGGGGCTGACCTTGGCCTGCATCACCTGGGAAACCCCAATGCCTATGCACCCAATGGACAGCTACTGACCACATTGGAGCACCACCACCCAGCCCTTACACAGCTAATACTCCATGGAGGGCAGAGGCTGGTGGTCAGTGATCACAGCCAGTCTCTATAGCTGACTGGCCTCGGTAAATCCCTCCCATTGACCTGCCAACAACACCCAAGGCTCAACTACAAGAGGAGGGTGCACTCAGCCCAATGAAGGGCATAGCTCAAGTACCCAGCTTGGGTGATAGGGGAGATCTGTGCCACTGGACCTTATGGGACACCTATTACGTTAGGCTACACTACCAACACAGGGAGTCATAGCAGCTCTACCTACTACATAGAAACACACACAGGGAGGCTGCCGAACTGAGGAAAAAAAAAAAACATGGCCCAAATGAAAGAACAGATCAAAACTCCAGAAAAAGAACTAAACAAAATGGAGATAAGCAATCTATCAGATGCAGAGTTCAAAACACTGGTTATAAGGATGCTCAAGGAACTTAGTGAGGACCTCAGCAGCATAAAAAAGATCCAGTCAGAATCGAAGGGTACAATAATTGAAATAAAGAACAATTTATAGGGAAACAACAGTAGAGTGGATGAAGCCGAGAATCAAATCAATATTTTGGAACCTGAGGAAGCAAAAAACAATAATCAGAACAACAAGAAGAAAAAGGAATCCAAAAAAAGGAGGTAAGTATAAGCAGCCTCTGGGACAACTTCAAGAGGTCCCACATTCGTACCATAGGGCTGCCAGAAGGAGAAGAGAAAGAACAAGAAATTGGAAATCTACTTGAAAAAATAATGAAAGAAAACTTCCTTAATTTGGTGAAGGGAATAGACATGCAAGTTGAGGAACCACAGAGAGTTCCAAACAAGAGGGATGCAAAGAGACCCATGCCAAGATACATCATAATTAAAATGCCAAAGGTTATGATAAAGAGCGCATCTTTAAAGCAGCAAGAGAAAAGAAGTTAGTTACCTACAGGGGAGTTCCCGTAAGACTGTCAATTGATATCTCAAAAGAAACTTTGCAGGCTAGAAGAGATTAGCAAGAAATATTCAAAGACATGAAAAGCAGGTACCTACAGCCAAGACTGTTCTACCCAGCAAAGCCATCATTTAGAATCAAAGGGCAGATAAAGAGCTTCCCAGACAAGGAAAAACCTGAAGGAGTTCATCATCACCAAACTATTATTATATGAAATGTTAAAGGTACTTATTTAGATCAAAACTATAAACAATAAAATGGCAATAAATACATATCTATCGACAATTGAATCTAAAAAACAAACTAAGCAAACAAGAAGAACAGAGACAGAATCATGGGTATGGAGAGCATTTTGATGGTTGCCAGATGCGAGGGGTGTGTGGGGAGAATGGGTGAGGAAGTGAGGGCATTAAAAAGTACAAAGAGGTAGTTACAGAAGAGCCATGGAGCATAAAGTACAGCATAGGAAACAGAGTAGCCAAAGAACCTACGCATGACCCACGGTCATGAACAATGGTGGGGGGTTGCCTGAGGGAGTGGGGGTGCTGGGTGGACAAGGGCAAAGGTGGAAAAACTGGGACAACTGTACAGCATAATGAATAAAATGAAGTTTAAAAATAGCAAGGACTTGAACAGAGAGATAGTTGATATATGTTCACAGAAGCATTATTCACAAGAGCCCGAAGATGGAAGCCACCCAAGTGTCCACTGAGAGGTGAACAGATAAACAAGGGGGGTCTGACCACACAGTGGAACACTAGTCAGCCTTGAACAGGAATGAGATCCTGTCACGTGCTGCAACATGGGTGCACCTTGAGGACATTATGAAGTGAAATAAACCAGACACAACACGACAAATACTGTATGATTTCACTTCTATGAGGTCCCCACAGTAATCAGATTCACAGTGACAGAAAGTAGAATGATGGATGGCGGTTGCTTAGGGGGTGGGGAAGGGCAGATGGGGAGTTGGTGTTTAATGGGGGAACACAGTTTCAGCTTTGTACGGTGAAGAGCTCTGGGGATGGAAGGCAGTGGTTGCACAACAATGTGATGTACTTAAGGCCACAGAACTGTAGACTTAAAAATGGTTAAAACGGTAACATTTACACTGGGACATTTCATTACAATTTAAAACGGGTAAAAAAATCCTCATGGAAGAGGTACCAGTTAGGGACACTGTCCCCGACTAGCTGCTTCCCTCTCCTCCCTCTCTTCCAGGGAGTCCCCAGAGGTTCTGCCAGTGAAACTGCCAGCCTCCCATCAACTCCGAAGCAGAAGGAAGGGCCATAGGGACTTAAGAAAAGTATCTTTTTAGAAAAAAACAATTCCTTTTCTTAACAGCAAAATACTTCAAATCACATAAACATATTTCTTATTTAATTCAAACATTAAATTCCACGAGCATATAGGGCGTGTTTTGTTATAAACTGGTTCAGTGTGTATCATCCTGAGAAAGCAATCTACAACTCTGTTCTACCACGCTCCCCCCCAAAAACTACAGGGCCTTCCAAGCATTCTTCCTGAATTAGGTCTCTACCTGTCTCTAAAGGTAAAGAATTTCTTGTAAAAATTTCAGAACCTTTTCCCCACTGCTTAACACCTGCCCATGGCTCCTCCAGCCAACATGATAACGTGTAACTCTGCAGTGTGAAGGGCAGCAAGCTGGGCATTCAGGAGAGCTGACTCTGGGCCATCTGGTCACCCAGAAGGAACTCCCTGGCTTCAATCCTGGCTCTACCCCCTGCTGTCTGAATGACCTCTTGCAAATTGCAGCCTCTCTGGCCTCAGTTTGTGCATCTATAAAATGGAGACATTAACAGTTCCTACCTCGTAGCATTATTATGAGAATTAAATGAATTAACATCTATAAAATGCTCAGACAGTGTCTTATACATATTAAGGACCATGGAACTGTCAGCTGCTGTTATCATTCTGGTATACAAGGAGGGGCATCTTCATCATGTGGCCACAGGCTACTTTTTCCAAGTGTAACTTCTGCCCTTGATTTCTGCACAGATCACCTTACTAGCCGATTTTCATCAACAAGCAATACTGCTTATGCCTCCAGCTTCGGCATGTACTGTTCCTTCTGCATACTTGCCCTCTTCCCTCTGCCCCACGTTGGCCTAGAAAACTCTTTAAGGAGGTGTCACTTCACCACTGGTGGCTTTCCCGACCCCTGGACAGACTTATGCCCACACTCTGCTGTGTTTCCTTAGGCCTTTGCCCACCGTGAGAGTGATCCCCACCTTGGACATTCAGCTGCTCCCCTAGCTCCCCAGGGAAGGAACAGTGGGCTCCTGGAAGGCAGAAACTGTGCTGCTCATCCCTGCACACTGCACACTTGGCCTCAAGCAGAGGGCCTGCCACAGACAAGATAGCCAATAAAAGCTGAAAGGAAGAATGAATGAATGAATGGATGGATGGATGCTGAACACAAAGAGGGTGGGACTGAAACCAGAAATGGGGGGAGAGGAAAATGAGACAGGCTGGAATAAAGTTGCATGAGACCTCCATCTAGAAACAAGGGGTATGCTCATGTGAGAGGAGGAGACTCAAGGTTCATCATCACAGGAAGGAAAGAATCAAAGGCCACACTAGGCTGAGCACTGATGTAGTACACAGACCCTCTAAGGCTCGTGATTCTCGCCAGGGCCTTAGCCATTAAAGCATGTGGTAGTTTATACGTGAATAAACAGACAAGACAGTGATGGGGAACTGCATGGATAGCATGTCATCTGTACCTCCCAATGCCCTCACTCTTTGGTAAAGTGAGTGGGAGCAACAGAGAAGGATAAGAATGGTAGAAACAATCTCAGATTAAATGGGGGCTTGGGGTCAAGCTCAGAAACATCTAGTTCAATGTGTCTCTCATTATTGCACTAGTAGTAAAGGAAAAAATCTGCAACCCACTCAGTAGGTGGAAAGATGGGTGGAGAGCCCAGGAGGGAGGTTGCGAGGGCGGCGGGGGTTGCTCAAATCCTGCCTTCCTTGATTCTCAGGGACTCACAGGAGCTGAAGGCCCTCAGCCAGCACCTTTGCAGTAAGGATAGCTCCTGACCTTTAACACTCAGGTGTGGGTTGCTGAGCTCTAGTCAAAGACCCAAAACGCATTTCATGTGTTCACCTAATAGGCCAAGCCAGGCCCATACTGGCCACTACAAAATGGGTTCGCCCTCTTGAATGAGATGCTCTTTCCAGTTAGAAGTCAACATGGAGAACATGTAATCTTGCCCAAAAGTAAACATGAAAAAGAATCATAAAGAAAGCCGGCCCCATTTGTACCCGAACACGCCGATGCAGACCAGGGCTGATGTGCGCTTTCCCAGAGGAGCGAGCCTGCTCCCCGCAGCCTGCAGCGGGCACGTGCATGGGCGGAGAGCCGGTGAGCAATGAGTGGCCACTCAGCTGCCAGCTTCTGGTCAACGCTGTCAAACAAGAAAGTGTAACTAAAAGTAAACATGTAGAAAAGCACACATGGGGAGGAAGGAGGAAGATGAGAAGACACTAACAGTCACACACACACACACACACACACACACACACGGGGGTCCTGTTTAACACAGAGGTGGCAGCGCACTGGGCCATGAGGTCCCCTTCAAGCTAGGCCTGGGTTTTTTGGGATTCAAAGGTATATACAGTATTTGGGGGAAAGATTTAACATTATGAGAAAATGCCCGGGATATGTCATTTAATGAGAAATGCAAAAAAAATATATAGAATATGAAAATAACTGTTTTAACTATGCACAGAAAAAGCCTGAAAATGCATTAAAAGATTAACAGTGGTTATGTCTAAAAGGAAAGATTAGAGCCAACTTTTACATTCTTCATTAAATCATTATACATTGGGGGGGATGACGTAGACGCATACTTTCCTTAATTCACAAAAGCAAGCCTATATGTACGACATAGAAAGTCGAAGTTTTTAAAAGCATCAGAGAAAATCATTATGGAATCTGGGAGGCAAATGCAGCCCTCATGGCTTGCTGTGTTTATATAATAATGGGCATTTTGAGACAATCTGAAAAACCTAATTATCTGGTTGCTTACTAATATGTGAAGATTTGGAATCATGCAGGCAAATCTTTAGATCAAAGAAATATTCAAAGCAATGAAGCAGAAAATTCACCATCCTTTTTTCCAATATACATCCATTTACTTAATATCAGACTATGCCCTAAAGAAAACGTTCGATATTTAAAAATAACCCGGTAAACCAAGAGTGAGGACAGAGAAAAAATTCTGCCAGGAACAACCAGCTTATTTTGAGAAACAATTACACACAAAGGCCCAAAAGAATAATTTGCCCTGGCTGGGTGAGTCGGGGTGTCACTAATGCCCGCTTTCCCTCGTACATCAAAAGGTTCCACCCCAGTCAGGGCACATACTCAGGTTGTGGCTTCAATCCCCAGTTAGGGCATGAAAAGGAGGCAATGAATTGACAGTTCTCTCTCACATCACTATTCCTCTCTCTCTCTCTCCCACCTCTCTCTCTATAATCAAAGCTCTAAAATCAATAAACACATCCTCAGGTCAGGATTTATTAAAAAGAACAAAAGAATAAATTAACGTGAGTTTTCAAATCCCTTGAGTCATATTTCCTTGTGTAAAATATATTATTATTTTCTCCAGAAGCTTCAAATTTAAAAGCCAGATTCTTAAACCCTTATTAAACAATATTATACTATAAGTGCTTGGCCAAAGCGTTTAATTATATTAACTTTTCCTGGGGAAAAAGTTACCAGTATTCCCAGATAGGAGGTGGTTGTTATGTGGTTATTTGTTTAAGGACTAGAAATTCTTATGAAAGGTGTGTCTTCTTTTCCAAATCTATGGCTGAGAGTAGCAAATCCAATAAGGGATAATGTGTAAACGGTGCCTTTCCTGGCTTTGCCTAAATGAGGCAGTATCAAGATATTGCCTGGCTGCCTGCATACCCCACAGGGAAGGCCTGCCTCAGAGGGAAGAACTAACCCCTTGAGTCACTGGTACAGGCTGAAATCCAGACATTTCTTAGTGTACATATGAAAAGGGGAGGGTGGGGCGAACCTCTGTCTCTTCACCTGGAATGCTGGATTTAATCCAGGAATGTAACAACACTGGACTGGATGGCTGTTCCCTCGCTGAATAGGAGGAGACCAAGTTCCCACTGCAGGGGAAACCCCCTAGGCTCAGTGGGGCACTGGCTTCCAGGAATCCCAGGAGCAGAACAAGCTTCTTGCCCACAGTCACTACTACCCTCCTCTCCTCACCCCATTTCTGTTGGATCGGGGAGCTGCCGGTTTCCTAGCTGCCCTAGGAATCTCTCCCGATGGAGAAGTTGACTTAATTTCCACAGGCTTGAATGACCCACCTTGCTGGGGCGTGACGCTGTGTGCGCCGCTGCGGGCAGATGAGATTTGGGACTGGAAAAGAGCCTGCCAAATCATGAAAAAGAGACACCCTCAGCCCTCCAATGTCTAATTCTTTGCTTGCCTGAATTCCCTAAGAAAAACAACCACATGAAAGAAAAGGAGAACAAAGACAGCGGCTAAGTCTTCTCAAACCTTCTGGAAATTCTGGTTCAGAAGGGGGAGGGTGTGGTCTGGAATTTGGGTATCAACCAGATTTGGGGACCCTGCAAGCCTGAACTACTCACTGCACATGTTCCTGCCACATGGGCTGGAGGCTGGGGGGTTGGGGGGGTTGTCAAGCAGGAAGGGCACCCAACAGGGGGGCAGCCCATCCCTGGAAAATGCAGGACGATGCTTCTCCTTGCCTCTTGGGCTGCAATACAGTTCTTTAGTGTTCCCAGCCCCATGCCTCCAGGGGGGAACCTCCCCTCCCCCACAGGGACCTCCCACTTCCCCCAAGTGATCCCACACTCAGTCTCCTCTGCAGCTGAAACCAGCGTCATCCCAATGGATGTTCAGAAAGTTCTGGATCCACCTCTGCCGTGGGAGACTACAACCTAGCTTTTATTTTCCCCAATCATATGTGACCATTTTAGAATCACTTTAAAAAATATTTAAATAAACCAGCAGATCACCAAATGGCATGGTGGACTGTATCATATCAGCACCCTGGTTGTGATATTTTGCTAGTTTTCTAAAATGTTACCATTGGGGGAAACTGGTCAAAGGGTACCCAGGATCACTCTGTATTATTTCCTACAACTTCAGATAGATCTACAATTATCTTGATAAAAATTTCAATTAAAAAAACAAAGAACATACTTTATAAGTTTCAAGTGAATAAAGAGCAAAGAGGAGATCACCCTTCTTACAAAAGAGCCTAGCTTCTCTGGATGCTTCCAGAGTTCATTTACTCAACAAGCGTGTATGTCACGTATGTCATTCCTCAGTAACCAGGACAGGCATTACACAGTCGGTGTCAGCTGCTGTTCTCAGAAAACGGACGGTGAGTGATGAGCGGAAAGTTGAGGGACCCCACCCGTAACTCATTTTCACTTTTTTTAACAGGGATGCAAATGTTCAGATTCATTAAATACTTGGACTATTTAGGTTACGACATTGCTCAAGGAATAGTTCATCGGTTTCCAGAGTTCCACCTACCAAGAAAACATAAGGGTGGATTCCCAACCAGGAACTCTTACTATTATTACACGCTTACATGCGGGAGCATCCTTCCACTTCTTCTACTCTCCACCTACTCAGGAGCAAGTTGCTCAAGAAGCCGAGAGACAGAACATGCTTGGTTTGCTTCAAAATGAGTTATCAAAACCTGTGTGCCTTTTAGCCAGAAAGTTCTAGAGATCTTAATCAAATGTGCTCCTGGCCACAACAACCCTCAAACACGTTGCTTTGTTTGGCAGCCTGCACTTGTCTAGACCAGATGTGGCTCTCAAACGGTACAAACAGTCCTTTGAAGACACAGTCCCAGGCTCGGAGTCTTCTCAAGGGGCAGAGGGTTACAGGACTAATTGTGTTCCTGGCACATGTATCGCTGATTGTACTCATCCAAGTATTTTTAATCTATTATCTCATTTGCTCCTCACTATCCTTTTACATGAAGAAACTCAAGCTAACTCTCTCAAGTATTTGTCAGTTCTTGGTGACTCAGGATTGACAATTCAAGCCTTTTGTTCCACCTTTTTCTGGCCTCCTCCTGTCTTTCAGGACACTTTACCACATCTCCACCAGTGGGTAGGCAGTCGTTTGAGAGAGAGAGAGAAAGAGAGAGAGAGAGAGAATGGGTCATCCATTGGAGAGGTGAAGTTGCAGCCCCACCCCATGACTCAATGGGTGACCTTGCATGTAACCTCCCTGAACCTCTGTCTCTTCCTCTGTAACCTGAGGGCAACACACCTTCATCAGAGGACCCAAGGGACCATTAAATGCGACAACCTAGATAGGACTGGTGGTGGCTGCTCAGGTGGTTACCTTTGTTGTTAAAATAATATTGGCTCAACAGAAACAAGAAACCACCACCAAAGTGAAATTTTGGAATTATCAGAGAATTTTCATTACCTGCAAAAACCTGTGAATTCATGGGTAATTGAGGATTATCCACAATCAGTGGCTGCTAAAGAAATGTCCAGATGAGCAAGAGGATTTCGTTTTTATTTTCATTTATCTGAGTTGGTAAAGAAAAGTTGCCCTGTTGTCCTTTAATTACAAATCTACCATTAGAAGCTCTGCAGGTCGCTAAATCCCACAGAGCTCTAGGACTTTACAGGTCTGTTCTCACCAGACTGCCACATTCCTGAGGTACATGCAAATGCAGGGTTTGGGGATGATAATTCCCTGCCTGACATCCAGAATGGCCAGGGAGTGAGTGTGCTATTTAATCTAACCTTCTACTTAAGAGAATTAATTGCCTGATGAACAGTATATAAGTGGCCAAATTTCAAAGAATATGAAATATGACAAAATTTATTTTAGGTGAATATATAATGACCACACCAAAAATTTCATTCTTTTTTTAATGGCTGAGTCATATTCCATTGTACATATGCACCACTTTTCTTTACCCTTTTATCTACTGATGGACACTGAGGTTGCTTCCATATCTTGGCTATTGTAAATAATGCTGTAATGAACATATGGATATATGCTTACTTTAAAAACATCTCTTGTTAAACTGCTACCCCCACGCAGCAAAAAGCATGAGAGAACCAGTCCACCTTTGCTGCATTGTTCCAATATCCTTTCTCTCCTTTGTATCTCTGTAGCTCTTATTTCCTACCTGGAAATTAAATTCAGGAAGAAAATGCACCTTAGCAAACAGGGGCCATGTGATCTCACAGCTCCTTGCACTACCCTTGAGCATAGTTGCTTAGTGCACATCAAACACTTTTCCAAGATTGCCTCTCTCCGGTAATGCTGGAGAATGGGACGGTCACACCATCTCAGACTAGCTCGGGTGACTCCCAGCCAGGCCCAGTGATGTGGCCAAACATCCCTGCACGGCTACCGCAGGTGGCGGTGGAAGAGCTCATGCAGTCACAGCCTTCCCTTTCCTTCATACTGGGAAGCAAACAGCACATCCTCCTGAGTTCGCCTGGGATGACAAGAGAACAGATCGACAAACTTCTGAAACAGCTGGTCTTCAAAGTCAGCTCAAGACCCTTCCGCAACAGAGAACAGGGCAATACAACGCCAAGGGTCCCTCATCGCCTTTCTGTGTATTTGCTAGGATGACAGTAGATTCTGGCAACCCCTGGGCATTTCCTTACAATCCTATAGAGAGGGGCTTATCATGATTAAGAAATAGGGATCAGCATTATTCTGAACTTTTTTAACCCTTAAAACAAATCTAATTTCTGGTGCTTTCTCAACTAAAACATGAACCTAGGGTTGCTTGTAAATATGCTGGCTCCATATAAACATATATTTTGGACTTTGGTTGCCAGGAAAATTCCAGACTCCCTAGTCTGGTACTACTAGTCTGGGTTGTTATTCCTTCTTATCTGATCAAGACTTAAGATATTATAAGGTGATTCCTGGGGCGGGGGCAGTATAAGGGGACTAAGTGGTAATGGGGAAAAAATACAGTAAAGATTAAGTTAAAAATAAAAAGATGCTGTAGGCTTGCAGATGCAAAAAAACACTTTGACCATCACATCTTCCTACGGCTCTGATCTATGTTTCTCAAATTTCACCAAAATTTAATTGAGCCCAAAGAAACAGAGAAGAATCTCTCTTTAAAAACTCATTAAATCATAGAAACTTAAAAAAAACCATATTCATCTTTCAAACGATTCAGAAAGTACGAAAGAGAAATCTGCCAGTGAAGGACCAAACTAAGAAAGAGAAGTGAACACAGGAGAAGCGTGTGTCGAATACGTACCTCCTGTGGAGGTGCCGCTGCTTTCAGACAGCGACTGCCACAAAGATACACGGCGCGCGGGGCTGCGTGGTGTGTGCGTATGTGTGTTTTTCCAGTTTCTGCAGCTACTATGTCATCTTAAACGGACAATTTACCCTTAATCCCTCCCTGAGTGGAAAAAAATAGATTTATCATAGTAATTCTTGTCCATTTAACCACCACGATTGTAATCACAAATCATATCGATAACATTATCCCCAATGTAGCCCACTCTTGCAAAAACAAACTCCAATGATCAAATCAACTTCTTGTCTATTCAACTAAATTTTAGTCTCCTGCTGACACAGTAGTAGATGGGGTACAATAACCTGCCAAAATGTGCTTTTATCTTCATTTGAAACTTAACCAAAATAATAACATTATAGTAAAATGAAATCCTGACAGGTGTAGCAAAAATTAAAAGTGACAATTTATTCCACTGTATAATCCTGTGTGCAATGGTACTGCTCGCAAATGCATCACTAACACACAGAAATATAAATCAGCCATTGGCCCCCCTGCTGGCTTCAGCACGGACTCTTCTCGCCTCCGTAGCCCCCTACGGGGGTGGCCCCCGTAGCATGAGCCTTCTCTCCCTCACTCCTCACCAGTGTGTTGTCAGTTTCCCCCTTCAAGAAGCTCCAAGAAAGCCTTCCCGCTCCCACTGACAACGCATCAGAGGGCCAGACTGGCTCAATAAGCATTTGCCGACTGAATGGCTGAACACACTGTCTCAGGTTCTGAGAAGAAAAGTGGTGTAGATGGCCTGACCCTTTTGTGATACATTCAGTTAGCTTTACTTTCCACCGTCTACTCTTGGTCTACTTCAATGTCAAAGGGCATGCCCACACAGATTCACTTTTCTTGGTTGGTTTTTTCAGCATGATTCAAAATGTCAACACTAGTAAAAAACACATGCAGAGGAGTCATTCCTGTACCTACTTGAAATCACTCCACCCCCCTCTGCCCACTACAGAGATGCACTTTTATGTTTCTTGTTTACCCTTCAAGTGTTTCTTTATGCAAATGTAAGCAAATTCACCTACATATTTTCATATCCCCACCTTTCTCATACAAAGGGTAACATACTCTACGCACTATTCTCCACCTTGCTTCTTTCACTTGACCATGGACATCGTTCCTCATCAGCACACAGGTCTCTGTCATTCTGTGCTAACCACGCCACGGCATCCCACTGGACACGCCACCTTCCACAACCCCCCACTGGCAGAGGGACACTTGCTGGCTTGGGTGTTCCGGTGCTGCACACAAAGCTCCAGTGGTAACTTTGAACAAATGTCGCTGCATCGCACGTACAGGAAAGATGCCCCAGAGCAGAACTGCTGAACCTGTAATGTTGCTTCACTCTGCCAGATTCCCCTCCTGTACGGTTGTTAAAAAGTACTGGTAGGTGCTCTAAAGAGACGATGATACCTTAAATGTATGTGTCTGGTGTCACTAGAATCCTTTCCTTTCTAGTCAAGAGAAGTGCTAACCTAATTCTTCACTTTCATAAAACACAGACTCTTTAAAATCTACATCAATACAACATCCCCAGTGGGGTCAGAGTTCAGCTTCCCTAATCTACTTCTATTCATCAAAGCTCGCGGCTGACCGATTTTCCGGGGAGCAGCCTGTCACAGGGAAACAGGCCCTTGAAAAAAGCCCTGATCGCCTGGTTTCTATGGGTGGAATGATATTTTTATAAGGGTATTCAGGGATTCTAAATCAGCAGCAAATATATTTTTTAATCACAATACTCAAAGTGGCATGAAAAGAAATATATAAATGAATATTTTAAAACCTTACTCATTCTAATTAAGGGCCCCCTCCCACAAAACTAGTTTATATTCTCAGAGCTTTTATTAATTCATGACTTTTTTCACAGTGAGAATCTGAAATTACAAAATGATGTCTATTTTCAGAATTAATAAAAATTAATAGAAGGGGTAGGGGCTTCCTACCCCTTCTGGAGAAGGCATGAAGAAAAAACATACTTTCACACGGGAATCGTGGTTTTCAGAAAATTGACCCTCTGGCTTAGAATATCTGTTATAGTGAAGGAGCACAAAAGCAATAAGCTGCCTTTGTACCAGCACAGATTTGCTAAATATAAGTCATACAAAACTGAATTCAATTCCTTTGTCTAATATGGTTTTACATAACCCCTTCAATTTACTTTAAAAACCATTTCACACAGACAATGTGGTATTCTCCATGTGACAGTGAATGCGAACTTCAGTTCTAGGACTAGTTACCCTAATCAGTAACACACTCCACCCACCAAAGCCATGCACAGCAATGTTTCTAGCTGCTTCATTCATAATAGCCCCAAACGGAAATAATCAAAAGTCCATCTAGAATGGATATCTAAATTTCATGTAAAAAAATACTACAAAGCAGTGTGAAAAAATGAACAACTTCTATATGCAACAACATGAAAGAATGTCACAAAATATATGATTCCATTTAACTAAATGCAAACCAAGGAAAACTAATCTGTGGTAATTAGTAAGGCCAGAATAGTGATTACCTTTGGTAGGGGGTGTTTTGACCTGGAAAGTACCAGGGAACCTTCTAGGACAGAGGTCCCCAACCCCCGGGCCGTGGACCAGGACCGTCCATGACCTGTTGGAAACTGGACTGCAAGCACAGCTCGCCTGAGTGCTGCCTCCTGTCCACGGCCCCCAACCCCAGTCTTCCATGAAACCGGCCCCTGGTGCCAAAAAGGTTGGGGACCGCTGTTCTAGGGTACTGGAAAGGTAGTACAGCTTGATCTACGTAGTGATTCCATGAGTTAAAAAATGTTGAGACTTGTGAATTTTACTCTATGTAAGTTACCTCTCAACATCCTGAGCTGGTCAGCTAGCGGCCTAACCAAGAAGTCATTACACCAGCAGCTGGAGCTAGAAATACTTTTATCTATGCTTGAGTCATGCCAGATACTCTGCCAGCTATCAGAATGATTGTCAGAAATGTTTTCCCTGCCTTGGTGAAATTAGGCATTGGTTAATAATTAGCCTGCTAAGTGTTAAGAATGTGGTAAAGCATTTCAGATACTCCCTATCCTTGAATGGACAGGTCTAAGAACCCATCCGGTAAGGCTTGTACCTGAGACTGGATTCTGAAAAATATCCAGCCATTGGTTTGCAGTTCTGGCTATCTGACACCTATCATAACGGTGACGGAATTCTGCTTTTGGAACATTGGCAAATTTGCCTCAAGCAAAGCACTCGTCCCAAGTGGTAGAGCACCAAAGAGGCACAGAGCCGGGGCTTCAGGTGTCAGAACAGAACATGGCCTGGACTTTGCCTGATTACTGCTACACATTTGTTTAATAAATGTTGGCTGCTGAATTTGCTCTGCAGCTTGTCCCCATTTATCCTGGGAGTGAGGCTGTGGGAGAATAGCTAATCCTTTTTTTAAGGATTTATCTATTCAAGGACTGTGTATCATATAAATGACAATATTTATGGAATACTAATACTCTCAGAACTTACCCCATTTCCCTTACCCCTCTAAATAAACGAGTCTGTGAAGCTAAGACAGAGGAGACCACAGGATCCCCATGACACTGGGGAATACCATGCCCCAAGAGAAAGGTAACTGTAAGGGGGGCAGGGGGGAGTCGTTCTACACTCCTGATCTCCTTTTCTCCGTGGCCACACCTCCACGTGTCCACTACCCCTCTCCTCCTCCCTTCCATGGGCAGGGGCAGGGCAGGAAGAGGGACTTATCTGGCTGACTAGGAGGGGTGAAAACTCAGCCTCTTCTCTCTCCCTTCTCTTGAGAATCTTCTGGAAGCCTATCTACTGCTTCTTTTCCCTATGCCATCCACCAAGAGAGGACGCCCACAGTGGAACAGCACTGTCTAACTCAGAGGTGCAGAATTAGGAAGTCCTCTTTGTCGAATACCACAGTCCTCTGATTTAGCTTTTATCAGGAATAAAGTTCATATTTTGGTCTCCACCTGCCTGACCCCTCAGCCCTACTTCCCAACCGGTTCAGAGATCAGGTGGGAAAGGGCCTCCTTCTTCACACACATAACAAGCGGGCAGGTTGGGAAGGCCAAGACGCTGGGGAAAGACTTCATGAAGCACCTACTTCGTGTAGAGAATGCGCCAATCACCGCGACCTCTGGGCCGGAGGCCCTACGCAGTCCGTGCATGACCTTCCCGTTCCTTCGTTCTGAAACAATGAACGTTTTCTTAGACAGGTAACCTGAGATCCAGCATTTAGTATCTTTGAATAAAAAACCAGAGTCTCAAATAACTAACTAACTAAATAAATAAATAAATAATGAAAGGGACTGTCAAAGTCCTTGTGTTTAACTCTAACTAGTATCACGAAATTTGTGGAGTCTATAAAATGTGAGCCCAAAACCTTTTGGGCCTAAAACTCATTTACTGTCTCTGTCTCTCTGGCAAGAGTATGGTTTATCTCTCCCGTGCTAATGCCAGGGCTGACCAACCCACAAGACAAGCCCACTGGGAGGCACCTCCAGCCTGTCTGGATTGGTTCCATGAACCAAATCAACAATTTCCAAATTTCTGTTTCATCTTGCTATAGAGCCACAGTTTGTGTCTATAATCTTTGAATTCTCTTTTTCCAAGAACAAGAGATAAATGAACACAATCAGAGCAGCACTTCCTACAGGTTGTAGACATAAAACTTTCATGCTTCCACGAGCCTCAGAGATGGTTCACCATATTTTTCAGATTATAAGGCACACTGGACCATAAGACGCACCTAGGTTTTAGAGGAGGAAAATGGGAAAAACCCCGCTCCACCGCCACCCCTTCCCCCAAGCAAGCCAGGTAAGCTACATTCTGACTATAAGATGCACCCCCATTTTCCTTCCAAATTGGGGGGAAGTGCATCTCGTAGTCCAAAAAATACAGTAGTTATTTCTGCAATGAAGTGACTACAGCAACATAAAGTAAGTTCAGTGCATGACCCGGCCAGACCCAGGAAACCTGAATATGAATGGGATATTAGAGGAAATTTAAAATTATTATTAATTGTGTTAGTTATGATAATGCTGTTATGGTTATATAGGGAAACTTCTTTCTTCCTTTCCTTCTTTCTTTCCTCTTTTGGAGGGATGAGGGGAGTAGATACCTATACTAAGTACTATTAGGAGTAGAATGCCAATCTTTTTTAAAAATAAGAAATAATTGACATATAACATTTTTTTTAAGTTGAAGGTGTACCATGTGTTAATTTAATAGTTATATAATTACTACCGTAGTATTAGCTAATACCTCCATCATACCACATAATTACCATTTCTTTTTCGTAATGAGAACATACAAGATCTACTCTCTTAGCAACTTTCTAGTATCTAAAACTGTATTGTTAACCACAACCACCACACTGTGCATTACACCCCCTGAACCTACTCATCTTATCACTGGAAGTTTGTGCCCTTTGAGCATCGCCGCTCCAATCCCCCCAGCCCTTGGGCACCGCCACTCTACTCTCTGTTTCTACAAGTTTGGGGTTTTTAGATTCTACACATAAGTGACACCATGCGGTATTTGTCTTTCTTGAACTAACTTACCTTGCTTAGCATAATGCCCTCAAGATTCACCCATGTTATCACAAATGGCAGGACTTCCTTCTTTCCCCCAGTTGGATGAAATTCCACTGTGGATGCAGACCACGTCTTCTTTATCCACTCATCTATTAATGGACACTGAGCGTGTTTCTATATCGTGGTTATTGTGAATAATGCTATTTTACTCTAAAATATTTTAACACTATTTTACAAATGGAGGGGGGTAAATGAACAAATGAACAAATGGCAGGCCTGGCCAAGGCATACACGGCTGGTTACTGATGGGAGGGCCATTTGGGCCCTGTCTACTCTGCATGGAAGGGGCTCTGCATGTTCCAAGTGAGTGTGACAAACTGGACTTTGATGAAAGAATAGATTGCTAGACAGGCCTTCTTCTCTAATCCGAATGACCAAGTAATGGCCAAATATTTACTCAACAATAGCCTGAGTAGACTTTTGTTCCAAGTGCCTAAGACTTCCTAAGACCTCATCCGTGTACTAAGAAACTAGAATCATTCATTACATAATAAAATGACCTAACAGAATCATACAACAATAACTATGAACTGCTTACCGTGTATTAGGGATTATTCCAATGTTTTACAAGAATGATCTCAATTAATCATCAACACATCCAGTGAGATTATTGTCTCCATCACATAGATGAAGTAACCAGGGCACTGAGAGCTTAAGAAATGTGCCAAGACCACAGACCCCTGCAGAACAGAGTCAGCATGTTGGATGACTCTGCCATTTGTTCTCCTTATGACCACACCCCATTTCCAGATGGTCACACCTAATGTTTTTCACTGGGAGAAACATTCCAGAGGTAATTGCTCTCTTTAAAAGCAGTGCAAAAAAAAAAAGTAAGGTAAAAGATTAAAAAGTACAAATTTCCAGTTATAAAAATAGTCATGGGGATGTGAAATGCAGCATAGGAAATACAGTCAATAATATTGTAATAACTATGTATAGTGTCAGATGGGTCCTAGATGTAGGGTGTACATAAATGATGTAAAGGTACATAAATGTCGAATCACTGTGTCATACACTTGAAACTAATAATATTGTACATCAACTGTAATTGAAAAATATTTTTTTAAAATAAGGTTAAGAGAAAAATAACTTCTGTCCCATAGGCCAAAACAAGATGTCCGACGTCAGAAAAATCTTTCACTTTGTTTTTTACATGGAAAATTCAAATCATTCAAGTGCTGCTTAATGCTCTTCTCCAAATAAACCTGGTGAGACATCCAGGCAGTTCTGCAAACTCTCCTCTAGAGGCTGCCCATTGAGCCTCTGGTCCTGATGGGATGGAAAGCTGCCAACCTTTCCCTCTAAGGACTCTTAAGGAAAGTCAACTTTCTGCAGCGGAAGTCTTCACACACACCAGAAATAAAGGAGGATGTAACCAATCTTACACTACTTCCACCAATACTGACAATGGCTTTGCATGAATCTTTATAATTAAATTACTTCTTTAAAGTTGTAACTTCAATGCTAAAATAATATCTAAGACCAAAAAGATCAGATCAAAACAACTGATCCTGAAAGAGATGAAGAGGTATCTTAGGATAAATTGGGGAAACGGCCTACTGGAATAATCTCCAATCCTGTTCCAGAATCCCTTCCCTCCATTGAGCCCAATTATTCCCAACATGAATAAGTTAACCAGGTCTCGTGTAATCTTAGAAGATGTCACAGAATTCTCAAAGGAAGTCAAAGCCACATCAAGGTACAGCATATATAGCATCTGAAGGCAGTGGGGGAAGGGGACACTGAAATCAGATCAGATCAACAACTAGAACAACTGGTTCTAACTCCTATGGGTTTGGTGATCACTGGTATGGAGGTGGCTGCAAAGGGCCTAGATTACAACAAGAGAGAGGGTATGTATCATGGCTTTTTCTACCTGAAAAATCTGAGCATTCTCAAATATTAGAAGGCTGAATGGTGACAGTAATCATTAAAGCAAAGAGGCCATGTGTCCCATTCTAGCTGCAACAGAAATTAACAGTGGTATCCATAAGGAACAGGGGTCTCTCACACAGAATACCTTCCTTTTACTAGCTGGGAACTTCTCGTTCCTCCTGAAAATTTATTATTGTTAAAATTAGCATTTGACATTCACCAAATGCCAACAACATGCCTATATCTGCTATTATGACTGTATTATTCGTTCACCTCTGAACTGCCTTTCAAAACATTGTTAACTTTGTCCCAGAAAACAACAGTCAGGCACGAAAATAAGGAAGGCAATTAAAAGTTACACTAAGAACAAAAATAAATTAGTGATATAATTTTCTGCAGTTGTTAAGGCATGGTATATGACTTTTACATTAAAAAGTGAAGACTTTTTTTTCCTTGTTATGACTGCAGACAGTGCGAATGCCATGATTATAATGGCTAAAGGCAAGTCCTGAAAAGACCAGGAGACAGACTCCTGTCTAAAAATGTGCGTTAACATTACTAGATGATGATACTTTGAATACCTAAAGGAAAGTCTGTTTGCTCTGCCACCCAGGCGTGACTTCCCTTTCTTGCCCATATTTTGGTGCTAGACATCTCATAGTCAGTAATGGCAAAGTTAACATAGAAGTCAGGCAAGTAACAAGAGTCCAACACCCATCCTTCCTGCCAAAGACGCCAAAACAAACATGGCAGAACCAAAGCTAAGGCTAACTAAACTCCAGCTTGCAGTATTTAAACAGTTCCAAGGTGGTTTTATTCAGAACTCTGACATTAACTCAGTTAGCATTTTCCCCTCTTCAAAGTCTGAGAGACCAGAAGAATGGAGGCTTCCCTGGCCATTCTCACGTCTGACGCATGAGCACAACACGCGGTTCAGGCCTCGGGAAGGCAATTACAGTATTATATGGTAACTCCTAATTTCTATGCTTGTTTGTCCCCTCCTCTGCCATGAAAGTGTCCCCGAAATGCAAGCAACATCACGTATCCATTTGTACATTTGACCACAGTGTCCAATGTACAGTGGGCATCCATCATCTCTGTTCTATAAATGTCAGAAACAGACGGTCTCTGAGAACACTTTCTGCTCATAAACATCCTTCCTACTCAAGCCAAAATTATCACTATTAAAGGTTAATTTCTTTGGATCTGTCTTCCAGAGCCCTTAACAAAACAGATCTGTCTGAGAGGGGTGTCACTGTTTTCTCAACTGCTATGAGCTAATGTATAAAGAGAGTAAAAGAAAAAGGCCCAAAACCTAAGGGAAATATTAAACAAGAAAGAAACAGTGAGGGAGAAGAAGTAGAAAGAGCAAAGGAGATAAGAAGAAAAGATAAGATAGGAAGGAGGCCAAGAAATGCCTGCTGTTCTCAGAGTCTTGTCTGACCTGTACCGCCATGGGACATTTCCAAGAGTGGTCCCTGCTCACATGCTTGTCCTTACAAATGAAATGGAGGAAGCAGGTTTTTGTGTTTCCCAAAATGCTCTACAGTGGCTAAAAGCCATTCCACATACAACCTTTCACCACCTAAAAGAGCCCTATTATGAAGACTTTAGACTTATGCGAATTGCAAATGGTCAAGGTTTGGGGTAAACCTGAAAACACTGAATGTCAATGGAAGGGCTTCGCAGATCTATCTGAAAGCAGATGTTAGTAGAATGCCATTCCATTTTTGTATAATATTTAAGAGAAATCAAAGTTTTAAGAAAAGCAAAGTACTAATAAAGACTACTTTAATAATTCTTTGAGCCTATGGTTAAATTTTATTGAGTTTTGGTGCATTTTAATTCATTAAAAATACCTGAAAAATTATTACTGATGCATTTTTTGAAAGATTTTATTTATTTATTTATTTTTAGAGAGAGGGGAAGGGAGGGAGAAAGAGAGGGAGAAAAACATCATTGTGTGGTTGCCTCTCACACATCCCCCACTTGGGACCTAGCCTGCACCCCAGGCATGTGCCCTGACTGGGAATTGAACCAGCGACCCTTTGGTTCACAGGCCAGCACTCAATCCACTGAGCCACACCAGCCAGGGCTACTAACTACTAATGCATTTTTTATCATCAAATGATTCTCTTTCATAACTTCAAAAATAAATTGCAAATTTCCCTTTTTTTTCACTTTTTTGTGCAAGAAAATTCATTTTATACAATCTCCAATCCATTCTATGTTCTGGAGATTTTACTGAAACTATTACCAAGGTCTTCTTGGGTTCTGGGGGGATTTAGTTGCCCTCTTTGAGTAAAATACATAAAGAAAAGTTAAGTTTAGACTGAGAGGAAAAAAAGGAGCTTGGCTTTTGTTACAGCAAATTAAATAAAGCAAAACAAAAAAAAATGTATCCAGAGGACTAAAATATAACAGGAATGGCAGAAAAATAAAAATTAGCAACAGATTTACTATTTCATAATTACTACATAATTTAAAGGCCTCTTTTATAAGTAGTTGGGAGGAATGAACCCCAGGCCAGGGGAGCCTGGTCTCTGGTTTCCACCATATTTAAAGAGAAGTTTCTGCTAGATAGGAAGACAAGTCAGGCCACCAAATGCTTTCTCATTTTATTGAGAGGAACAAAAACCTCTTCAGTCTGTCTGGTATCAAAGACACAGCAGAGGCAACCAAGGAAGTCCTCACCCCTCTCAGGACTCCAGACCCTTAGGTTCAAGGGTAAACAGTTCCGTAGTGCAGGTGTGCAGCCTGTTCATGGAACAGATGTTCACCATAGGGATGCTAATGGAAGGGGAGGGATGAAGATTTAGAGAAAAGCCACAGCTGTCAGTCATCACAACCAAGAAGTCAAATGCAGGCAAGCAAAATGCATACCATTTCAACTTCATCAATTTAGTCTCTGCAGCTCACTGAGTTGTGATAAAACTTACTGAAAATCTAAAGGGATGGACATTCACAGAATAATTTTTTAAACATGTGGCTCTCGCTGCCTGGCCTCCATTCAATAAATGCCCCCCCTAGGTGAGTGCTTTCAATAAATATTAAACCACAACAAACAACCATTCTGGTCTCTGAGACACATGCAGTCTTTTTACCCACAGAAAGCACCTGTCATAATAACTAAAAAATGAGTTGTGGAAAAGAAAAATAATTTCCCCCTGTGGTACACAGAACAATAGTCCCCAGACAGCCAGGCATTGGGACTTGGCACAATAGCTCGTGGCCGACACAGACAAGAGTGGCTGACGTCTGTCCTGAGCAGACCACAGTCTCTCACACATGAGTGAGGCATGGCTCCATGTTAATAACTGGAGAAAGATATGGGAAAGAATCCCGCACCAGAAGGCTGAGTTCTCGGGAAAATTCCATGGAAAAACAAAATCCAAATGTCTTTCTAAAAAATGAAAGTAATACAGTGCTGTTCAAGGTTGTGGTTCATGTTCAGTGTCCAGAGGCAAATTTCTTTATTCTTCAACTAAAGTCAGAACTGTGTGGTATGTTGGGACAAGGCAGGAAGGAACAAGGTGGGCTCCTGCTATGCCATGGAGGATGAACCTGTAGCATCTCTACCGCGATGCCTCAAACTTCAGAAGCTGCGGTGAGAATTTTCAATCTCAAAGTTAACAATCCTCAGCACAACACCCAAAATGTAGACCCATTATCCCTCTGAAAGAGGTCAGGTGTAGTAGGCAAATTTTATTACACCTCTTAATGTCCGGTTTGGACATTTCATTCCCAATGAAATGGATGGAGAATGGGTCCCCATAAACAGGAAGGTGACCACTCGAAGAAGACATGCCCAGGAACTTCGACTGATGGAATAATCTGTGCTTACAAACCGGGTTTTCTTAGAAGCTAAATGTGGCATTTAAGAAAGGAACTGAATTAATGTCCTGGGAGCTGTACCTTTTCATCCTTCCAATTCTGAGAGGACAACAGCCTTGTACATAATTCCATCAGGCAGAGGACAAACAAGGACATTTACCTGATGTGATGGAGAGTCCCAGAGGTGGACAAAAGACCCCAAGAGCAATGCAGAATTAGGGTTCTTTTCCAAGGCAGATCTGTGATCACTGGTCCAAGATGAAGGGGAGGGAGACAGATGCTCAGGGTAAAGAGAGAATGACTTCAGCCCCAGAATCACTTTACGATAAGCTTGGCACAGAGCGGGGTCTGCAGTAAAGTTATCACAGCAGGCCTGACTCTAGCCTTCCAAGGCCTGCTGACAAGGCTGGCCCTCAGCTGTCAACTGACAATGTGGATTTTGGGAGAGTTCCCATGACCTAACTGAAAAAGAGTGGCTCAGTGTTTATGCAGTCAGTGTAGATTCTGCCTACACAGAACAAAAATCAAGATAAGGGGGAATTCACCCTCTTTGCCTGCCTGCCGGGCCGGGATACGAGCTTCTCCTGCCCTCACACTGGAGAATTATGGAACTGGCTCTCCTGAGTCTCCACCCTGCCGACACAGACCGTCGGACTTCTCGGCCTCCATAATGACATGAGCCAGGTCCTTATAATAAATCTCTATCTGTCTATCTGTCTGTCTATCTATCCATCTATCTATCTGCTATTGGTTCTGTCTCTTTGGAGAACTCTGACTATAGGTTTGAAAATATCACAAGAAATTTTTTAACTTTTCCATAGTGGATGGATATTTTGATCATATAGGTCTATAAATTCTTGGACTTTCAAGCAATCACCTTGAAAGATGCTGTCATCCCAGGAAGGGGGGCTCACAGCTCATGAGAAGAACAGCCTAGAATATGTAAGTCAGGACCCCAGCCTACGTCACAGTTTTGGCTGGCTCCAGCCTGCCCCGGTCCCTGATCATTGCCACAGTGGCCACGCACTGGGCACCCTTGATCTGGGCTCAGCGCCAGACCATTCGCACACATCATCGGAAAACCCCAAATCCTGACGGATACTCCCACTTTGCAGATGAGGGTCAGAAAGGTAGTGCAGTTTGTCAGAAGTCACAAGTCAAGAAGTGTGTCCGCATCCAGACCCCGTACTCTCTAGAGCGTAGACCACAACACAGACAACTATAATTTGGGAAACACTCTGGCAGACTTTGTGTGTGTGCATGTGTGTTTGGAAGAAAACAATTTTAGGGCTGGTTATGTAAGGAAAGAAAGCAGTAGAGAAGTGGGGGAGTTTTTCTCTATTGGCACATACAAAAACACTCAATATTACCCTAGGCCTTTGGAAATACATTATGAGAAGAATGCTCCAAACCCAGGTCAGACCCCAAAGACTTAAGGAAAAGTCACTAAAATTCATGGTGCCAGCTGCCCTGTAGTGGACAACCATAAGCATCTCATTTGTTCTGCTCAAGCTGAGGGGGAAAAAATATACCCTGCATAGGAAGGCCTCCACAATGGGCAAAAGGTTCTGCTTTCCTTCCGAAATTTTGGTTCATGCCAGGCAAAGTGTGTCTACATGGTCAGCCCCAATAAAAACCCTGGCTGCTGAGTGTCTAACAAGCTTTTCTGGTAGACACCATTTCACACATGTTGTCACAACTTGTTGCTGGGAGAATTAAGTGACTTCAGCAGGACCGGACTCTTAGAAGCTTGCGCCTGGACTTTGCCCCATGCATCTCTTCCTTTTGCTGGTTTTGCTCTGTGCCCTCTCACTGCAATAAATCTTAGCCATGAGTATGACTATGTGCAAGCCCTAGCAGATCTTCAAACCTGCTGGTGCTCTTGGGGATTTCTCAAACATATGGAGGGAGGCTTCACACTTATTCTGGGACTGACCTACTAAGCTATGATAGCATATATAGATCCTCATGAGCCAACCCTTCACCTTGTAGACAAGGAATGGTACATTTCTCATCCCACTGAACTAAGTCAGTAATGACATTTCAAACTCAGAGGGACCGTTCACACTGCAGAAGAAGCATTTATAGGGCCAACTAAGTTTGGACAAGAGGCAGCATGGGAGCCTGAAATTCTTGCCTAATAGCACAGTTAGTCCTTTCCCATTTACACTGAGATTCTAAACAAAGGTTTAGAATCTTGACCAACTTGTAGCATCCCAAAGACACAGAGCTACAAGATGTCAAGGAGAGCTGCAAGCACGTAGGTGTTCTGGGCTCTCCAGAGACCAACAGGAGCTATGTAGAGACATATATAAGAGGAGATTTATCATAGCAATTGGCTCACATGCTAAAGGAGACAAAGAAGCCCCACAATTTGCTGTCTGCAAACTGGGGAATCAGGAAAGTCCACAGTGTGACTCAGTCAGAGTGCAAAGGCCTGAGAACCTGGGGAGCTGATGATGTAAGTCCAAGAATCCGAAAGCCCAAGAACAAGGATCTGCAATGTTGGACGGCAGGAGAAGACGGATGTCCCAGCTCAAGAAGAGACAGTGAATGCACCTTCCTCATTCTTTCTGTTCTATCCAGACCCTCGGCAGATTGCATGATGCCCACCCACACTGGGGAGGACAACCCGTTTTACTCAGTCTACCAGTCAAATCTAATCTCTTCCAGAAACACCCTCACAGGTACACCCAGAAATAACATTTTACCAGTGATCTGGACATCCTGTAGCCCAGCCATGTTGACACATAAAATTAACCACAACACATTACTGCAAAAATCCTCTGAACTTGTCCTGGCTGGTGTGGCTCAGTGGATTGAGTACCAGCCTGTGAACCAAAAGGTCGCCAGTTCAATTCCCAGTCAGGGCACATGCCTGGGTTGTGGGCCAGGTCCCTAGTTGAGGGCATTTGAGAGGCAACCAATCAATGTATCTCTCACCGATTGATGTTTCTCTCCTTTTCTATCCCCTTCCCTTCCCCTCTCTTTAAAAGTAAAAAAATAAAATCTTTCTTAAAAAATCAAACCCACCAATCTGGAAAAGGAAAAAAAATACTGTGCACCTCAAGCAGGAAATGAGGGTGGAAGGGAAAATATTAATCAGCAGTAATTAAATCCTGTGGTCTGCACAGGGCACCGGGCAGTGATGAGAATGATCCACAAACCTCCAGGAAGGTGTGAGGCACAAACGTAGCTGAGCTGAAGAAAATGGTTCAGCTGGAGACCAGGGATCTCCGTGCCCTCTAGTCTCTAAGAGAAGAGTAGCATTAAAAGGGTAATTCTGAGGCTGGTTGAAATGAAATCTGAGCTAGTACCTGGTGTGTGGTCTGTCAGTTTTTCCATGGTGATACAACACAGCCCATGTCCCACTTGCCCCCAGGCCCAGAATGTATCTGGGCACAGCCTTGGTTCTTTTCAGTTACCTAGGGAGACAGTTCAAGTACAGTGACATCACTACAGCGCACTTATAGTGAATTCTGTGGACTTTGTACAAGACTCTCCCCAAGGGTCTTCTTCCCTTGCTGTGCAGAAGTTCCTGTCACTAAGGTGTCTCCATTGGGAGCATCTGGCTGAGATCTGGACTTCAAGGGATGCTAAGCATGGCCCCAACAAGAGCAGCACATGAGAGACAAGGAAGCCATGAAGCTGGATACTGGGGAGCCTCAGGGAGTGAGCAACCCTGACATCTCCAACAGCAGAGGTGGTACTGGTACCCTGACACCATTCACCCATTCATTCACTCATTCATTCACTCACTCATTCATTCATTCTTTTCCATTTTAGAGGAAAAGTAAAAGGCTTCAAACCTGAACGCAGCCCCCACTTGGACCTGCTAGAGATGCACAAACACAGACAGCAGATGACTGAGCCTGGAATCACTCACAGAACTGCCTGCAGTCAAGGAGGATGGATGGAAGAGAACTTCAGAGTCACACCTCAAGGGACTGTGAAAATTCCCTGGGGCTGTCTCTCTACAAACATGGGCAAGTTCCAGTCCACCCCTGGGAGCCAAATAGCCCCTGCTCACTCTCTCTCACCATCACCAAAAGTGAAAAATTGCTCTCAGTCTCTGGAAGAAGCACTTCCCACTATTCCCAAAAGCCTGCGGAATCTAGAAACCACTATCCCTCCGATTTACCTCAAATTCTCCTTCCTGATGACTAGTGCCAGACCCTGAGTCACCATAGGTAGCTCTGCTCAAGAAGATGCAGCTGAGGCTTCTCAATTGCCTTTTCCCTGGTGTGACCTACCTCCCAAGACCCCAACATATGGCTGAAAGGAAAACCATGGTTAAGGAACAGAAAGAGGTGGCAGAGAACAGCTTCAAATCCTCAGTGGAATGGAGGAAGTTGTAAACCTAAAACGCAATATAGAAGGAACAGGTAATAGCTATCACTCCTAGCTTTCCTAGGCAATCCCTTCAGGGAAGTAGAAAAGAAGAAAAGTCAGACACGGTCTCACGGGCAAGATGAAAGGCCTATGAAGCATGCGGGTGCCTCCACATCCGCCCCTGGAGTCAGACGCACTCATTCCGCCCTCCTCCTAACTCAGGCTGGCGTTCTCAAGGGTCACAGTGGTTTTTCTCAGGGGCTGGTGAATCTTTTAAGCAAAGTATTCCTTGGGGAAGTGGGGGCCACTTATCACCTCTTGGCATGTGACTATGTGTATGTGATTAACTGATTCCCTTAGGGTCCCATACAGCACTCCGTCTCTTGATCCCCATTTCTGTCCCCTCTCATCTCAGTGACTGGATAGTCATAGTCCCAGATTCCCCCAGACACAGTCGCGTGCCCTGACTCCCTGTAGCCACTGACCCCGCTTCACCTTTGGGAAGAATGAACTAAGAACTGGTCTTGGCATCCACTTGTGCCCTCGGTAACCAGGGAAAGACCAGCTCTAGGCTCCAAGCAGCACACACAGAGGTGAGATGCATGTTAACGATTAACATTCCCAGAAAACTGCTTATAACATTTTTGGTTTATTGTTTTAATTTGTTTTCCTTTCTCTGCTATGATAACAAGGCAATAAGAACAAAGTGGAAGAAGCATAAATTTTGAAAAATAAGAAAATGAGGCAAATCTCCTGATTTGTTATTCAAAACCCAATGGAAGCATTTAGAAACTCTTAATCACATTTAGACAGAAAAGCTCCAAAACTGAAAGAGAAGCAACAGTGTGATCCAACACTCGAGACACATGGATTCCGGCTCAGCTCTGCCCCTAGGGAGGTGTGCGGTCCTCACAGTGTGGGCAGCTCCTGGGCCTTGGTTTCTTCATTTGCAACACAACAATGTACTGACTCATTCTCAGATGACAGGCAGCATGTGGCCACAACAGGACGAGCAGAAAGTCATGTAATTAATTCAAAGAACTTGGGGTAAAGGCAGATTTCACTGGTGCAAGCTCTGGATATTCCCAGCACATTGATCCCTTTTCATTGTAGCACTGATATGGGACCCCCTGTGAACAGGGGTAGTGCCCCCAACACTCTGTTCTCAGAGAGCCAATGGCTTCCCTCAGGTACATCTTCATCACGCAGCTTTGCTGAGCCATCCCTCCCTTCATGGCAAGAACAAAGGTCAACATCAACTTAATCCCATCCAAATGTTCACAAATGCCCAAAGAGCAGGATCTGAAGTGATAAGGGTTTTCAATGATTATCCTGGCTGTTAGCTTCTGTCCAGGAGAGAACGGCAAGAGAGAGCAGGGGTGTGCATGTGTCTTCATCGTTATGTGTGGCAATTAATATGAGGCAAGGAAGTCAGAAGGCTCAAAAATAAATAAATAAAAAACAAGAGAATGCAAGCAGGAGAGAATGTGGGAGATAAAAGGAGTGGGTGGCTGATGGCCACCTAAGTGCCCCCACGCTGGGGGAGGTGAACTGTTGTTCTAAGAGCTGCGTTCCCTGGGCCCACGTGGCCCACTGGAAACCAACAAGTAAATGAAATGAAATGAAGGCACACAGTCATACGTGCACAGTCCAGGGAGGTATCGGAAGTGACATCTCAGGGGCAACCCAGCTGCAGGCGCAGCTTCCTCTGCCCTTGTCTTCCACATGCACCTGTGGTCTCTGTCACACCCTCCTCAGATCTGACCTTTCTGCTGACTGTTTACCAGCCCCTGTGCTAAGTGCCAGGCACAGCGAGGTGGACATGTAGAGTCACAGGTGACACGGGAGAGACAATGTGGCTGGGAAAGGCCATTCTGACATGCAGGAAAGGATGCTCTGAGGTAACATTCAAACTGTGGGCTGAAGTATGAGAAGAAGCCAGTTAGGCAAAAGGCGAAGGACAGGGGGAGGAGGAGGAAGAGTTAGAAAAGAAAAAAGAGCAGGTACAAGGAGAGGGGACAGGGCTCGGAAGCTGGAGGAGTCCAGCAGAGGCCAGTGCGGCTGAAGGGGCAGTGAGGGGGCGAGACTGCGAGGACGAGAGTGAGTGTGGAGAAGCAGACAGGGGCCCCACCATATCTGGCCTCTCCACCAAGGTGAGGAAACTGGGTTATGTTCTGCACGTGGTGGGAACAGGCCATGCCTTGATCTGACCACTGTTTCCCATGACTGTACTGGCTCCCATGAGAGGCCAGATTGAGGAGGGACACAGTGAAGGGAGGAAACACTGGAAAGCTCCTGTACCTGCCCAGGACAGGGAGGTGGGGTCTCGGGCTAGGGTGGTGGTAGCAGAATGTGAGAGAAGTACACACCTTTGAGAAATGAGATGAGGCAGAGTTTTGAAAGTGGGATAAGAAGAAAAACTTTGATGAGAAAGAATTGGAGGTAGGAGTCTTTAACAAGCATTACTTCCAGTCATCTCAGATCTCTCAGTCATTCATAAACTGACAGCCCAGGTGAGCAGGCTCAAGGAGCCAGCAAGGATCCAGCACTTTTCTGTCAAGAAACAGTAAGCTTGGTAAAGCTAGAAAAGTGTATCTGGCCCTGGGACATTTCTGGGAGTAAAATGCATGAAACCAAATGAAGGGAAACATCATTTCTGCCTCCAAGATGGCCAGGGGAAGGACAGGCCAGGGACTGTTTACTCTCTGTCCTCCCAGATCCATGTCCCACCCTCCTGTGTCTGCTCTCTCTCCCGGAGGCCAACCCAGCTCCCTGGCCCTCTGGCTTCATGAGGGTGGGGGAGGGGCACCATCGAAAGAGCAGAGGGCAAGAGGAGAGAGACCTGTCCCTCCATGCTTCATTCCAGGGTTCCAGCAATGGCCGTATCCCACAACCGCCATTCGCTCTGGCACCCATCTCCAGGGAGCATGGGGCTCCTCCCGCTGTCCCTTTGCCAAGGAGTGGCATTCGTCTTGGGCTTCCTAATAGCTACTGTAGATTCCATTTGCCCTACCCATACTTTTGTCATGAGCCCCTTATTAAAGTCTCTTCATTAGAACCATCTGCAGCGAGTTCCCTTTCCTGCCAGGACCCCACCTGAAACACTATAGGTGCCCTGACACACCCAGTTGCCTTCGAAACCCTCGGCAGGGAAAACACAGCAGCCGAATAGGCAGGAGGATGTGCCTTCCTGGCGTCACAGGAAGTGGTTGACTCCACATCTGGCCTGACTATTCCAAAGCTCAAAAAAGTCTCATTAAAGAGGAATCATTGCAGTGCTCAAAATAATGGCTTAGCATGAGCAGTGAGCTAAAGAGGAAATTGTAAAATAATGCCAGGGTCGGCTACAGTTAGCTAGAGAGCTGAGGTGACATATACCTGGCACAGCCTACTCTCCAGTACAATTAGTGAGCCTGAATTATTTAATAGCAGGGTGAGAATTTTCAGTCTCTATTCCCCACTCTTCCAACAACACATTCAAAAATGTTCCCAGTGCAGAATTTTAAAGTCTTCCTGTCATCATATATGAATTAAAATGACTGACACATTTTCCTATTTGGGAGTAATTCTACTTTTATATTGCTCATTTATTCATTCATTTAATATATGTGGGTTGATATTTGCTGATATTGACAGGCACTAGGCAGTGACCAAGATACAGTCTTGTCCTCAAGAGATGAGAATCTGGTTTTGAGAAGTGAGATAAGCACATACAATTAAATCCAAGGCAGCGGGTGGGACTCAGAGCTCGGTGCAGGTACTGGGGAGCATCAGGAGGGGCATCTTGTCTAGTGCAGACGAGAGAGCAGAGAAGGTTTCCCAGATGAAATGAAATCTAAGCAGAGGCCGAGGGGACATGCAAGAGCCAGCCCAAGAGATGAGACAGTGGGTCAGATGCAAGGCAGAGGGACCCACATGTGTAAAGCCTGGAGGTGGCAGAGAAAACACGACACAGCCCTAAGAAATGCAGAACATGACAGGGACAGTGGAGGGGAGGAGCTGGGGTGTGGGTGGCACCTCGTGAAGAGCCTTGTAAGTGAAGAAATCACACAGTTTATCATCCAGACCTGGACATGTTCAGAGTGACACTTTGCACTGGTAAAAAAGACATAAACCGGGTCTATCCCAGACATTCCGACATACGGTCACTCCACTCATCTGACATGTGAGGCAGTTTACACGGCATGGGCAGTGAGAAGTCCCTGCTGGGGGTTAAGCAGAGCAGTAACACGCTCAGATCTGTCCTTCGGGATACTCACTTTGGCCCCTTCCTGGACAATAAAGCTGGAGAGAGGCCAAAACTGAACAAGAGAGCAGAAAAGATGTTGTTAGAGACATTCAGGAAAAGACATGGCCCAGGCTCATGTTATGGGAGTGTGGGGGTGGGGGGGTCACTGTTCACAGATAAATTCAAGAGACTGAAATTGAAATTTCAGATGTGGGGGAGAGATTAGAGGTTGAGGAAGGAGCCCAAATCTTAACTAAATGTCTGGATGGGCAAGTAGAAGAGGCTGTGGGGCCCTTGGGAGATGGAGGACAAGGGTGGGGGTGGGGATGGTGAAGGAGAGTTCACTCGCTGGGCTTGATTATTAGGGGCATCCAGGGGCTCCTGGATATAGGAACTGGGGAAGGAGGCCTGGCCTGGAAACGGGGACTCGGAACTTAGCAGCACTCATGGGATAATGAAAGTGCCCTTGGGACAGGTGGCCGTGACCTTGAAGAAAGAAGTCTCCATGGGGGGATGAGGTGTACAGGCTGCAGGGAATGGAGAAGTGAGGGGACAAAGAGGCAAATCAGGAAAGATGTTTGGCCTTGGCAGGTGCACTCTGACAGGGGCTGGGGGGCACTGAACAAGGCTCATCGAGACTTTGAGCAGGACGGTACAGGATGCACCTGAGTAGATGCGTATGTCATAAACCCAAGCATGAGCAAATGGCCTCCCTCGATTCAAATACACACCATTCGGGGTCTTTCTGTTGATTTCAGTTCCACAGAAACCAAACCCTAAAATAACCAAGTTAGCCAGGATAAAACATTCCTGGCCATCTGAACAAACCTGAAGGGAAATGTTTCTTGCCTCCGAATCTGAAACATTCCAGCTATCACTTCAAGCTGGCTTCCATCTGACTGGTTAGAGCAAGACTGAATTTCTGCCACTGACACTTCCAAACAGAGGTGTCCTATACTGGGTACTTCTCTGCATTTCACTCGGTCACCAGAGATAACAGAATTCATTTGTCACGGAGTAGGACTGAAGGGCCCTCCCTTACTGATACAGTAAAGTGGTCACTCTGTTAACACTAGATGACGTCCATGGACAGTCCAAGAGGAAACCTCAAGTGTCGAGAAGTACAGGGAAGGAAGATAAATACCTCCCTCCTTCCTCCACTACTCTGCATCCTTGCTTTCTAGATACAAACACAGGCTCCATGCACACAAGCAACCCCCTCAAAGAAAGAAATAATACTGTAAACATTTTTACAAAAATCGCTACCCATATATTTCCTAAAGAAAGCTCAGACTGGCAAAGTATGTCAGAATGCTATATTCGATTTCTATTTATCTGTAAGGTTTTCTGTTTGGTGGGTGGGGGACGGAAGCTCCCAGCTTCCCTTCCGTGTAGGCTGAGTGCTCCAATGGCATGCTGGGGCTTGAATGACAGCAATTACTTTCATCCAGCGAATCGCGTCCCCTCGTCATACCTGTTATGATGTGGTAATGCTCATAGATGTGGGGCCCCTCCAAGAAGAGCTGGGGAGTTATTTTTGATCATTGTGTAAGTCATTACCAGCACATACTGAGAATCAAGAAAAGCCAGAGAAAGAAAAGATTCCATTCTCTCCTCCTTTTATACACAACTAAAACATCCTGACTAAAGATCCATCATCAACACATCTACTTGCCCCTTGGTATCTGTTAGTAGGTGAATCAAGGAGAAAATTTTTATATGGTGTAACTAAGAAATATTCATGAAAAGTCATTCCTGAATTCCTGGTCTCAAGGGCATAAAATAAAACCACCAGGCCATGATCGGGAACCATCAGAAAGAACCCAGGCAAAGTCGCCCAGTATAAACAATGGACAGAGAAACACAGCCCAAATCAAACTGAAACCCAAGGCAAGAGTTTGGTTGTACTGATTCTACTGGGTCATGCTGAAAGCCGGGAACACCAAGTTTTAAGCTCCCTGCGATCCTGATGAAAAGTACAGTGGACGCTGCTCTGCCCACACAGCTTTGACCTTCGGAATGAGTAGTATAGGCTTGGTGCTTTATTAATTGGATTTTACTCCTCTCCCTAAGCTCACAGAGCAAAGCCCAGGGTGATTCAAGCTTGAAAGTGCTTCCTACGCTTGGATGTGAAAGTGGGAAGGAGACCAGGTACAAACACCTACAGCCGATACCTGCCTGGACTTATTAGAATTCCTTACCCACAAAGGCTGGTAGTCTGGCTTGGGTTCACGGAAACCGTGATGCCGTTCAGGGCTTCCTGCCTCCTAAGAGGTACCAGGCTGGAGATTCTATAATAAAGTTTACAGGGCCCTGAGTGGACAGTTCCAACCAGTAAGAGGGACTTCTCTAGGCCTGAGGGAAAGCAATATGTTTCTTTTTTTCAGGTGAAGGTGAGAGGCAAATTCATAGAGCAGACACTGCAGTGACATTTAAGGAGCCTGTCGGCACCTCCTTCTTCCTTGTCCAATGTCCAGAGCAGCCAGACTCCTCAGTTGTCGCAGATACCAACGTGAGCCCAGGGTAAAGATGACAGCCCTGAGGGGATGGGAGAACAGGCACGAGACACTGCTTTGCAGGAAGACAGTGGAGTCCCTCGCAGGCAGGTCAGTGGCTTTGCACTGGCTGCCGCGGTCCCGGTGTTGCGCGCTTGGTTTTCCCCTACCTTCCATCTTCCAGATGACATGCAAGTGCTGTGCAAGACAGAGGCTGTCAGAAATTACCACAAACTCCAAGCAGTCTGGGATGTGGTGTTTTTCTAGACAACTCAAGAAGGGAATCTATTTGACTAAAATTTCCACCAAAAAGTCCCAAACAGACTAAGAATTAATTAAACAAGTAAGCCTCAGTTACCTCAAAATCATACCGATCCAGAAAACCCCTTGCCAATAAAGCCTTGTTGGAGTTAGGAAAACAAATGTTATAATTTTTAAAATGATAAAAAGAATTGTTCATTTGAAGTGGGCTATCAACATAAAATATTTAAAATATATCACGCTTCTACTACCTCTATCACAAAAGTGTCATATTTTTAAAAGCTGTATAGATGTGATTTTTCAGGAAAGCTGGAAAAAGGGGGTTATATCCAATCCTTCGTTGCTTATTAAAAAATTTTAAAACTCAATATAGTTGCTGACGTCACCATGGAAACAGGGCCTACCCAGAGTCAGGCTCCAAATGAAAGCCCTCTGGTGGCAACAGCTTATTTACCCAAGAAAACCTTCCTTTTAAAAAGCCAGTACATAAAAGGAAACCCTAAAAAGCTGAAAAGGCAGCTTTTCAATATTACTATTTTCTGCAACCTGGAAATAATGGGAACTCTTTTTGCTTTTAGGTGTACGTGTGAGTTTTGTCTTTTAAGCTGAGGCTGAATCACTTTCTGGCTCCATGCAGAATCCGCTGAGGCCCAGTGGGGAGCCGGCTACTTGCACAGAGTGCTTTATGCCTCAGGAAAACCAGGGGTTTGATTCATTTCTAATGTGTGCCCTGCATGTTGTTAATAAAAGCTGTGGAAAAGTCAGGAAGCAGGACTTGGCTCTGGTTATCTAGGAGACTTTCCCATTTTTCACAGCAGTTTGGAAAATGTTCCTGCCCAAAGTCAGCGGGTGTCAGGAGAACCCTGTTCTATTCTTGGACCCTCCAGCAAGTGGCCCCAGGTTAGCAACCTCTCCTTACTGTGCTTATGTTTCTCAATTTTGTCACAGACTTACTTTTTTAAAAAACGTAAGGTAAGCCCTTAAAACAATATATTTCATTTAGCTTAATTCCCCTTCTCAGACTCTCTCACACCACCCTCGTTCACTGCAGCGTTATTCACAACAGCCGAGACGCGGGAACAGCCTGAGTGTCCGTCAACATATGAAAGGACAAAGAAAAGGGGGGGGGTGCGCATTGTGTATATACTGTACATATATACACACATATATAGTTGCCATATATATAGTACATGCACACACGCTATATATAACATATATACATACATACATACATGTGTACACAATGTCATATTATTCTGCCACGAGAAAGAAGGAAATCTTTCTGTTTGCAACAACACAGATGGACCTTAAGGGCCTTATGTTAAGTGAAATAACTCAGACAGAAAATGACAAATGCTGCACGGCATCACTTATGTGGACTAAAAAAGAAGCAAGCTGAGAAACGGAAGGAAAGTAGTCACCAGGGGTTGGGGCAACGAGGGGAGGATGGTCAAAGGAGACAGACTTTCAGCTATGAGATGAGTACGTTCCGAGGATCTAATGTAAAACTTGGTAACTACAGTTGACAATACTGTATTATATAATTGAAATTTGCTAAAAGAGTAAAACTTGAATGTTCTCACCAAAAAAAGAGGAAGATAAATATGTGAGGTGATGGTCATGTTCATTAACTAGATGGAAGGAATCCTTCTATAATACACTGTATACCTATATCAAATCACAATGTGTATGTATACTTTATCTGAGGACGTTACCAATTATACCTCATAAAGCTGAAAAACTATCAAAACCTGGAGGATAAAGAAAATAATCAGGATTGTGAAGAGAGATTAATGTGTAAGAATGTTCCTCGCATATGCTATTTATAATAGTTTTTACAAAAAAAAGAAATAGGCCCAATGTGGAACAACAGGAGGGTGAGTAAAGTAAGGTGTACCCATTCAATGCCATTAAAAAGAATTTGTACAAACAATTACCTAATTCATGGTCAATTACTCCAGATATAATGCTGGGAAAAAACTCAAATGTGAAGTTACATATAGTAAGTATGACACCAACTTAGAGAAATGCAATTTCGCCAATGAGAACGATAATAATTACGATGAGTCGGTAATGAGGCAAGTCCATCATCTCTAATCTGTCAACAGCTGGCCCACCTTCCATCCTCCCTGCGGCATTCCAACACTGTAATCAGAGGTTTCTTCTGATGACACAACATCTGCCTCATCTGACCTCCTGGACTGGCAGCTCCCTCTGGACAAGGACTGGTCTAAACATTACTTTGGTTACCAAGCAATTTATTCTACTCTGACACCCTGGGGATGGTTATTCATTCTTGCTCAGCTGGCTATCTGTCAGTGAGCATGGAGTGCCCAGTTGACAGCAAGAGGCTTTCTTTGAAAGAAAATACAGCCAGTGTCCATTTGATTCAAATGTTAGAGTGGGGCCACTACATCAGAGATCTCTGAGTGCCCCACACCCATCACTCACACACCCGGAGTGGCCAGCTGTGGGCCTCCCCACACCTCATTTCTAAAGGAGGCTTGCAGTTCACCATGGCTTCACCCGGGGTCCCAGGCCAACATCCCTGCCCACCTTCCCCAGCCCACAGTCAGGCACCTGCCTCCTCCCCTGTGCTCCCTCAGCCCAGGACCACCTCCTGTGTAACCACTCAGCAATCCCCCTGGCTGAACACCATCCCAAACAACCTGTTGCCACCTCCTGCTCTGCAAGGTGTCTCGTCTCTGTTTTCTCTCTCTGGAAACTGTTTTCTCTGGCACAGTGGCACCCCCAAATTCCTGATTCCTGGCTTTCTTCAAAGACATGACATTGAGATTCTGTTCAAATATCTCCCACAGTCCATAAAGTGACCGCTATTTCCTCTCTCTCTCTCTCTCTCTCTCTCTCTCTCTCTCTCTCTCTCTCTCTCACACACACACACACACACACACACACACACACAATGAAAGAAAACTCAGAAGGTCGTGGCCTATCACCCCATGTTTAGGCAATCAAATAGTTACTATTTTTCGAAATCATAATATACCAAGCACTGGGCTAAATTCTTTCTACGACTATCTGATGAGACAGATTCTGTTTCCATCCCCATTTCACAGATTAAGAAACAAAGGCTTCAAGAGTTTGAGCAACTGGTCCAAAGTCTCAGCACTAAACTGGGATGGGACTCAGACCCAAGCATCCTGACCCCAGAGACTCAACATTACACCAACCGGAAGACCACGGGCCTCGGCAGCTTTCGGCATCTGGAAGGTTTTTAGGGAGCCCACCAACAGGCCACTTGGACACACCCATGATGAGTCTCCTTTCTGGCAGAGCACCCAGGACAGTTGGGAGTGTGGAGGTGGCTGGAGCAGGGCCGGCCGAACAAATAAGGAAAAAGAGAGGTACGGAACAGGACTGCAAGGGCGGCAGAATCCGCAGGCAGACAGAATTTCACTCCTCACAAGGGCACACAAGGTGGCACACAAGGTGGCAAGGGGCTTCTGGTTGTCTCCACTGCCAAGGGCTAGCCAGCCTCCCCTCCGGGGCCCCCGAAACCCCTGCCCCACAGCAACTCCACTCTGCACAGGGGGAGCCCTTTCGCCTCCAGCCTCTCCCCGAACACGCCACCTGCAGGATGACTCAGCACCGACACCCCGTGTGCTGCACGGGGATTATCACGCCCCATCGGGCAGTTTAGAAATAAAGGCTTCCAGCCCGAAGGCTGTCAGCAGTGGAAACAGAACCTTGGGACCTGTTGAGTCACTCTGCCACCTCCCTTCCTCCCTGTGCTACACTCTTTTTCCTTCTCTGAGTTTTATGCACAACCAGCAATCAAGACAGGAAAAACAAGAAAGTCTTACACACACCGACAAAATGCTGATTTGTCTATTCTATTAATAACACAAAATCTCAGCAAATGCAAATGGAATTACATGCATAATTCCATAAAAAGTTAAATCCAAACTACATGTTTCCATTTTAAGTGACATTTGCAGAGATCTCTCCATTAACATACATAATACTGATTTTTTTTTTAAGGGAGAATCCTATAGTTCCTAAGGAAAATACTATGTAGACACAAAAAACCAACAAAGAGAATATTTTTTTAAAAAACTGTAAATACTGTCTTTTACTCTGCTATGCTGCACACGTTTTAGCCACAACCATCTATTTATAAATACTTTGCCCCCCAGTCAAATGCCTATCTTTTTTAAAGAAGACAAAATAACTGATTTCAACCTGTTACAACCAAAGAAGTGATTTTTTCTAGCACTGAGTTTAGAATAATGAGGCACAGTGTGCAGAAGACCCTGAGAAATAGTCATGGACATACAGCACTTGGAAGAAATAATTTTTTAAAAAATATCAACACTTAGAGTACATGTATCACCAACACACACTCCAAGGTATGGAAAGGAATGGCTAAGTGACTTCGTAACTGTATTTTTAAAAGAAAACCACACGCATTTCAAATGATACAAACAGATCAGAAAAGCCCGGGGAAGTCAACAAGCTATGAAGGGCGGCCCAACTGCGACGCTGGGACAGGAACACAACAGAGGAAACCTGTACACACGGGAAGGTAGTAACAATCAAAGACGGAAACGAGACAGATTTACCAGGGAAATCAGAGAGGGTTAACTAGATTTTCTTTCAGTAGAAACTAAGTGAACATTAAATGAACCTTTTGAGCACAGAAGAGAAACAAACTCTCCACAGATTACTTCCTGAATTTGAACTGAATTTGACCATCAGGCAAAATCTGAAAACCCTCAAATAAGACTATTCTCTACAGGCAAAGCCAAGTGGAGAAGTAAGACCATCGATAGCCCAACAATATGAGGCAAAAAAGCTGGGACATTGTGACTAAGAAAGAGGACTTTTTTCCAAGGAAACTATCCAAATACAAATTCATGAGGAATCATTGCAAAATTTTCCTCAACATTTGGCCTAGAATATTCCAAAACAATGGTGACACCTTATCAGAACACTTCCAGAAACAGGCCTACAAGTGAGCATTAGTGTTAAACACATTTGAATACCCAAGCTTGGGGACGCTGTAAAAAAGTCTGGAAAATGCAATATGTTTGTTCAAAACTTAACATGGCCCAGCACATGTGAGATGCCGTGGCTGACCGCTCTCCTCACCTCTTTCTGAAACCACAGAGGGAAAAGATTTCAAAGACACAAAACGTCATAACCCATGGACAGTCCTTGACACAGACCACTTTCTTCCTTGTAGAATGAGTTTGCTACGAGAGAAAGGATTTTAGCAAAGCAGAAAAAGTTCACCACAATTGTCATCAGAAAATAAAACAGCCAGGGCTCAGCCAAATGAATAAGCCTCTTATTTCACCACCTTCCTTACCCCTATCATCCATTTAAAAAGAAAAAAAAATTAAAATTAAGGAACTAAACCACGTATTGATTAGATAATACTTATCAGACTTCCGAGTTTCAGAGAGCTGTAGAATTATCCCAGAAATCAAGAACTGAATTAGAGTTACCAACTCTTAATTTTTCAAGGAAAGTCAATCAGTACATCCAAACTACTGATATTACTACCATCATTTCATGAAAGATAGGATTTTATCACCAGAAGATAGGAAAGACAAAATTTCAAGGGGGGGAAAAAGATAATCCTTTCCTTTTAATCCATTTGGATTTCTGAGAACCCTAGTACATTATTTTCCTCATTTTCTAGCACACCGATGGAAGCTTTCTCATGAACCTGCACCAAGAAAACGTGGTCAGAAGGGCACGGAGCAGTGCTTCTCAAAGTGGGGGCCTCAGACTAGCAGCATTGCACCAGAAAACCTGTCAAAAAGTTAAATTCTCAGGTTCCTCACAACTCCTGGGCTAAAGCCTAGAATCTGTGCTTTACCAAGCTCTCCAGGTGATTCTAGTGCAGGCAGAAGTTTGAAGGCCACTGGGATAAAGCACGCAGATTTCAGAACTGAGAAACAAGTTCAGAGAGCCTGATTCAATTCTGCAGGCCCAGGTTCCCCATCAGCAAACTCTGTGAAAATAACATATTTTTTTCCCATCAAACCATGACACAATTTTGCAATGAAATATGTGGTCTGAAAATGGAACAGAGTATTTGCGATCAAAACTCTCCCATATCCAGGAATTTAGGATCCATAAATACCAGTCAATGACCAGCTTACTTCTCCTTCCAGCACACAGTTCTATGTCTTTCTGCACTGGGACTCACTCATCACCATCACCACCACCACCATCACCACTACCACTACGATCATCACCACCATCACCACCACCACCATCACCACCATCATCACCACCACCACCACTACCACTACGATCATCACCACCATCACCACTACCACCACCACTACCACTACGACCATCACCACCATGACCACCACCACCACCACCATCGCCACCACATCATGTAAAACACTGTACCACATGATATGTTGAGATTACTGTCAAATTCAGTGATTTTGTTTTTATTTTGATCAACTCAGCAACCCTGGGAAGTAGATGCTGTAACAGATACTCTCACCCCATTTGGAAGGTGTGGAGCCTGAGGCTTGGAAAGGGCAGGTTGGCTACCTTGATCATGTATGTGCTCTTAATAGAGGGTTTTTGTATTTAAGGTAGTGGTCTGAATTCTGTCCCTTGGAATACGGCACAGTAAGATTCCTTCCCATGGTGCAATGCCCAAATTTACAATTTCCCAAGCAGGTTGACAGCCTGTTGTGATGATACAGAGCACCCACAGAACACTGCAGGATTCTTGGCACTTCCCCAGGAAGCCTCCTGAGCAGCCTCAGCCGCAGCCCACACAGGTAGGCTATGAGCTCCACTCACAGCCTCCGACCAGGTAATCCGCTGTCTGTCTCCTGTGCCTGTCCTTAGGATCCTTGGGCAGCATCATGAGCTTCCTCGGATCTTCCTGGGTTCTCCTGCACCTCAGCAACGCCGGCCTTCGCCTCGACCAAAGAAGATGGGCCCTTATTCCCAACCCTATTTTTTTAGATTTTGTTTCCTTTTTAAAATATATTTTATTGATTATGCTATTACAGTTGTCCCATTTTCCCCCCTTTAATCCCCTCTGCCCTATACCCCGACTCCCACCTGCATTACCCCCTCCTTAGTTCAGGTCCATGGGTCACACATATAAGTTCTTTGGCATCTCCATTTCCTATACTGTTCTTAACCTCCCCCAGTCTATTTTTACCTACCATTTATGCTTTACCTTTTCCCCCATTCCCCCCCCCTACTCCCCACTGATTTCTGTGATTCTGTTCCTATTCTAGTTTGTTTTGCTTAGTTTTTGTTTTTGTTTTTTATTAGCTTCAGTTGTTGATACTTGTGAGCTTGTTGTCTTTTTACTATCCATAGTTTTTATCATCTTCTTTTTCTTGGATAAGTCCCTTTAACATTTCATATAATAGAGGCTTGGTGATGGTAAACTCCTTGAACTTCACTTTATCTGAGAAGCACTTTATCTGCCCTCCCATTCTAAATGATAGCTTTGCTGGATAGAGTAATCTTGGATGTAGGTCCTTGCCTTTTATAACCTGGAATACTTCTTTCCAGTCCCTTCTTGTCTGCAAGGTTTCTTTTGAGAAATCAGCTGACAGTCTTATGGGAAATGCTTTGTAAGTAACTGACTCCTTTTCTTTTGCTGCTTTTAAGATTTTCTCCTCATCTTTAATCTTGGGTAATGTAATTATGATGTGCCTTGGTGTGTGCTTCCATGGGTCCACTTCTTTGGGACTCTCTGAGCTCCCTGGACTTCCTGGAAGTCTATTTCCTTTGCCAGATTGAGTAAGTTCTCCTTCATTATTTGTTCAAATAAGTTTTCCATTTCTTGCTCTTCCTCTTCTCCTTCTGGCACCCCTACGATTTGGATGTTGGAATGTTTAAAGTTGTCCTGGAGGTTCCAAAGCCTCTCCTCATTTTTCTAAATTCTTGTTTCTTCATTCTGTTCTGGTTGAATGTTTATTTCTTCCTTCTTGTCCAAATACCTGATTTGAGTCCCGGTTTCCTTCCCTTCACTGTTGCTTCCCTGTACATTTCTCTTCATTTCACTTGGCATAGCCTTTACTTTTTCCTCCATTTAGCAACCATACTCAACCATTTCTGTGAGAATCCTGATTATCGGTGTTTTGAACTGTGCATCTGATAGGTTGGCTATCCATCATTTAGTTCTATGTTTGGAGCTTTGATCTTTTCTTTCATTAGAGCCATATTTTTATTTATTTATTTATTTTTGGTCTCAGTGCACCAGTTACATTATAAGGGGCGGAGCCTCAGGTATTCTCCAGGGCAGGGCAACCCACATAGCTGGGTTGTGGTGCTGTATGTGGAGGAGGGGTCAGAGAGCAATGCCATTTGCTTGGCTCCCTGCTGGCTTTCAGTCACTACCCACAAGCAAATTGTGCCCTTCTGGTGCTGATTCCCTGGGTGAGTGGGCTTACACACATTCTAAGACCCTGTGGGTCTCTCCAACGAACTCTCCTGTGAGGCTGGGAGTTTCTCCCTCTGGATAAACCGCCAGAGGCTTTCAGGCTTTATTTCCCCCTGCTGGAACCCTGGGTTGCTCGGTCTTTCTAGCTCCCCAGTGGTTCTTCCCAGCTATTCGCACACAAATGTGGGACCACCCAGTCCTCCAGCTGCCACCTCGCCCACTTGGTCCTCCAGTCGCTGCCTTGCCATACGTCCTCCCTGCCCAGGCTACCCATTTCCACCCCTCCTACCAGTCTGAATGAATGTTTCTTCTTTAACTTCTTGATTGTCAGACTTCCATACAGTTCGATTTTCTGGCAGTTCTGGTTATTTTTTGTTTTCAAATGTGTTGTTGTCCTTTTGGTTGTGTGAGGAGGCAAAGTGTATCCACCTATGCCTCCATCTTGGCCGGAAGTCTGTTTCTCCCAACCCCTGAATAAATCTCCCCACCAACCAAGAGAGACAGGCATTACTTGTGGAGCCTCAAGACAGCATGGCCCCTCAGAGAAAAGCAAGGGGCCTGACTTCTGTGTCAGAAGCTGTGCTCAGGGGAATGGCTGAGCACTGCCTGTGCAGTCACCCAGAACCCACCCGTGTGACAAAGCCCAGGGCAGGCAAGGACCATCATGAGTCAAACCAAAAAAGACAGTAAGAAGATGTTTGTTAACTCTTTCCAGGGACAGAAGGAACCCCAGAGGCCCAAACACAGATGAGTAAGTAATTCATCTAAGGGAAAGACCAAAAGAAAAACAAATTGGCTGGAAAATTCAATGCTGAACACCCCCATTCACCCCTCCTGTTTCTGTTATACTCAACCCAGGCATCTGCTACAATTTACAATTGGTTTCATTTTTAATAGACACCAGTTCCACTTTTATTTCTTCTGTGTCTATGAAAAAGAACAGTGAACATGCAGGAGCTGGCCAGGGGAAGGGGCTGGGGCAGAGGAGGGAGCAGACAATTGCCTGCTTCCCATCCAGAGCCACCAATGTCACAAATTCACCCCACAGACAGAGTCCTAGGAAATACCAGAAAGTGAGGGTCATGAAAGAAAAGCCCCTTTTGCTGCAAATGGGTGGGAAAGGGACCTATCTGGATTATTAGAGGCCAGGCCTTCAGTCTCCTACTCTGTTTCTCTCTCCAAATGAGATACCAGCCCTTCTGGAGACCCTCAAACCTCAAACAAGACTGATCAAAAGACATCAACAGATACTCTAGGATTTGTTTTAGAGTCATGATTTTGATTCCTGGGTTTGTAATTATTATCAACAATGGGCCTAAGAGGCTGGGTAGAGTTTCACTATAAATCAAAATGCACATACTATATAATTCTATTCAAAACCCCTCAGTGTATAAGGGCAGGGCGAGTGAAGGGTGAGTGTGGCAGCACCTCCTAAAAGCGTTGGAAGGGCACCTCTGCAGCGATGTCCCCTTGCCTCACATGGTACAGCACCTGTGACAGCCTTGGCTGCATGAACCTGCACAGTGATTAGGTGGCTGCTTCTACAAGATGGCACAAGATGAGAATTTCAACACGAATTCACATCTTAGAAGCGAAGCCCAAAGTTTGAAGGTAAAGTTAAAATTCTTTTTGAATAAAAGAAAGTTCTGAGCTCAGGTTCTTAGCATTCTTCCCACATGTGCCTACCCCAAAAATAAAAAATCTGCCAAGGCGTGGGTATGTCCATGAGATGAGAAAACAAGACACGGAGAACTAGCCAATGTCATCTCATGCAAGATGGTTGCTCAGCACCCAGACTGGCCCAGGTAAATATGAGTCAATGTTGAATGCGGTGGTGTCAGGGGAGCCCAGGAAGGGGGCTAAAAACTTACTAGATCAATGAGTGCACTGGATTTCAGAAGAATATTTCAATGTGAGATGAGGTCTATGAGGAAGGGAGTGGCACAGACTCGCCATGAGCATTCTAGAAATGCCACAGACGCAGTGGCCACTGTAGCCAATCATTACATTCTGATGTCTTTGGCAATTAGAAAAAACCCAAGAAAAGCAAAAGCCCCCAGAGATGAATTAAGAATAATAAATGAGGACAGAGGAAAAACTAACAAGTTAAGCCCCGGGTTCAATAAAGGCTAGACCCCCTGCTGACCTGAAGGTCTAGAATTGCTTTGCCTTTGGCCACCTATTAAATGTGTGTCATTCCATCAAAGAGAAAAGTAGTATCTGTTGCCAAGTACATTATATATTTTTCCCACTGCCTTATCATACCGGATGTGCTGGATATGTCCTCTTTGATGTGTGGAACTAACAACAAAAAGATTTATCATTTCACTTTCCCTGGGGAGCAGCCCTGCGAAGAAGTACTTCATTCTGTGCATCTCCAGCCCTGTGAGACACATTTATTATAAGAAAACAGATACCAGTCTGTTCTAACCAAACAGTAAGAGTAAATCAGAACAGAGCTGGCCAGGTAGCTGAGTTGACTGGAGAGTTGTCCTGTACACCAAAGGGGTGTGGGTTCGATTCTTGGTCGGGGTACGTTACTAGGTTATGTGTTCAATCCCCAGTTGGGCAAATATGGGAGGCAACCAATCAATGTTTCTCTCTCCCCCCCTCCCTTCTCTCTAAAATCAATAAACAGACATGGCTTGCCTCTTCACACAACCACATCAAAATTACAAGTAAAATATAGAACAACCATCACTCAGAACCACCAGAAATCAAGATGAGTGGAAATCTGACAACTATGGAATTAAAGAAACTACATCCATCCATATAGGTAGAAGAGGTGCAGACACAGAACAGGCTGGTCCTTCACTCGTGTGTAGTGGATAAAAACTCAAGAGGGATATCTCAGGAGTGAGTAGTCCCAGCCCCATACTAGGTGTCCCAGCCCAAGCCAGGAAGATAAGTTCCCATAATATCTGGGTGCAAAAACCAGTGAGGATTAAGTTAGTGTAAGAAACTCCTGGAGCCCCAAGCAGTTCTTACAGAACCCACACATGGGCTCACCTACTCAGACTTACCCTCTCTGAGCTTTAGCACCAGAGGAGCAGCTTGAAAGGCACCAGTGGCATAGAGGGAGAAAATGAAGTGTCTGGCATCAAACCAAGCAGAGGACATTGTCCCTTTTCCGAACTCTCCCCTACAGAGCCAGCAGCTGATGCCATATCTGAGACTCTATCACCCTGGACACTATTTGACCCACCTTGGAGATCCCCAGGAATCCACCCCACCCAACTTAGAGACCCATCCAACCGGCTTTTCCATATGAATTGCTGGTCTTGTCTCATGTATAACAACTCCCTAAATCCTATCAAATAAGCAACAGCTGGCCTCAGTGAGCTCCGGGCCCAGCACTAGCAGCAGCCAGCCTAGATTCACAGCTTGGCTTCTCCTAGGAATCTCCAAATTCCAGCACAAGTAGCAGCCTTCTCAGATTGCTTTATACCTCAGGTGGGGTAGCCCCGGGAAACCACAGGTGGAAGCTAACCTTGGCCTGCACCACCCTAGAAATCCCAGGGTCGGCATACCCAGTGGTCAGCTACAGACCACACTGGAGCACCACCACCCTGCCCCTGCACAGCTGATCCTCCATGGAGAGTAAAGGTTGGTGGTCAGTGGTCACAGCCAATCCTTACAGCTAACTGGTCTGGGTAAATCCCTTCCATTGATCCGCCAACAGCAACCGAGGCTCAACTCTAAGAGGTGGGTGTACTCAGCCCAGATGAAGGGTGTATGCACCTCAAGTATCCAGCTTGGGTGATAGGGAAGGCTGTGTCACTGCACCCTACAGGACACCTACTACATTAGGCAACTCTACCAAGACACAGAGTCAAAGCAGCTCTACCTAATACACAGAAACAAACACAGGGAAGCTGCCAAAATGAGGAGACAAAGAAACATGGCCCAAATGAATGAACAAATCAAAACTCCAGAAAAAGAGCTAATCGAAATGGAGATAAGCAATCCAGCAGATGCAGAGTTCAAAACACTGGTTATAAAGATGCTCAAGGTACTTGGTGAGGATCTCAACAGCATAAAAAAGATCCAGTCAGAAACAAAGTATACACTAATTGAAATAAGAACAATTTACAGGGAAACAACAGTAGAATGGATGAAGCTGAGAATCAAATCCATGACTGGAACATAAGGAAGCAAAAAACAACGATCAGAACAATAAGAAGAAAAAGGAATTTAAAAAAAGGAGGTAAGTATAAGCAGCCTCTGGGACAACTACAAGAGGTCCAACATTTGCATCATTGGGGTGTCAGAAGAAGACAAAGAGCAAGAAATTGGAAATCTACTTGAAAAAATTATGAAAGAAAAGTTCCCTAATTTGGTGAAGGAAATAGACATGCAAGTCCAGGAATCAGAGTCCCAAACAAGATGGATGCAAAGAGGCCCACTCCAAGACACATCGTAATTAAAACACTAAAGGTTAAAGATAAAGAGAGAATCTTAAAAGTAGCAAGAAAAAAAGCAGTTAGTTACCTACAGGGGAGTTCCCGTAAGACTGTCGGCTGATTTCTCAAAAGAAACTTTGCAGGCCAGAAGGGACTGGCAAGAAATATTCAAAGTCATGAAAAGCAGAGATCTACATCCAAGATTGCTCTACCCAGCAAAGATATCATTTAGAATCAAAGGGCAGATAAAGAGCTTCCCAGACAAGAAAAAACCTGAAGGAGTTCATCATCACCAAACCATTATTATATGAAATGTTAAAGGGACTTATTTAAGAAAAGGAAAAAGATCAAAACTATAAACAATTAAATGTCAATAAATACATATCTATCAACAACTGAATCTAAAAAACAAACTAAATGAACAAGAAGAATAGAGACAGAATCATGGATACAAAGAGTGTTTTGATGGTTGCCGGATGGGAGGGTAATTGGGAGAATGGGTGAAGAGGTGAGGGGATTAAGAAGTACAGATAGGTATTTACAGAAGAGCCATGGGGATGTAAAGTACAGTATAGGAAAGGGAGTAGCCTCAGAACTTATATGCATGACCCAAGGACATGAACAATAGTGTGGGGACTGCCTGAGGGAGTGGCGGTGCTAGGTACAGGGGGGCAAAGGGGGGGAAATCAGGACAACTGTAATAGCATAATCAATAAAATATAATTTAAAAAATAAAATAAACAAACACATCCTTGAGTGACAATTTTTAAAAATGCGTGCTTCCTACAAAACCAATGACCAGGTTAAAAAGAAAAAAGAATAAATCAGGACAATATTAAGCTTCAAAGAAACTTGGCTTTTCCCTTAAACACCTTAGGAGCAGGTGGGTCTGGTGAACTGCTCCAAGTCCGTGGTGTTTAGGGAGCAGTGGTAGTCCCTAAATAGGGATGACACTGGTCCCCCAAGGGTATCCAGAAACAAATGGGTTTACGGTTGGTCACGGTGGGATGGGCAATACTGCTGCTCAGCAGATGGTTCGGGATCCCGAGAGTCCAGATATACCTGAGCAGTGCACAGCAAGGAAGAACCATGTTGGCCACAGTGCCAACAGGTTCCCACTGAGAAACACAATGGTTTTTTTCCAGCTAGTTAGCCCACAATCCCAGTCATCGTCTTTATTCGCACATTCGATTACACTTGCAACAAATAAGCACAGAGTGTCTCCCTGTGCCCGGTACTCTTGTGGGCACTGGTGCAAACAAGTCATACACTATCACTTGCCCTTTCACCGCAGATCTTCAAACATTCGTAGAGAAATTCAATTTAAATGATTTGAAATTCACAAACAACTTTAAAGGGCTCGTCAAGTATTGCTAAACAGGAGTCTTCCTGGTCCTGGTAAAAATCACTTGTAATAAACACTTAACTATGTGTGCAAATACTAAAGCTAAGTGTTTAAACAATATGCCCACGTTCCTGTTGATACCACACGTTTGCTGAGCAAACCCAACTCCTTTTTCACAGATAATGGCTCAAACTCTGGCTTACCCCTATTGGTTATCACTTGGCATTGCACATGTATGGGGGTCTTAAAGACAGATGAGGTTTAACTGCGGGGCGGGGGGGGGTGGCATGTGGTACTTAGAGAGCAAGACAATTACAGGTGTTAATTTTCGTCTGACACATTGTGACTAATTTGTTTAAGATAGCTGCTTAGGACTGTGAGCAGGTGAGTCAATAACAGACATGCTAAGCAAACAGTGGAGGTAGTTTGCCAGTTCATTGCCTGCCTTTCTACCAAACATAAAAATGGTGTGTATTACAGCTCTAGCATCATGTTCTCTACAAAGAACATCAGGCATTAGCCCCAAAGTTTCCTTGGCACCATATCTGCATTGGGACCTTAAAAAGTCCCTATGTTTCTGACCATGAGCAAGTGCTTTAAACTCTTAAGGTTTGCAAAATGAACTGACTAAACTGGAAACAGCTGTGGCTATCCCCAAGGGGAGCACCAGGACCATGTTCAATATTTCAAAAGGCCCAGCAGAAACCACACATTCACAGTATGATGGCACAGGCTAAAATGTATTTGTTTTGAAACAGAACTATGTCAACTCAACGTGCACTGGCCATGGACAAGAGGGAGGAGAAGCCCTGCTGGTAGCTGGGTCTGCCCTTTGTCAATAAAAATATAAGGCAAATGAATTAGGGCTTCAAAAGTTCAGCTTCCTTGTGGTTCAAAGTTGATTTTTAAGATTGCTTCTTCTCTACAATTCTGATTCTAATCTTCACAGGAAATTATTCATACCGAGAGCAACCCATTCTTAGTGCAGCCCTAATACACAATGAATAGTGACAAAGAGCTTTCCCTCCTAGCTTCTCTACACGTGTCTACCTTTTCAACTAATTAAGAGCATATCTATTTATTAGGGGTGCCACAGTTCCAAAAATGATTAGATGCAACTATATATTCTTTGAAGGTATTAAGGAAAGGTCTGGATTTGCTCAATTAGCACTTTATTCCTCAAGTTCTTACTCTTCTAAAAGCTCAGGTAACTAGATGCTCACTTTTCTTCTTTGATCCTTTTCTTTCAAAAAGCAACATAACGGTTTCAACCGGCCCCAGTGCTGTGGGCTGAGGGACATGTCTGGAGCTCCCTGGCCTCACTGTTCTCATCAGTAAAATCAGGGCCACGAGGTCAGCCCACTGCAAGGCCTGTGGTAGAGAAGCAGTTCAGAAGACGAAGGGTGAAAAACTGTTAGAAGTTCAATGCACTATTTAATGCAGTTTATTACAATTGAGATTATTAATAATGGACTGCGATTTTAAAGTATGTGGATTTTTGTAAATCAAATATGTATCACTGCACTAAAAGGTATTCCAGAGGAATTCTATAATGCATCCTTTCCTGCATGGAAAAAAAACCCTGTCTTAGGAAACCAATCCTGAATCCCAGATTTACATTTGGTTGTGATTTTAGAGTCATTACATAAGATCTGTTCATGTAATTATTTTGAGATACAATTTTTTTTGAGTGCTCGCTATGCCAGAAATGAGGCTAAGAAACACCATCAATTATCTGGTTTAATCCTCACAAATAAAGTGACTTCTGTTATCACCATGATATAAGAAAGATGTCTAGGCACAGAGCAGAAACTCAACCAAAGGATGCACTTGGCCCATCTCAAACCAGAACCCGTGTCCTTAGCCACTAAGCAGTTCCACAGAGCAGATGTGAACACAGGATGGCCAGCAGGTGATAGCTTGTCATAAGTCGCTTTTGAAAAACAGCCCACAGCCTTTCCTTGTATCTGGTTTTATGTGCCTACATTGGTCTTCAGACCGTATCATTACAGATTTTTTTTCCTCCCAGTTACTTTCACACATTTTGCTCCATGTTCTCTTTCTGTCAACCAACAGAACAACATAAAATACGTAAGCAGATAATGCAGGCAAAAACAAGCAATCAAGGCAAAAACAAGCAATCAAGACAAAAAAAAAAAAAAAAAACCTTGCCTCTAGGATATAACCTGGAGCTGAATTTATGACATAATGATGAATCTATTCACCTGTGCACAGGGTTTCTCCACTCTGAGGTGACAAGGGTCCAGGCAATTCTGCGCATACAGAACGTGTTACCTTCACCCATACAGCTGCTCCTGAGTGTATTCAAAGTACAGTGCATCATCTTTTACCCAGTTGTCCAAGCATCAAACCTCTTAGCCCTTCTCTCTCAAATCCAAAATCATCCCAAGGAATTAGACGTGACTGCTTCAGCATATCTCCTATCTGTCTATCTCTCGAAGGCCCCTGCCAGTTGGGCTCTCACCTCCTCCCCAACACCCCCTTCCATGAATCCAAAAGCAATTTAATTGGTCTTCTGGACACCTGTATTGAACTTCCCAACCATAGCTCCAAAGTGGTCTTTCAAAGGCACAGAAAGGCTGATGGTGTTTTCCCTTCCATTCTCCCACCCTCAGGGTAAATTCCCAACTATTAAGCATGACATAAAAAGTCCCTTAGACCATGGCCCCTCACTCCCTTTCCAGCTTCCTCTCTCACCACTCCTGTTCTTGCCTGAACCCCCCAAAAGACCCTACACTTTCATACTTTGGGTGTTCGGACCAGAGCAGAGTCATCTGCCTGGAAGCCCTGTCTCCCTTCCCTGGGTAAACTCCTAACCATTCCTCAAGCCTCAGGCCCAGCACCACCTCCTCTGTGAAGCCTTCCCTGATGGTCAGGCAAACTGACCATCATGAGACATGATGAAACATCATCTCTGAAACATCATGAGCATGCCCTTTTGAGGCTCAGCTCAGGACCCTCCCCTACTAGCCTCTCTACACTGTGACATGGCTCCTTCTCCCCACCAGAAAGTGGGCTCCATCCCTAAGGGCTGGGGGCTGGCGGTCCCTGTACCCTCACCACCCACCACTGGCCCCGACGCCAAGCAGGGGCTCAGTAATGTCTCCTGATTGAATAAAGATGAACAAAGACAACATACATGGGAAGGAAAGAAAACCATTGGCTTTACAACTTACTGAGGGACCAGACTTGGAATCTGATAAAGGGAGAGGTAAGGAAAAGCAAGGTATTCTTGAACCAGAGATTTGTACCAGAAGGAGAAGAGAATTAAGTTAAAAGGACTTCCTTTCTGAATGGCTACGTCATACTCTTGGCACAAGCTGTGAGGCCCTGCCCACCAAAACGCAAGCCCTCACTCAAGTGGGGATTCCAGAAGGATCAAGTCACATCTTAAAATACACTCTGTCTCTCAGAATATAAATGTCTCAAGCCATAAAACAATTGCATTTTATGTACAATTTAGTAGGGATTAGTGGCTGTAGGACTAGTGGCTATTTTAAAAAATACAGTTGGCCCTTGAACAACATGGGGGTTGGGGTGTTGAACCCCCATGCATGTGAAAATCCACTTGTACACTTAGACTCCCCAAAAACTTAACTATTATTGACCTAAAAATTGATCCAAAAAATAAAGCCTTACAGATAACATAGTTGATTAACATATTTTGTATGTCCTTTGTCTTATATACTATGTTCTTATAATAAAGTAGGCTGCAATAAAGAAAATGTTACTAAGAAGATCATAAATAAGAAAAAATACATTTATAATATTTATTGAAATAAGTAGACCCATGCAGTTCAAACCTCTGTTGTTCAGGGTCATGTGCACTTTAAGCCATGTGAAATCAGAGAATAAAGAATGGTTCTGAATATAAATTAGGAGGTCGGTGCAGTTTCCAAACTCCAGGCTTCTTTTCTGCAGTGTTTTATCTTCCAGTGACAGAAGCTGTAGTGCATGATAAAGGAGCAACTCAGATGCTGCTCTCCTCATTCAGCCCTCCCTCTGACTCTCAGAATTTGAGTATGCAGTAAGAACTAAGTTCACAGTTAAAAAGTTTAAATAGCAAAGGCATTTCCCACTCTAAAGACTCACTAATAAAAGCCACACCTGTTAGGGAACCACTTTAAAAGACTACCAGGTAGCTCAGTTGGTTAGAGTGCCATCCCAATAAGCCAAGGTTACAGGTTCAATCCCCAGCCAGGGCATATACAAGAGTCAACCAATGAATCCATAAACAAGTGGAACAAATCAATGTTTCTCTTTCTTTCTCTCTCTCTCTCTCTCTCAAATCAAGAAAATTATCTTATAGAAATAAAATACTTGTCACATCCTCCATATTCTGAGTGAAAAACCTGCCTACCCAGTACATTACCCTGAAATTTCATCTTAAGTTTCTAAAGTTTCAACATCCACGTGCAACATATATACAGCTAATTCTCATTCACAGAAGCTATGTCCTATAAAGTCGCTGTGAACACTGAACTCACCAATACTAACCACTGCTCCTAGGGAAAAGACAGCATTAGGCACCTGACAGCCTCCGGTCCCAGCGTTTTGTCAACCAACCAATATATAACCTTGCTTTGTGCGTGACTCTTTCCAAAGACGCCTCATTAATCCATATTGCTGGCTCCCGAACACTGAACTGATGGCCAACAGCACTGAAACTTCTTCCTGAACAAGCATATCCAGCACAGGTATTTTCTCCATAGTGCACACCCCAGTCTTTGTGCACTTCGGAACACTGGACAGCACTTCAGCACTATAGTTGGCGGCAGTTTTAAACAGCAAAATCACCAACAAAGAGCAAAAAAGAAATGCAAAATATATAGCACTAAACAGACCACTTGTTTCCATCATGAGAACTGAGAAAGTGGAGCTCGGCCTTGTTCAAACCTGAGCTGAAAACTTGCAAGTGAAGAGACTCAACTGTTCCCTGCTCTGCTCACGTCCATGAATGACTGCAAAAGCATCGTGAGTGCTGTCTGGGGAGGATGACAAACACCTTTTCACAAGCAGGTGAATTTGCAAACACAGAATCCGTGAATAATGAGGGCTGCCTCTAAGTTTATGTTACATTTACAACATTACTCAGACTAGATTAGGTGCTGTGGGAGGGTCCAACAGAACCAAGCCACAGTGTGGTCCCCAACTGAGGCAGCTACAGTCCAGCACTGACTCTCATCTTTTGTCCTCCTCAGTGTACTTGGGGATACCCACTCCCTCTTGCTACTGAGCCTCAATGAGACACATGTATGGTTGGACAGCCCCCCACCCATCCCGATGAGGTTCCAAAACACCACCCAGGGGGCAAGCTCTCTCTGCTTAAGAACTACCTGCTGAGAAAGAAGAAACTAATGGTAGCAGCTAACTAAGGATGCAGGCTGGAAAAACAACTGGGCATGTAACTCAGAAAAAAGTTCGAAGAAACGCGGGACGGTTATAATGTAATCCCTAGTCCTCTCTATGTTAATCATATACAGTTTCTTTGAGCTTCCAACTATTAAAACACAAAAACAGGCATGAACTAATGCTGAACCTTCCTATCCTCAGAATGAGTACTATCCATCCACAGACACAGAAAACAACTGCAAAACAACAGAGCTCCATGCATTTCATTAGGGAATGTATTTCCAAGTAAACTTTACATTCTCCTTTTAAGATACTTATCAAGCTTTGTAATATATTTGTGTTTTCTTCAACAGTAAAATGGTAATTAATTATAATGACTAAATACAGGAACTTTTTATATTTAGATCCTTAAAGCCACAGAAAATTTAACTTAAATGTGTAGACATATTTTTTGTAAGGACAAATATATTACCCTAGAATAACATTCTGTGAGAATAGAGTATAAATTCAGCCCTGACCGGCTCAGTTGGTCGGGCGTCATCCCACAAAGAGAGAGGTCACTGGTTCGACTCCTAGTCAGGGCACATGCCTGGGCTGCGGGCCTGGACCCTGGTTGGGGGCATGTGAGAGGCAACCAGTTGATGTTTCTCTCACACATCAATGTTTCTCCCTCTCTTCCCTTCTCTCTAAAAATAAATAAATAAATTTTTTAAAATAAATAAATAAAGTCAGAGAAAAAAGAGAAGGAGGTAGGAATTCCAACAGTTAAAGAAGAGTCTATTCAAGAAGAGCAGCTCGGCACCAGCCTGCACATTTGTGGAGTTTCGAGAAGGTGGGCCTCAGTGGGGTGCGCAGGATGGCACCATGTGGACCCCAACCATTTGCAACGCCCTTGGGGGCTCCTGGCCATGTTACCCGCTAAGACTGAGAGCCACAGCAGAGGAAGATTTCACCAGAAAGTCCAATAACCACATGTCTTTATAGTCTAAATCACTTAATATGTGCAGTTCTCTATACCCACTGTTCCCAAGGGTACCTGCAGTCATCTACAACTGTGGCTTAGTTCAGCGTAGTTTTTCTTATCCTTGAACAGTACATTCTGCCCAAGGTTATGTTTCACTACATAAAGAAATGGACTCAATGGCATCACTCCTTAAGTGTGTTCACATCTTCTTAATTAGCATGGTTGTGCTTAAAAATACTTGCTGTTCTGTAGATGTTACTTAGGAGGTACATTCAATATGGGAAGAAGTGATAATGAAATCCACTATTATATTAAGAATCATGTTGTGGGCAGAGGAGTACGTGGAAGCTACACTAATCTCCTCCCAGGACAAATCTGGAATTACAACTAAACTGAAGAGAAATCATCCGGAATAACCAACTGAACACTAGCTGGAGAGAAGCTTTATAACCACGGACAGACAGAAGAAACCACTTCACCAAAGCAAGACTGGTAGGGAGTGTGGAGGAGATGTGAGAGAGCTGGCTGAGCTCTCACAGGCAGCAGCTGAAGTTCTGAAGGGATATTTAAGCGGCCAGGTGGGTTTCCCTGAGAAGTGTCTAAACCCCAAGCTGTGCTCCCCAGCCTATAGCACCAGAGCTGGAAAGGAACCCAGATAACATCCAGCTGTGAAAAACAGAAGGGTTTCTGTCTGTCAGGGAGAGATGGCTGGAGACACAGAAAGCCTATTAAAGGGTCAATGCACAATATTTCATTTGCAGCCATTTACCCTGGGCTCTGGCAGAGGGAGGGCAGAGTGGAATAGAGATGCTTGAGGAGAGTCTGGGGCTGGGGGCTCTAAGGAGAGAAATGAAGGAAGAGCCACCATAATCCCTGTGCTGAGTCATCCCCCATACTGCAGAAGCCATCTTTCTCAGGCAGAGCACTCCCCTCCAAGAGGCATCAGCCTGAGGGGAAGCAATAGTCCTGCCCAAAGTAATTACTCTGCCCCTCTAGGTGGTGCTTAATTAGATTAACAACTGATTGATTTAAATGGCTGATTAGTTTAACAGCTAAGATGGAAAATACAAAGAAGCAACCCAAATGGGAAGACAAAGAAACAGGCCCCAAATGAAAGTACAAGAGAATTCTCCAAAGAAGAGCTAGATGAAATGGAGGCAAGCAATTTACCACATACAGAGTTTAGAGTAATGATTATAAGGATACTCAACAGCATGAAAAAGACATAGAAACCATAAAAAAAGGGCCAGTCAGAAATAAAGAATGCAATATTTGAGATGAATAATACACTGGAAGAAACAAACAGTAGGGTAGATGAAACAGAGGATCGAATCAGTGTTTTGTAAGAAAAGGTAGACAAAAACACCCAGCCAGAGCAGCAAAAAGAAAAAAAATTAAAAAGAAAAAGGGAAGAGCTTAAGAAATATTTGGGACAAAATAAAACATAACAACATCTGCATCATGGAGCTACCAGAAGGAGAAGAGAGCAGGCAAGGGACTAACAACATATTTGAAGAAATAATGACTGAAAACTTCCTTAATCTGCTGAAGGAACAAGACATAGAAGTCCAGGAAGCTCAGAGAGTCTCAAACAAGGTGAACCCAAAAAGGCCTACACCAAGACACATCATAATTAAAATGACAAGGCTTAAAGACAAGGAGAAAATCCTAAAAGCTGTAGGAGAAAAGCAGGTGGTTACTACCTACAAGGGAGCACCGGTTAGACTGTCACCTGATTACTCAACAGAATCCTTTCAGGCCAGAAGGGAGTGGTGTGAAACATTCCAGGTGATAAAAAGCAAGGACATACAACCAAGGTTACTTTACCCAGCAAGGCTATCATTTAAAATCAAAGGAGAAATGAGGACCTTCCCAGACAAGAAAAAGCCAAAGGAGTTTGTTAACACCAAACCAGTACTGCAACAAAAATTAAAGGGCTTGCTTTAAGAAGAAGAAAAAGAGAAAGAAATAAAAAAGGAGGATAACAGTCTAACAATAAAATGGCACTAAATATGTGTCTATCAAAAATCACCTTAAATGTAAATGGCTTAAATGCTCCAACCAAAAGAAAGAGGGCAGCTGAATAAGAAAACAAGACCCATATATGCTGCCTCCAAGACACCCATCTCAGATCAGAAGATACACAGACTAAAGGTAAAAGAGATAGAAAAAGATATGTCCTGCAAATGGAAAGGAAAAAAAACTGTGCTAGCAGTACTTATATCTGACAAAATAGACTTTAAGACCAAGGCTACAGTAAAAGATAAAGAAGGACACTACATTATGACAAAGGGAACAATCCAACAAGAGGATATAGCCCTAGTAAACAGTTATCACTCAACACAAGAGCACCCAAATATGTGCAGCAAATCCTGATGGACATAAAGGGGGAGACTGACAGAAATACAGTCATAGTTGCAGATTTTAACACTGCATTGATTTCGATGGAGAGATCTTCCAGGAAGAAAATGAACAAAGAGACAGTGGCCTTAAAGGACACACTAGATCAAATGGAGTTAATTGATATCTTCAGAGCATTTCACCCCAAAGCAAAGAATATACATACTTTTCCAGTGCACATGGAATGTTTTCTAGAATAGAATTAAATTAAATTCATCATCAATAAATCAACAAACAACAAGTGCTGGCAGGGATGTGGAAAAATGGGGACCCTTTTGCACTGCTGATGGGAATGCAGACTGGTGCAGACACTGTAGAAAGCAGTATGGAGATACCTCAAAAAATTAATGATGGACCTGCCTTTGACCCAGTGATGCCACTTCTGGGAATATGTCCAAAGGAACCCAAAACACTAATTTAAAAGAACATAAGCACCCCTATATTCATTGCAGCATCATTTATAATCACCAAGATATGGAAGCAGCCCCAGTGTCCACAGTAGATGAGTGGATAAAACAACTATGGGACGTTTACACAATGGGATTACTACTCAGCTGTAAAATAGAAAAATTTACCCTTTGCAACAGTGAATATGCTAGTCAGAGAAAGACAAACCCTATGATTTCACTCACATGTGGAATCTAATGAACAAACTGAACTAACAAGCAAAACAGAGACAGACTCACAGACAGCAGATGACAGCTAGTGAGGTGGGTGGGAGACTAGTAGGTGGAGGGATTGAGCAAAAAAGAAAAAGGACTCATTAACAAGGACAACGGTGTGGTGATGGCTGGGGGGAGGGAGGTATAAGGGGACTACATGGTAATGGAAAAAAAAAAAAAAGATTCAATTTTTTTTTAAAAAAGAATGTTGCCATATTGGGAAGCTGCATTAATCAAGTTCTAGCCACACACGTAATGGAAAAGAGGCATAAAGAGTGGTTATTTAAGTTTGAAGGCCAGTCCTTTTCTGCCTCCAGGCCCTTTTGCTATTGACATCTAACTAACAAAATTGGGCTTACTCAAGAGTGAAGTTACATATTAAAAATAAGAGAGAGAGAGAGTCTATTGAAGTATTTTTAATGGGAGACGGTGTGTATCAGGTCTCTGTGATATTTAGATTACATTGGTTATATTAGAAAGAATGATGTAACAGCTTTATTTAAATATGTCAGTATTTACAATAAGCTAGAAAACACATACTTCACAGCACTTAAATTATAATGAAAAATGTGAGCTATGAACTCAAAGTGTGTGAGGGGTCGATGGCTTTAAGAAATTATTTTAGGGATCAGGTGAGCAAAAGGCAGAGTGCAGGCCCCTCAAAGGGAAGCCCACCCCTCAGTTCCAGCATAGACAGGGCATTAACATTTTATAAAAGAAGTTAGAAATCTAGATTTTCTATGTACAATTTACCTTTCTCTGATATGCTGGTTCAGAATTTTTTTAAACAGCATGCAGGCCAAATAAAACACATGTACCAGCCAACATTTTTTCTGCCTTGACTCGGAACAACACTTACCATCCTCTGTCAAGTTTTCCGCACACTGTTAGGAGAACCCTCACAGAACACCTCCTGGTGTGCCAGCGCCAATCTGGGCCCTGGTGACACAGAGACGACAGAAACACAACACCTGCCCTCAGGGAGGGCAGCCAGCGGGTCGCTGACCAGTAGATAGCCTTTTGCAATATTGTCTGTTAAATTTAATGCTACAGTTAGATCCTGGGTGCAGTGACCCCAGGTCCTTGGCATGGGTGGATCAGGAATACATGGTTTTATTGTACTTGTGAAGGCTGGGGACTGAAGAGAAGGCAGGACCAGAAGCATCCCAGATAACCAAGACAAGCTGTGATTCCATGTTGGTGGCCTGGCATGGCTACCCTGGGGAGACTCCTTGGGAGATGGGCCAACAAAAGAGACAGGAGCAAAGACCATGGCAGGATGTTCAGAAGCAAAGAACACCTACAGGGAGACAAAAACCAGCCCTGCTCCTCATTTTCAGTTATTGTGTTAAATGCAGGCACATGATGGAAATAAACCATTGAGACTAGATCCAAAAATAATCTTAACTGGGCATAAAAGCCCAGTTAAAAATTCTATAAAAATTCTTTTAATCACTTCTGGAAGGCAGCTGAAAGGTGTACAGCAAAACTCATCTTGGAAGCAATCATCTTAATCTGTTTCTTTGAATGATTAATTAAAACTGCGATTACCAACGGCAGCAGATGAGGTGGGGGTGAGGGGCCAGCCTACGGGACATGTTGAGATGAGACACATTGTTTTATGATCACAGAAACACAGCTAGGGGCCATACGCAGAGGTATTGCATACAACCTGCTTCTTCCTAGGCCTGTGATTCAATTCCTGGGGGATGACATGAGTTGAAAACCTGAACCTCAGGAACAGCCTGCAGCAGGCAGTGGGCAGTGCAGCAGGGCACCTGCGTGACCTTGAACTCCGACCCCCACCCCCCACCCCGCTGTCCCCAGCAACAGCTGCAGGACAAGGACTGAGCGCAGAGGAACCAGCAAAGGCGGCAAGGAGCACAACTGTTGCTCTCAACTCCAACAAGATTTTAAGAACTTGTTTAACATGATTTCAAGGATCTGCTCAGCTCAGGCCTACAGCAAAAGTACAGATAATAAGAAACGAGAAAAAAAGAGAAAACACTGTCAGCACGGCCCCTTCTCCACACGAGGCCTCCAAGAAAGCGGGTTTTCTCTGATGGAGGGCTGCAGGTTTTCAACAGACAGCAAAGAGGAAATTGAACAGGAGACCCATGTGGAAATTCTGGTTGAGGGACCCAGAATTTGAACACATTGTCACTGGACATAAGCCCTAAATTGAAACATGCTCCATAGTACTCACCAGAAAAATATCAATTTTGGCAAAGGTTCCCAAAGCTCTTAATTCCACAAGAGGAATGGAGGAAGGCAAGAAGGTGGCAGCAGTGTGAGGAGAGGCTCCCCCTCCCAGGTCACACATCCCCTCCCCAGCACAAGTCCACTATGGAATCCAGTTTAAGGAGCCCTGGACATGGGCTACCAAATACTTGAAAACCTAGTTTTCTTCAGTAAGTTTTCCCCCGACTAAACACGTTCTTCACTGTGCCAGCCATCAGAAGCCCTGAACTCCAGTCCTATCCTGATGGCCCCCGTAAGCTACCTGCTCCAGGACATCTCTCCGCAGGTGCACACGATGGGGCTGGACCAAATTTAATTAGCAGACAATCTCCTTGGTCCTTCTCACTGCACTCCATCATTCACTCATTCTCCTGGTTCAGCAGTTTCAATCCAATTTTGTATAAAACCCCCATGACGAATCTCATTCTAGATGTTTCCACCGTGAACATTATGTATCCAGTGGGTACTACAGCCATTTTATTTTAAGAAGGGAAGAGAGCCCTGGCCTGTGTGGCTCAGTTGGTTGGAGCAGTGTCCATAAATCAAAAGCTCACAGGTTCAATTCCCTGTCAGGGCACATGCCTAGGTTGCAGGTCTGGTCCCCAGTAGGTGACAAATGCGGAAGGCAACCAATTGATGTTTCCCTCTCTTGCTCTCCCCTTTCTCTCTCTGTTGAGTCAAAAAGGCTGGGGGGAGAATCAGAAATCAGAATTCAGGAAAACACACTAAAGCTTGAATCTCAGATGCATTACTAACACCAAAGGTAGGGTTAGGCTTAACGGTTAAAAAGTACAAATCCTAGAGCAGGCCTCCATTTTCTCATCTGTAAGGTGGGAATAATAACAGCCTACCTTACAGAGTAGTCACAAAGAGCAAATGACCCACTTAGAACAAAATCTGACCCAAAGCACCATATGTTTAAGTATATAACTGTTCCATTTACCATCAAAAGCAGCTACAAATCAACTATACCCCAGTCAAATCGAGGGGCACCGTGCTGCAAGGGAAGCGCCCCTGGGGCAACAACAACACACAGCCCTGCTTCTCCCAGCTCCTGGGTGAACCACCTTAGGCCCAACAAGGCCTCACACCTGTCCTGCAGCTCCTACACCTGTCATCTCTCTTGTGCTCCCCCTACCTTACCAGTTCGGGCCCCCTTCCCTGAGACCACTGTGCCAGCCTTCCAACTCTCTCTGCAGGCCACCCCACTGTGATCCCCCAGAGACTGAGGTCAGATTCTAACATTACATCCTACTAGTTTCACCACCTGGATAGTCTACTAGTTTGTATCACCAGGTAAACTATAAATATTTTAACCTAGACCTAAACTCATCATTATCTGACCCCTTACCTACCTTTCTCACCTTACCGGTTCTTCAGGCATCCTCCACGCCCAGCTACCTGACCCACCTTCACCCTTCATGTCGACCCTACCATCTCCCACAGCGTGCTTCGCCCGGCTCCTTCATCCTGCCCGTGTTCCGTCGCCACAGTTGGACATCCCTCCCCAGCCGACCATGCTTCAAAGTTGCACTCATATTCTAACACTCCCACCACATCTCCCACAGATGGGATAATGTCTCCATTTCTGAACCCATGTAGCATTGATCTCTGCTTAGGGAAAGCAGGAAAGTGTCTGGTCAGAGCCTGGTTTGAGTCCCAAACTCTGCCACTTGCTGCCTGAATGTCCCACAGTGAGAAAATGAAAATCTCTGAACCTGTCTCACTGAGGTTATAAGGATAATGGGGATAATATACGGGAAAATGATCAGCTTAGTTTCTCTTCACCTTTCCTCTCTTACAGAATTTATTAATTCTTAAATTTTAATATAGTTATTTAAGCTTGTAAGTTTTCTTCCTACTATACTGCAAGTTTTTGAGTGTAGGATTTTTGTCTTTCTCTAAGGACCTAGCACAAGGCCTTACATTTAGTAAGAGCTAAAAGAAAATTCATTAAATGTATAAATAGATAAATGGAACATTTTATACTTAGTCCCTATATTATTTTTAATCATTCCCCATTTTAACCTATATTACTCAATGACAGTCACTAGCCCATAAACTTAGTATAGATAACAGCCAAATGGTTCTGAGGGAAAAATTCTACTGAGTCTTGAATGATTCAATCCTATCCATTCAAATTTATTTACTTTCTACTTATTTCCTTCATGCATCCTACTACCAGAAACCACTGTGACTGACACAGTGTGGCCCATAGCAAAACAGGCTCCCAGTCCCACAACTGCCCACTGGCACTGTGAGAGCATTTTAGCAGGCCTCATAAATTTAACCAACTGGGTGTTTTGTTTTTCTTTTAAAAAACACTTGAAAATCATCCTGAAAAGGAATATTTTATTCATGCCAGTTTAACTAATGACAGGAAAATATTCAGTACTCAAAATGGAATGAAAAAAAAATGGTCAGCATGAATTTCCAAAGGCATCTGGAAAATTGGCAAAAGAATTAAGAATGTGCAAAGCAACCGGTGATCCCAGCTGGGGTGAAATTTCCTTCATGTGCAAACCCTGACTAGAAGATAAGCTTCTAAGATTGATTGCCTGATGTTTTCTTTATGCACAATATCAACCCTAAGACTGCCCTAGGAATTCCCAGAGACAATCCTCTGGGAAGTTCACTTACACAGTGGTTCTGCTTTAACCAGGGGAAAGTACACCTACAACTTGTCCCCAGAGTCCCAAACAGGCTTTAAGTTAAAGTAGTTGATTTTGTATGGAGAATAACAAGAATCCAAGCAGAAGTCTGACTGAAAACAGAAATTAAATCTTCCCCCTATACTCCTTATGGTCAAAAGCCTGAAATGCTCGGGGTAGGGCATGCCATGGCCAGGCCTAAAATGACCTGTGAAAAGAGCAGCCTTCTCACTGGGCTTCTACAGATGTGCTACAAGAGGGTATGCTGGTTTCACACCCTCCCTTGACCTCAATCCACATGGAAGGTGTCAAAAACATCAGAAGATCTCCCTTGCCAGCTGGCTCAGTTGGTTGGAGTGTCATCCTGTGCACCAAAAGGTTGTGGGTTCGATCCCCAGTCAGGCTGCATATGGGAGACAACCCATCTATGTTTCTCGTTCTCTCTCTCTCTCCTCCCCGCCCCCCAATCAATAAACATGTCCTTGGCTAAGGTTTAAAAAAAAATTAGAAGATCACCGGTGGCAATCTAAAGCCACAGATTTTATGACCACTTTGCTGTCAGCCTCTCCCTGAAGAAGAGTGTCAGACAGATAACAGTTGACAAGGGTGCCAAGATCAAGAAGACAGTTTTCTTTTAAATAAAACTTTCAAACTCACGGCCATTAACACTCACTGGAAGTAACTGGACAATCGCCAGCCAGGAAAGGGCACGTTACTAAAACTGGCCCTCCAGCCCCTGAGAGGCTCAGAAGAATTCTTCTTGCTGTGAGGAGAGGAGGAAGGAAGGTCTGGCAATTGAACCAATGGCACAATAATTAGGTCACGTTCCCTCCCGCTTCAGCCTGGATAGGGCCACTCAGCTGCTCCAGGCCAGTATCTGGGAGGCGCTGTGCAAAGCCAAGTCTGGCTCTCTGATCAGCATCTCTCCACGAGGCCTGAGGAAGGCACCTCTGGCCATACACCTCCAAGGGGAGCCGCGTGCTGACATCCTGAAGAGTGTGTCCCCAGGGCCATGAGCAGCACATAGCCCTAGGTCAAAGTTCACACCCAGGGCTTGCACAGTATGAAAGATACACACTCGTGACATACATACACCTGACAGCCAACGACCCCCACCCGAACCCCTCAGCTCACTTCACCACCACACACTGGGTGGCACAGTTCTTCCCACCAGAGCGGAAACAGTGCATAATTAGCCCCTTCTCTAACCAGACGATCTTGCCTCCTCTTCCAGGTTCTGCTGAATGAAAACCCATGCACTAGAAGCACCTTCCATGAAGTGTGGTTGTGTCTCCAGCAGCTCCCTGGGATGTAAGTCATGCAGGCTGAATGAAAAACTCCTCACAATGGAAACTGCAAGCCTTGCCCGGATCCAAGGCTTATACAGCATTTTCCTCCAACAAGAGTTTTTGCGCAGAGCGCTAACGTGACTCCGGAGCAGGCTCACACACATTAATGTCGTAGCTCATGACGTCTCAGAGTATGTTTTTCTTTGCACAGCAGACAAATGTCCACATTGGCAGAGTTTTTCTAAAATGTTGTTGGAACCTAGGCATCAAAGAGCTGCTTGTGAGCCCTCAGAAGCCTCGCAAGTGTGGATTTTTCACAAGTTATTAATTCAAGAGGCACACTAGATGAGATGCATTTAAACCTCTGCAATTAGCAGGTCAGAAACTCTTCCTGTGCCTCCAAGCAGCACACGAGAGGGACACAAACACTGAGATACGACAAAAACATTTCCTGGAAAAAGAAGGCACACCAGATTATTTCAGGGCTTTCTTCTCTTCTGCTTTTAACCAGCTTTACTCGACACCATTTATGTGCAGAGGATCTAGAAGCTAGAGACTGGGGGCAAAGCTGAACGTGAGAAAACTTGTAAGGTTCCAGAGTGACTCGGGTAAAATTCTACAATGACAAGGACCTCAAAGTCTCCCTCTTCCAAAGCGAGAGAAAAACAACCCAGTGTCCCCAAAGTGTCTCCCAAAATATCAGAGAAGGAGCCACTGACACAGACATCACTGAAGCGTGGACATCTCCTGGGAATGCCAGCTCCAGGAACTGCCACAAGCCACACAGGAAACACCAGCCGCATACGAGATGCTAAGTGGCAGATGCCTCCAGACAGGAGGGAAGCTCAGGAAAGAAATTGCTGAGGTTTCCTCTCTCCCACGAGAGGCTCCATTTCCTCGCTCACTCATGAAAGCAGAAGAGGGAGAGACAGGTGTGAAAAAACGATGGTTTTCTTTTTTTTTAAATGAATATTCCAGAACTTAGATTCCAACAGAGCTAGCATTCATGGAGCAGTTACTATGGTAAGACACATACACACAACATTTAGTAAGATCTTACAGTGTCTATATATATACCCATTTCAAGCTCCCAGTAAAAGTTAGCTATTATATTATACATATGGTATATGTTTATGTGTGTCATTATTCTGAGAATAGTAATAATTGGAAATATGTGAAGATAAGGTTATCTTCTTAGCTCCTTACTATTTTATTAAAGTATTAAACCAGTCTATTATAGGTAAATTGTACACAAAATTTATTTTTCTGATAATGGGTCCATAATTAGCATAGAAAATCTAAGAAATAAAGCAAGGCAAGAAGGAGAAAATTAAAGCTATCTGTCACTTTAGCACCAGAGATGACTACCAGCACTATAACTGACATGCGTACTGCTGGCCTTCTCCCTAGGCCTGTCATTACAAGTGTTCTTCCTGCGAAACTGGGATTGTGTTATGTGATGACTTACTTTTCACATCAGACAGTCTATTAAATGTGCCCGTGCCCTGAAGTAATATTCTTTATCATGAGTTAAAGTCTGCAGAGTGTCACATTCTGCTCATGTGCTGTAGTTTATCAATTTTGTTTTATTAAATGAGTTGCTTCCAACTGTCAATTAGTACAGAAGTACTAGTGCACAGATAAATGTATTTTTATAAAATCTTTATTGAGCTATAATTTACCAATTTAAAACAGAGAATTAAATATTTTTAGTATATTCATAAAATTGTATAATAATCATCACAAGCAATTTTAGAACATTTTCATCACCCCCAGAAAATACCTCATACTCTTTACAGGTCATTCTAGGGGGTATTTCTCCTCAAGCCTTTCTACCTTTAGTCCTCAGCAACCATTAATCTGCTGTCTCTCTAAATATGTCTATCCTAGACATCTGACATAAACAGAATTATATAGTATGTAGTTTTGTGTGACTGGCTTTTTTCCATTTAGACTACTGTTTTCAAGGTTCAGCTACATTGTAGCATATAGTAGTACTTCATTCCCTTTCATGGCCAAATATACCATTGTATGGATATACTACATTCTGTTTACCCATTCACAGTTGATGAACATACAGGTTAATTTAGTGAGTGTGAAGTAATATCTCATTGTGGTTTTGATTTGCATTACTCTGGTGGCTCATGATGTTGGGCACCTTTTCATGTGCTTACATTTGTATATCTTCTTTGGAGAAAGGTCTATTCAGATCCCTTGCTCATTTTTAATTGGGTTATCTTTTAATTACTGAGTTATAAGCATTTTATTTTAGATACAAGTCCCTTATCAGATTTGCAAAAACTGTCCCCATCCTGTGAGTTATCTTTTCACTATCTTAATGATATCCTTTGAAACATAAAATATTTTAGAAATACAATTGATCTTTGTATATTGATGCTGTATCCTACAGCCTGATGAACGAACTCATATATTAGTTCTGATAGATTTTTCATGGACTGCTTAAGATTTTTTTCTCTACAAAATCAAGTTCTACAAATGGAGATTGTTTGACTTTCTCCATTACAATCTGCATGCCTTGTATTTCTTTTTCTTGGCTAGTTGTCCTGGCTGGAGCCTCCACACTATGTTGAAGAGAAAGGGCAGAAGCAGACATCTTTGTCTTGTTCCTAATCTCAAGGGGAAGAAATTATTCTTTTACCATTAAGTGTGATGTGAACTCTTGGAGCAGAATTCTTAAATGTTTTTGTTGTGGGAGGGTCAGAAAGGTTGTATCGGTGTTGTATCTATTCATATGAAATCCTAAATATGTCCATTTCCCAATGTGCAACTCCCTCAGTATTTAATTCTCTAACAATTTCAACATTCTTTGTACTCACAATAGGTAGGAAAGGGACAGTGACAGGTTAAAGGAAATCCCAAGTACTTCTGAAGTTCAAGAAGACTTGAAATGGACAGATTTAAGGAAATCAAATCCCTACGTCTGAAAAAATAAACACCTGCTCACATAAAGCCTGAACAATGAGCATTAACTTAAAGTCAATTTGACATTTCCTTGAGTTCACTGAATTCAGCCTCTCAATTCACTGTTGAAAGGAAGACTTTATTCTAAGCATGTTCTGAAATTGTTGATTTTCCTGCTTCAATTCCCTAAGTTCTCATTCCAATGCTCACCCAAATTAACTCTAAGACTCTTTACAATGCCTCAAAAAAAAAGGCAAGATCTATTCTAATGGTATCGAAACCTGTAAATTCTAGAACAAAGAGGGATTTGACAGTTACTTAATTTGGTTAGTCATACTAGATACTTCAGATCAAAACCTACACCCTGAAACCTGGATTATCCAGTTTGAGCCCCTCACAAATTATATTAGAGCAACATCTTGGTTAGCTGGGATGCACATGAGGAGGGGTAGGAGAAACCATCTGGACTTTAGAAGGCCTGCCTTCAAATCCTGATCTTTCCAATCCTAGGTGTGCATCCTTGAGCGAGTGACTTGTCCTGCAGGGAAGCTGTGACGATTGCATGACACGTTATTCATAAAGTGCCTGGAACATAGTAGGTGCTGTTATTACTAGTAGTAGTATTGCCTAACTAAACTGTTCAGGAAATAGATTAGTCTGGTCCATTATAGTTTCTGGTTTTCAGGCTTTCATGGCTGAAACTCTTTCTAAACAATCCAAGTATTTGTTGTGTCTCTGTATTATGGTAGACAGACAGTTACAGCTTCCATTTCATTTCTAAGTATTTCATGGGCAAGATCCTATGTAAGTTACCAAAAGATGAGTCAGGTTCATCCACAAGTAGCTTATAACCTAGTATAAATGAGCATGGTACACACCATAAGGATTTTGCATGCATTATAATTACACAATCTTGCAGAGAGAGAAAGTGCAGGAGACTGAGCAGGCTGTACAATGAGTGACTTGATATACAGTCTAAAACATGGTTTTCATTAATAAATTTCGAACATGAGCTTATACAATTGTTGTTTACCTGCTTTCCTTAAAAGGGTAGCATAGGAAAAAAGCCAGTAAACTGAAAATTTTATTCTGACCTCATATGCTCATGCCTCCTGAAAGGTCATGTCTACACCCTGAACACCAATTAGCGACGGCACTGCCGAACTCCTCATTTCTCCCATTTGAGCATGCTCCTGGCAGAGGCTAATTAGCATATCTGAAACTGTCTGATTAACAAACTAATAAAGACTGACCAGCTCTGCCCAGGTGACTCAGGCTGCTTCTGTACTGTGGGCACACCGCAGCCTTCACAAAATGCCAGCTGCGATTCTAATCCACTCTGAGTGGTTTGCTCTGTCTACTTAGGAAAGCTTGAGAATGAGTCTCAAGACAATATATTTTCATAGCTATGGAAACTGTACACACCTGACAAGAGTTCCTGTCTCAAAAGGGTTAGCACCGCACAGTGTCCCTCATTGTTATGAGGGAACAGGTTCTGTGCACTCTGCAGCAATCACCAAGAGAACTAAACATGGACCACAACTTGTGCTCATTCCACAGTCACGGCCTGGACACTCCCATGGTCCAGGTGCGGGGCTTAGCTGAGTCACAGACTTTCCAGAACACAACACGAAATTTAATTAAACTGTTATGAAATATCTATCACATATAACTAGCTCATACACACACACACACACACACACACACCAGGCTGTCTCATAATTAGCAATGTCAGCCACAGAAAACCATTCATCAACAACTAAAAATCATCAAGCAACAACAGGAAAAAATAAAAATAAAAAAACAACAATAATATGGCAAGAGGGGCTCCTCCTACACAGGATCTCCTGGAATGAAAGCAGTCCCCTCAGGCAGGAGAGCCAGGCTCCTGCCAACGAGGGGCGAAGACCACATGGTAATAAAGTAGCAAAAACAATGGCCACTCCAAGAGCTGACTGTTGATTGAGACCTTACTCGGAAGCAGATGCTATGCTAAGGACTTAAGGCGTTAGTTCATTTCATTGCCACAACAGCCTGAGACAGGAGCTCCCGACTACTACACTCCTCAGCCACCCCGAGATTTTGATAAAGAATCAGGAGTAGGACAAGAAGAAGGAAGACAAAGTCATTTTTACTCATTTCAAAAAATATCGGCATCCGGAATCCCAATGCACTAATGGAAAGAGCCCTGCACACCAAAGCTCTGGAAGTTTACACTGAATCTGCTACCTTCGGCTGTGTGGCCTCTGTTTTCTCAACCTCATCAAAGAACGGGATGTGCACAAGCCCCCTCTCCAGAGTCAACATTCTGAAGCTTGAAATCTAACAGGACCCTACATCTGCTCAAGGTCACATGAGGCCCGCATGACACAAGCCCTGTGCTGGGCCTGGTTACCAGAGGAACATGATAGAAGATGTTTCACAATAAAATGCTGTGTTTTTCTAGTCCTTCCTCCCTCCCATTCAAGATCTGTCTTGGAAGGATTCAGATTTTTATCACATTCGCCCAAGCCAAGTGGGGAGCGCACCAGGAAAGGTGTCACTTTCATTCTGCAGCTTTACAAGGTACCTGATCCACTGTTACTGCTCAACACATGTACAAAACTGGCCTTCCTTGACAATGGCTTTGAAGGCACAGCCGGTTCTTTTCTTTCCCATCTCCTTTTTATTTCTCTAAGTCTAAAGGAAAAAGGAAGGCTTTCAACTAAATCACAATGGGAAGAAATTCATAAAGTGCATTAGCTGCTTCACACAGGTACATACTTTGGTTTTCATCTGAACCTCAAACCCTTCATTTTAATCCAGAGATGGGTAAATGACTACCTAGCCATTATATCATTACTAAACCTGTGAGCCTTAAATTAGTTGGTAAGTGCTCTTTAATAATATGTTGATTTGAGTGCACCATGATAAAAATCAATCATCCATTTTATAAGGTCAGCAATCACATGAAAAGCCAAATGCCATTATGCTATCTGCTTCATAAAAGAAAGGATTTGGGGGCCTGGTCTCTGTTGTCAAACTGAAGAGTTATTACATAAAATAGACTATAAGTGTGACTGAAACCTTGCAATATTCTCAACCTTTATCTCATATTTGGAAGCTGAAACAGTATCACAATATGCACTCTGCTGGAGACAGGCCTGAGGAAAAAAGGGTTTCACTGGATACAAAACCAGAGCTGCCTCCTCTTCGTGTTCTTCCCATCCCATCCCCACTTAGTATCCAGGCCAAATACCTATTCCTGCTCACTTATACCCCTCTCCCATCATTCCTTGCAACCAGAGCCTTAAGACACAGTGGATACATAACCCAGGAACCGTGACATCAGAGAAGAAAACACATGAGCAAACACCTCCCTATTCCCAGCTCTGCCCAACATGTAGCCAATAGCTCCTTGAGGAGAGACGTGGTTGTGACTTTTGTTTTTTTTGGTTGTGACTTTCACTTTTGTATCAACAGGGCCCGTGCCATAGTGCCACTCTGCATGTATGTCTGTGTATTGAACCGCATCCTTCCCTCTTTCCAACCTGACACACCAAATGTTATTTCTGGCTACCCTCTGATTTATCAGCTACCAGGACACTTGGCAATGCCTACCCCTTCATATGCAAGGACAGCATTTCTAAATAACACCCCTTTTCTAAAGTTCTCCTAAAGCATTATACTGATTTATCTACTTTATGACACATTTTTAAAAAGCTGTCTAGAGGGGCATTAGAGATATCACATTTGGCCATGAATCAGAGTGGCAAAAACTGGCCCAAAATGAAGTGATTTCAGGTAACATTTATTGAGCACTTAATATCATACCATGCATTATGCAAACTATTAATAACAACTTCCCTGATTCATCTCACCAAAACCCCATAGCAACCCTATACCATGTGTACCGCTACTATCCCTATTTTATGAATTATAAATAGAGGCCCAGCACTATGCAGACATATGGCTGGTGAGTCGAAAGACTGGAACTCAGGCCTGGGGACTGCTGTACCGCACCCACAGATCACCCCCTGCTTACAAGGTCCATGTAATACTGAGAAAGCCTGCAGGCCACAGCATTCTAGGACCACGTCAAACAGCGCCTTAGAGATTTCTTTTTTATATACTTCAAAGTGTACGCCCATACCTGGGTAGCATTTACCAGCCAGGATATCACAATACAAGACTTTTCCAAACATTCAATAAATCTTAGTAGTCAACAAACTTTTTCTTTCCATATTTTTTATTGTTGTTCTATTACAGTTGTTCCAGTTTTCCCCCCGTTGCTCTCCCCTGTCCCACCCACCCCCAGTCAATCTCCACCCTATTGTCCATGCCCATGGGTCATTTATACATGTTCCCTGACTAGACCCTTCCCCTTCTCCCCCCCCTTATCCCCCTCCCTCCCCCGCCCCTCTGGTCACTGTCAGTCTGTTCCTTGTTTCCACGCCTCTGGTTCTATTTTGCCCATTTGTTTTGTTCATTAGATCCCACTTATAGGTGAGATCCTATGGCATTTGTCCCTAATGCTGAAACACCAATTCAAAAGAACCTATGAACCCCTATGTTCATAGCAGCACTATTTACAATAGCCAAGTGCTGGAAACAGCCTAAGTGCCCATCAGTAAATGAGTGGATCAAAAAACTGTGGTACATTTACACACTGGAATACTACACGGCAGAAAGAAAGAAGGAGCTCCTATCATCAGCGACAGCATGGATGGAACTGGAGAGTATTATGCTGTCAACAAACTTTTTAACCACTAACCCTATGAAAACATTAATTAATCAGTAACACACCTTTGATATTAGACTCAAAGGAGTAGAGAGGAAGGTTTTATAATTAAAAGTGTCAGATACCTATGTAACTTGCAAAACCCAGTGAAATGAAAATGGGGGGTGGCTTATACAAAACATATTAAGAATTTCAAGACAGAGGGAGAAACATATTACCTGAAGCAAGGGGGCCTTTGAACAAAGGCCTCTGTGCAAGTTCAGGAAGCTGGCCACAGACAGGATTGGCATCCAGGACCCCCAAGGTCACTCTGGACTCTAGGAAAGAGGCTTACCAAACAGGCTGTGAAATGGCTCTGGAGCTCAGCTGCAGCTGTCGGAGGCTTTCTCCAGATTAAACCCCATGCAAAATCGAAATCTCTAACTGGAATGTTAAACAGTTTGGCTCCTGATACCTCTGAATATAAGCTCAATACAAGATACACTTTTAACTGCTTCTTATGCTAAGAAGTTGCCTGTGACAGCAGGCAAAGGTCATCTGGCACAGATATCATTAGAGAAACAGATTTCAAAACATATCCTAAAGAAAAGCAATGAGTACTGCTGCATACCACGCCGGTACAGCTTTCTCAATACAGCAGGTGCCCAAAATTTTTAATATTCCTATTGGTTATCTCCTGGTGTTTTCTAATTAATGAAAATATAAAGGAACCATTTGAGGTACCTAATATATAATGAGGCCTTTATTGAACACCTAATCATGGTTTTTTATTACAAGCCCTGAGAAAAAGTAAATCTGATCTAATGAATTTTTGAAAAGCACAATACATTGTAACAAGAAAAAGAATCATTGTAGTGTGAACAGAATAATAAAATTTTTTTTCAAAAATTAAAAAAAACCCTTGAGTAAAGAGGACTAAGATGGAAATGAGAGACTATCTGTCTCCTAACCACTCAACTGCCACAGTAGCCAGCTCAGCCCCACTTTGTACAGGAGGGACAGGGACAGAAATCATTTTCTTCTACATGTTTTAGCCATTTGAGAAAATAAACCAGACTTTGTCTAAATTTCTAGATAGTTTCCTGAATTTTCCGTGAACTTTTGCTAATGGATACCTAACCTATAAATGATGTGTATTTTTTTAAGTTTCAGAAAATACTTCGTTATGTTTGCCAGACCCTGGGGTGAGCACTCTAGTTTTTTGTTGCTTTTTGTTTGTTTTTGCAAATAGTTTGATTCGAAATCTCAGGGTTTTCTTAATGTTTTAAAAATGATTTTCTTCATTTTGCCAGCAGAGAAATAGCAAAATGTATCCCTGACCTGTAAAATAGTTACCAGGCCCATCCCCCTCTAGGCCCAGGGCTTTCTGATGAGGTGAGCCAGATCCCAGGCTCCAGGCACCAGCGTCCTCCCTGTCGTATTAAGTATAACACAACTTCAGGTTCACAAGCAACACCTCTGAGCTGTCTGAAGAGAAGGGTGGCAGGATGGAGTTCTGGAGACTCCATAACAACCGTCACAACACACAAGTACACACCTCTCCCTGCTGGCACCCCCAGGACCAGGTCAGTGGTGCGGATTCCCAGGTGTATGCTGGAAAAGCCCGTTCCACCTCAGACAGCACAGCTGTGAGCTGCACACAGCCTTCCAGAATCTTCTTCAGACAGATCAAGGTTCAAATTGCTGTCCTGTGACTTATGTGACCTGGGGCCAGTCAGTGCTCCACAACTGTCAAGCAGTATTAATTCACAGGTTCCTGATGGATTAAATGACCCACCAAGCAGTCAAGTGTCTAGAGACGAGCGGATATCCCCATATTGGTAGCCACTGTTATTTTCTGTCAAACGATCTCCCCACCTTCCCACTAACACCAGCCCTGGCGACCTCCTCGGAAATTCCAGTACATTTAGAACGTAGGTACTGGCACAGGGGAAACTCCACATTTTTTCCCTCAGAGGTTTAGAGCAAGGAAAACTTTCACCTCAGAGTCAATGAATCTGGGACACCATGACAAAGAATTTGTGAAATTCTGAAGGAAAGAACATCAGGAAATGCTACTGGACACGCTGAGGAATTTCTCATCCCTCTTCAGTTGTGCGGGTAACCCATCTCCTGAAGCAAAAGTAGTGCAGTTGGTAACTACAGTCAAGGGGCCTCCTTGGGTTTTAAATACATTGGCATGCAGAGAAAAGCTAATGAAACCACTAAAGACCTGATTTGCAAGAGAAGAGCTGAAAAAAGCCAACTAGACCCGGCTTCCATGAGTAATCTCAAAACTGCGACAAGCTACGTTTGAGAGGGAAAATTCAAGAAGGAAAAATGATAGAAATTAGTAATATTTCACAGGATACCACAGGACACAGCGCACCGTGGCTACCCAATGTACAGAAGGGCGTGGTAATCCAATATCATCTATATTTAGCTTTGGACCATCCCGCTGAGGAGGACCCTTTTTTAAAGCCTGACGACAAGTTCGCTTTCTCTGAGCACAGTCCCAGCGGCGGACAAGAGCAAGAGCCTGCCGACAGGCTGAGGGGGGAAACACGGAGAAGCCCCACAGATTAAAAATCCAGCCCAGCTAATCCACAGAGTGAGCAATCCACATGTGGAAAAGTGGTGACCACTCAGACAAAAGCCAGACTAAGACAATATAGGAGGAACATTTTCTGAATTGCTTATCCTTATGAAAACATTTAGAAAAGCAAGCTTCCTAAGAGACCATGAGACAATTTCATTACCTAAGTTTTTTTTGACTGAACCAGACAAACTCTCCACCTACTATTACTGAGTGTGGAAGGTACTGTGGAAGACACGGGGGAGACCACCTCTGCACGGTGCCTCTCCCTCTCAAGGAGGCTTCAGTTGTATCAGATAAACTGTCACAAAGGAAAAAGCTCGGAACAAGGGACCCTCAACGGTGTGATTCTAAGGCTGGAAGAACAGAGACCAAGAAGCCCTAAGTGGTCTGTGTCAGTCTGGGGAGACCTGATGGGAGTGATCAGACTGAACAGAGCCCCGGGGGGTGCTGGGTAGGTGATGGCGGCAGGAGATACTGCAGGAGCAGGACCCAGAGGATGGAATGAGAGTTTAGCACCACTGCAGGGCGCAGTGGGGGGCTCCCTCTCTCATTTGCCACTGAAGCCCCAGCTACAGCATCAGTCACACGTCTGAGTTTAACAACCATTTGTTAATTCAGCGATTTTCAACCAGTGTGCCTCAAGAATTTTTAAAATATGCAATACCAGACTGACTGTTCAGTCAGGGGCACTGGCCTCTTTTCCCTTAGATTGTCAAGTAAAAAATGACAACAGCCAATACAATAACAGCTGTCGGGTACAAATGAATCAAAATTATACCTTTGTGTGTGTGTGTGTCAGATTGGTAAATTTATTTTTTGGTGTGCCACAGAATTTTAGTACTTAGTTTACGGGGGCTATGAGATGAAAAGGTTGAAAATCACTGCACTGCTCTGGCCAGTGTGGCTCAGGTGGTTGGAGCATTGTCCCACAAACCAAAAGGTCACAGGTTCGATTCCCTGTCAGGGCACATGCCTAGGTTACAGGTTTAGTCCCAGGCTGGGGTACATGCAAGAGGCAACCGATTGATGTTTCTCTCTCACATCGATGTTTCTCTCCCTCCCTCTCTCCCTCTCTTCCACTCTCTCTAAAATCATGTCCTCAAATGAGAATAAAAAGTTTAAAAATGTTTTTTTTAAAAAAAGAAAATCACTATGTTAAATGAATACAGGATCACCATCCGTTGGGAAGTGGTTCACTAGAGAAGCTACACTGGAAAAAAAATCTCAGTTACCAGCTCTTATGATTCTTCTCTATTACATCTGCTAAAAATTATCCCCCTTCCTAAGAACCCTAAACGCTTGGCACCATGTCTTTATCACCATGTGGTATATGGGTACACATCCAATTTTGTCTAAGAGTTCAGAGGGTAAAATTCACCAACCTGGACAAAAATGATTCTTTAAGGGGATGGTTAAGGGAGCTGACTTTGGCTCCAGACAGGTAACCCAGGTTCAAATCCCAGTTCTGTGTGACCTCAGCCAAGTTACTTAATCTCTCTGGGCCTCAGTCTCCTTATCTCTAAAATAGTGGTAACATAGTATCTATTTTATTGGCCTACTGTGTGGATTTTATGTGAAAGTGCATGTAAAACATTGTACTTGGCACAGGGTCTAGAACCTGGTAGGTGCTCAATAAATGTTTGGTATTATTATTATTATTACTATTACTACAACTATATTCTGTTGTCTTACGGAAGCCACCATTCTCTTTTGGCCCACAGCAGGAACTCATTAAATACTAAGGAATGCTAGCTCTTTTTCACTTATGGATTTCTGGAACTTTCTTAGGCAACACCTCAGCTCACCTGAGCCCCAATTCTGGCGAGGTGCCCTCTTCTCAGCTTCCACATCATATGCCCCCATGGGGCACAATCACACTGAATTGTAATTACATATTTATTTGTCTCTCTGCCCAGAAAGTTCCCTAGAGACAGGAATAAAGTTTCTTTTCTTTTTCTTTTTTTCTTTTTAATCAACATGTCCTTAGTGCCCAGCCTGGAGAAGACTCTAAATCTATACTATCCATTTATTTTTTTTTTTAGATAAAAACCATTGCATTTAGTTTCACAATTCTCAAGTCTTAGCTGAAGTCTGCCTGCGGGGAATAAACGAAGGCACATCTCCAGGTGTCTTTGGCCAGACTAACTCATTCAAATTTCTAGCACCAGGACAAGTTCAAGTTTCTCTCATTCCCATGGGATAGATGGGGCTTATCAAGAGGGGCCTGATTTGCTTGGTATTCAATAAACCCAGGAGCTTTCTATAGGGTTAGGATCTGTCTGGAATAAAACCCTCTGTCGCAGCCATGCTGGGAGCCTACCCAGCAACCCCCAAACTCCAACTTCTTGGAGAGCTTCTGAAGGTGACCCAGATCATAGGACCGGCAAAGTTAGCTGAGGTTTCTGGATGTCCGTGACCCATTCCTACAATCCCAGGATAAAGTTACACCTGGGGGATAGATATTCAAGAATTTCAACAAGAGAGGGCAGCCACCAAGAACAGCCTGGGACGGGGGAGAAGACTCAGTGGCTGCCACGCCCATGCCCCCATTTGGACAGGGCTTAGGAGCTGGGCCAGCCAAGGCAGGACCTTCCACGGACAGCAGGCATAGCCCCTCCCTCACCTGAGCCATCTGAGCAACAGAGGAGCGGCTGCAAGAATGATGCTCCAACTAGAAGAAAAATTACACTCTTCTTGATTGGGGCTTCCACAAGGTCCACAAGGACCATCAGAACCACAGTGAGTGTGGTCATCAGTGGCCAGAGATAGAACATACCGACCTTCACAGTATTCCTCATATAGCAAGACTTCAAAAACTGTTTGCTGAATGAATGCATGAATTTATGAACGCTATGGCTCAGGCTGACTTTCCTGCCTCCAACCTCCTCTTGCGTAATCAACACTGCTACCATTCTTTAATTCTAATCCAACCCCTGTGGTTTTCAAAAATTCTTTCCCATCTCTTTCTCTAAGCTCATTCTAATGAGATATGAACATTTTAACACTGACCTATAAATGGTTATCAGTGCTTAATTTCTTACATTTGAGAAAATGTTGTGAGCCAAATGAATGACTCTCTAATGTTATTTCTCAAGGCATCAGGGAGATTTTCAATGAAGCTTAAAATCACACCATGAGTTCTAATACTTATTTGCTTAAAACATCAAGTCAATGCCCCTTTATTTAGCATCTACAATATGTAGCATGCATTATATCTCTTACTGTTTTTGAAGCAAAACCTCACAACAAGCTGGAAAGGTAGGTACTGTTATCCCTACTTCAATCCAAGAAAAGAGAAACTCAGAAAAGTTATGTAATTTATTCAAGGTCTCACAGCTCAGAAGGGGTACAGTTAGGATTTGGACTTGGTGACCTGCTCCGCTGGTATGTGGGAGAGCCTGCACACAGGCCTTTGCCCGGGTCCTCCTAACTCAGGTCTGGGACCTTGCAGGGATCATGGGAGCCTGCACTCTGACCTCAGGTCTCTGGCTGTGGTTCCCTCTCACCAACTTAAGGACACATGGCCTGGGAGCCATAGAACAAAGTGGGAGCAAAGGTATCCATTGTGCATGGCTCCAAATCCCCTGTGGAGCCAAATGCATCCCTGGGAGCTCATTTGACAGCACCCACAGAGCATATAGGAATGTAGAGACAATGGCTGCAGCAGGCAACCTCTAGCAGGCCCAGGTTCTTCTCTAGAAGTCACCATCAATGCTGATGGTGATGGAACAGTGACTCAGACATTCACTCCTGCCATCAGTAGGGAAACACAACAAGCAGCAGCCCAGCCAAAGCACCAGAGTTCTGGATGTGGCCAAAAGTAACTGTGGGACTCGAGCAGGCCACTTAATCTCAAAGTGCCTCAGTTTCATGGCCCACATGATAAAGGAGCTGGTCTAGACGATCTCCATTTCAGTTAGAAAGACTTCACCTTCTGATCCCAAGAATGAGTTGAATGCAAACACAATGTTCTAAAGAGAAGTTAGTTTGAAGGTTTCGGGTGTGAGCAGTTTGGCAGAAGGCAGGACTGTGCCTCTAAGTCTTGTAGTCTGTTCAAGCTGCCATGAAAGAATACCATAGACTGGGTGGCTTTTAACAGATGGACATTTCTCACAGTTCTGGAAGCTGCAAAGTCCAAGATCAAGATGCTGGCAGATTCGGTGTCTGGTGAGGGCTCCCCTCCTGCTTCACAGAGAACCATCTTCTCACTGTGTCCTCACAGAGTGGAAAGGGTGAAGGAGCTGGGTGGGGTCTCTTTTATAAGTGACTAATCTCATTCATGAAGGTTCCCACCTCATAACTTAATTACCTCCTAAAGGCCCCACCTCCTAATACCATCACCCTGGGGGTTAGGTTTCAACATAGGAGTTCTGGGGAGAAAAACACTCAGTCCATAGAAAACAGAGTGGCTGAGAGGTTAAGTTCTCTGCCCTGCCCCAATCTGGCAGAGTCAGCCACACTTGGATATGAGTATGTTTCACCCCCTTCTCCCCGCAGGTGCAGTCAGCCCACTGGAAGTCAATTGAGCGGGTCTCCTGCTGGCACCAGGTTCTGCCTCACCGCCAACTGTGCAGATGCAGAGGTAGCATCGAGGGTAGAGATCGTGACAAGAATCCCAACAACCCCATCACCACCACCAAGCTAACGCAAAATACTGACACCATGAAGAAAGTCAGACACCCACAGCACTCAACGAAGACTGCCAGCCCTATATCCAGAGCTGACATTCAACCCAGGCACAGCGATTCAATCAGACCAGCTGGCAAAATATTGAAGTACCTTCATTCTGATGAATGAATAACTACAGCCCCATCCTAATCCCACAGGTCCTCCCCCCAGCTGGCTTCTGGGGCCTGTCCTGAGATCTCCCCGCCCCCTAGAGGGACTGTTACCCAGCACCGTTCCAGCCAACTAATCAATACTTACTCTCTTGCTTCTACTCATTCACATCCTTCAACTTCTCTACTAGTATGACATGTTGCTTTTATAGATTTTTTAAGTTTTTCTTAAGGTACCAATCACTTAAACACCGAGAATGAAAACAACATACACATGAATAGAACCAGCAAATATATACTATGAAACACTGGGTTTTGTGCTGATGCTTTCAAAGCTGACTGCGACCCAACTTCTGTGGAACCCTGCTCCAAAGACAACAGCCAGGTTACAAAGGTGCACGACACTAACATTTATGAGAAAGCAATAGTTTTAAATCTGCAATCTTCATAACGCAGGAATACCTTCTATTTGAATGAAGCCTTACTACACACACTTATCTCGTTTGGGACTCAAAACAGGTCCATAATGTAAGCAGGTATAATTGAGGTGCAATTACCCCCATACAACAAACAGGGTAATCAAGACGGAGAGAAGACCAGGCCTTCACAGTTTCCCAGTGGCAGAGTGGGGACTAAACTCAGACCTCCTGGCTCTCCTTCCTTCAGAGGCATGTCCACGTCACCTCATACCATCTCACAGGAACCTAGTCCAAGAGTTTTGCAGCAGGATGTTAAACCCTGGGTAGCTTGGAATTGTTCCGGACGAGAACATTTACACCGTGGAAATTGGCAATGATTACAAATCAGAGCTGGTTTACCGGCACACAACTGATTTCCAGCGGTCTCCTACTGTGCCACAACGCATCCCCAGAAGGGGGAGGTGTGTTTTTTTTAGTCCATCGGCATTCTCTGTTCCCATGAACTCCACGAACCAGACTGGAGCAGCATGGCATGGGAGAAAGAGCACCGAATTAGGAGTCAGGGCCTCTTCAATCTCCACCTACCACTTAGCAACCTTTTCACCTGAGTCATTTAATTTCCCTGAACTTCCATTTCCTTGTCTCTAAAATGAGGGCAATGACTGCTGCCCACTCACAGGGCTGCTCTAAGACTCACGAGGAATCATGCACGTACCATAAAAACACTTGCACCACGCAGCCGTGGAAAACAGTATGGCAGTACCTCAAAACTTAAGCCTAGAGTTACCATATCACCCAGAAATTCCACTTCTGGGTATATACCCAAAGAATTGAAGAGAGAGGCTCAGTGAGATATGTGCACACCCACAGGCACAGAAGCATTATTCAGAAGAGCCAAAAGGTAGAAGCAACTCCAGGCATCCACGGACAGATGAATGGGTAAACACAATGTGCTCTGTCCATAGCATGGAATATTATTCTGCCTCAAAAAGGAAAGGAATGCTGACATGTAGTATTATGTGACTAAATCTTGGGGACATTACGCTAAGTAAAATAAGTCAGATACAAAAGGATAAATATTGCATGATTCCACTTATATAAGCTGCATAAAGTAGTCAAATTCATAGACAAAGAAAGCAGAATGGCTGTTGCCAGGGGCTGGGAGAGGAGAAATGGGGAGGGAGTGTTCAGTGGGGTCAGAGTTTCCCTTCGGGAAGACGAAAAGGTTCTGGAGGTGGGCAACAGCGACGGTCACACAACAGCGTGTGTGTGCCTAACGCGGCTGAACTGTGCACCTAAAAACGGTTCCGATGATGAATCATAGGCATTTTTTACCATAACTTAAAAACAAACACACACACAAATATGAGGTCTTAATATTATATTCCAGTGTCAAAGGAGCTGAAAGAGCACCACAAAAAGCCGACCATGTTTTTAATCATTCCTAGGCCCACAAACTGCACTTTCAGTGACCAAGCTGACACAGGCAGGAGGAAGCCAAGCGGCATCATGTTTGCACACCCCTGCCGGAAACAGGCCGTCCCCACAGGGGGTTTACACAAGGTCTTCTCCAAAAGCTCACTGTGAGCTTGTTGTGAGAGGCATACATTTTTAGAAAAGTGAAACTTTTCATGGCAGTCGGGACCCTACTGAGGCCCAGGGAAGCCTTGAGCCCCTGCCGTGGCTGAGTTATAGTGCTAACAGCCCGGTCTGGTCTGGGGAGCAGGGCCTGCGCTGGGGGAGGCGGGAGAGGAGGGCGAGAACACAGAAGCAGCACCACGGTGACCTGCTCTTCCAGGGCCCAGGCCGGCTAGGACCCCGGCCAGCTAGGACCCGGTGTTGTGATGATTGAGGTCAGTGGGCCTGGGGTCCTCTCCCCAAGATGCCTCAAAACCAGAAGTATCTAGTTTCCCTCCCATCTATCATTCAAAGTAATTCTCTCTGGTTAAGTGTGGGAGACAATGTACGTTCTCTAAAATCCCTTGCATCATGAATGACTGGTCCCTCAACCTCTCCGAAGATATTTTATCTTCCAGTGTTTTAAGGCAAATGTCAAGCAGTCATTTTTATCACAGCTAAAGAAGTGTCAGCCCACACTGGGTGGGGCAAAAGGAGGTTTACAGTTGTTCGTGTGGAAAATAATACCACAATTAATACATAATAGTACAAGAATAAACTGTTTCACATCCTCACAACTGCAAACCTGCTTTTGCCCCTCCCTGTATGTGGGAAGGACCCGGGGCCTGGGGGACTGGCCCGGCCTGAGTGTCTGGGGCCACAACACTCCACCAGACCCCCCACTATGCACAGCTGACTTTCCCTCTACCCACAAGTTTTCTAAAGCTACAAAGGTTTGGGGGGAGGGGGTTTGTTTTCTTGTTGGGGTTCCCCCCCACAACACTGTGGGCCATGGAGGGAGGGGACAGAGCTGTGTAGGAGGTAGGCAGGGGGTCAGGGACTGTTGAGGTGTCACTGGCCACGACACCTTTAGGTATCCATTTCCAGGACCAACTCCAGTTTGGTATAAACAGTCTCAGCGATGTGTGTCGTCAAGCAGTAACATCAGCTACTTTCAGCTGGGGAGCCTCTTCTTGCCCTGCTCACCCCGTCACATAGAGGCCCTAATAAATTGTGACCCAAAGGCCTTGTCTGGCCACCACAAGGGCGAAAGTGGACAGGGCAAGATGAGAGCTCCCTCTCAATTCAGACATTAGCTCCCCAAGCATCGTGTCTACATCCTAGGACCTGGGAAATGAATCTTCTGAGATCCTCCCCCACCCCCCATCCAACAGTCCCCTAAACAACGTTTTTAAATAAAATGTTATGTAGGTTCGTGTCATATATGCACATACCTACTGCCATTTTTAAACACTCTAATATTAAAACAGATTCAGCACATCTAGATTTTAAACTATAAAATTCTACAATGTAAAGACACTATAAAAAGAAGTTACTCAAGCTCTTTAAACAAATCAAAACATTATTTTCAGTAAGAAACAAAGCAGAAACACTGAAGCAATTCTCAGTGAACTGCCTGTTTAAGAAAACAGCATGGTGACGGTGAAGAAGGGACACAGCTGCACCAAGACCTCTGCTCCACGGGAGAAGACAAAGTGGTTAGAAAAGACTCCAGCACAGGCTGAGGCAGACAGGGACAGATTAAGACACACATGTGCACACACACAAGCCAGCTCAGGGCGCAGGAGAGGTGCAGAGAGACAAAACTGGTGAGGTAACTGGAGGAAAGAACAAGCCTGTGATGTATGGCAAACTAGGTCACTCCACCACACAAGCTGGCTCAGAGGACGCTTCGGACCAAGTGCTGGGTTAATGCTAGCACCACATTAAACGGATCGCTCTCCTGTGGGAAGCAAATGTTGAATGGCTCAGTGGGCCGTCCAAATCTGTGCAAATGGCCTCTGAGGAGCAGTGTCCCAGCACTGCAGGGACAGATGAGAGAGAACTAGCATTTACTGAGGACACGGTCGTGGACTGTGGACTGTGGACTGTACCGTACTAGCTAGTGCCCACGCACCCTCACGGAATCCTCGCTACAACCCTTAGATTAAGTGCTAGTCTTACCCTGTTCTACAGACAAGGGCATGAAGCTGAGAATGGCAAAATGACTGGTCTAAAACCTTCCAGGTAGGAGGAAGTGGACCCAGGATTTGCATCCGTGTCCTGGTGACCTCAGAGTCTGCATTCTTAGCTGGAGAACAACCAGCAAACGTCCTTCCCCGGCTCACTGACGACTTGTGACAGTTTCTCACCTCAGCCTGGGGGGAGGTTAAACACGCACCATTCTGCATGCTTGCAACAAGAGCTTCCAAAATCAATTTCCAACAGATACTGGTAGGTTCTTCCAGCCGTACTGGCCCTGAATATCTGTAGGCAGTCAACCTCAACCACAGCTGCTGAAGGCAGCTAAAGTTACTGTTTACTCAATCCCAACTATATCCCAGGCAACTCTCTACTTCACTGGATCCTTATAAGAACTGCACAAGGCAGCAACTTCCATTTCCCATCTTAACTGGGAAAGGTCAAGGAACCTCTCCAGATGCATATAGCTATGAATGGTTGCGTTAACAATTACCTTTCTATTATTTTTATTCATTGCCTTCTGATGCCTCCCCTACCTGGCCTCAGCCAACATGCTATCTTAAAGCCTTAACCTCAAGACCAGATTATCCAAGACACAGAATCCCTCTGTTTCTGAGTCCTGACGAAATAGCAGGAAAAGCAACACAAGGCAGACAGCTGATCACTGGAGACATGGAACAAACTTGGTCTGTTATGAAACTTGGCCTGTGGCATCCATTTGAAGGGTTACCATTGGTCTCATTGGAGCCTGAGTAATTCATACACTGCATAATAAACATGTTTAAAAATCAAGAGGGGTCTAATAGGACATGAATCCAAGGAGAAAGTGATCCTGCACCATAAAAAGTCGAAGGGGCATCCTATCAAGATACTCATGGCGTATTTCACAAAACTAAGACAAATATTCCAAAAATTTATACGGAACTATAAAAGATGCCAAATAGCCACAACGATCTTCAGAAAGAGAACAAAGTTGGAGGAATCATGCTACCTTATATCAAACTATATTACAAGGCCATAGTAATCAAAACAGCATGGTAGCCCTGGCCAGTGTGGCCCAGTTGATTGGGTGTCATCCTGTAAAGAGAAAGGTCATGGGTTCCATTCCCAGTCAGGGCACATGCCTAGGTTGCAGGTTCAGTCCCCAGTCGGTGTGTACAAAGAGGAAACCAATCGATGTTTCTCTCTCACATCGATGTTTCTCTCCCCCTCTCTCTCTCCCTCCTTTCCCTTCTCTCTAAAATCAATACGCATGTCCTCAGGTGAAAATTAAAATTAAAAAAAAAAAAAGAACAGCATGGTACTGGCATAAAAACAGACATATATATCAGTGGAAGAGAATAGAGAGCCCAGAAATAAACCCACAACTTTATGGTCAATAAATATTTGACAAAATAGGCAAGGACATACAATGAGGTAAAGACAATCTATTCAATAAATGGTGTTTGGAAAATCGGACAGAAACATGCAAAAAAAATGAACCTAGACCACCTTCTTACACTACACACAAGAATAAACTCAAAATGTATTAAAGACTTAAATGTTAGACTGGAAACCATACAAATTCTAGAAGAAACCATAGGCAGTAAAATCTTGGGCACTTCTCATAGCAATATGTTTTCTGAAATATCTCCCCAAGCAAGAGAAACAAAAGAAAAAAATAAATAAACAAATGGGAATACATCTAACTAAAAAGTTTTTGCACAGAAAATAAAAGTATCAAAAGACAAAATGAAAAGACAAACCACTGAATGTGACAACATATTTGCCAATGATATATCTGATAAGGGGTTAATATCCAAAATTTATGAAGAACTTATAAAACTCAACACCAAAATAAAAACCAAACAATCCAATTAAAAATGGACAAAGGACCTAACTGTGAAATTCTCCAACAAGAACCTACAGATGGCCAACAGACTATGAAAAGATGCTCAATATCACTAATCATTAGAGAAACACAAATCAAAACCCCCATGAGAGCCCTGACAAGGGTGGCTTGGTTGGAGCATCGTCCTGTACACCAAAAAGGTTGCAGGTTCGATCCCTGGTCAGAGCACATACCTAGGTTGCCAGTTGGATCTCCTGTTGGGGCATGTACGGGAAGCAACCAATCGATGTTTCTCTCACATCGATGTGTTTCTCTCTCTCTCTCTCTCTCCCATCTCCCCAACTTTTCTCTCTCTGTAATATCATGAACATATCCTCAGGTGAGGATTTTTAAAAAAAGGAAGAAAAAAACCACAGTGAGGTATTACCTCACACCTGTCAGAATGGCTGTCATCAATAAACCAACAAACAACAAGTGCTGGCGAGGACGTGGAGAAAAGGGAACCCTAGTGCCCTGTGGTGAAAATGCAGACTGGTGCAGCCATTGTGGAAAGCAGTATGGAGATAACTGAAAAAATTAAAAATGGAACTGCCTTGTAACCCAATGATTCCACTTTTGGGAATTTATCCAAAGAAACCCGAAACACTAATTCGAAAGAATATATGCATCTACGTTCATTGCAGCATTAATTGTTGTACAATAGCTAAGATTTGAAAGCAGCCCAAGTGCCCATCAACAGATAAGCATTTAAAAAAAGCTGTGGTACATTTACACAATAGTATACTACTCAGCCATAAAAAAAAAAAAAGGATATCTTACCCTTTGCAACAGCATGGATGGACCTGAGAACATTATGCTAAGTGAAATAAGTCAGTCAGAGAAAGACAAGTACCATATGATTTCACTCATACATGGAATCTAATGAACAAAATAAACTAACAAAAAAATAGAAATAGACTCACAGATACAGAGAAGAGACTGACAGCTATCAGAGGGGAAGGGTAGTGGGGCTGGGTGAAAAGTGAAGGGATTCAGCACGCACAACGCACATGCACACACGCGCACACACACCTCATAGAGAACAGTGTGGTCGTTACCAGTGAGAAGAGGGGGTTGGAGGAGAGGTAGGAGAGGGTAAAGAGGGCGTAAATGATGACAAAAAGGGACATGACTTGGGGTGGTGAACACACAATATTCAGATAATGTACTAGAGAATTGTACCCCCTAAACCTGTATAATTCTATTAAACCATGTAACCCCAATGAATTCAATTAAAAAAAAGAAAGTCAAAGGGGCATAACCAACAATAACTGACAAAGGAGATCATGATGGCATCTCTCCCGGAGCTCACGTCCCCGTTTACCCACACATGCACTGGATTGGCCATCCTGAGTCAGAAAAGAACCTTGGGTCAGCTGACTATGGCACCAGGCTTCACGCTGGCCACCCAGCAGCAGTTCCTTTTTCAATTAATGTGTCCCCCCAGGGCTCCCTGAACACCCTGTGAAGTCTGGTAAGGATTGGAGGCTTGAGGTCCTGCGGTCTGCTCCTCTGGGTGCCAGCTGACCAGTGATGTGACAATCCTCCTCTGGACCAATGCCTAAACCCTCCCAGAGCAGAGAGGAGGAGAGAGATTGGAGGGGATTTCAGGAGATTTATCTGGGAGAAAAGAAAGATTAAAGGGATTTACAGAGACCCAGCCAAAGACAAACTCAACAAATTAACCCTGCAAGTCCTCCCCTGAGAGGACACTGATGTCCACCAGCCCAGCCTGGTTATTGTCCATTTAGTTGACAAGTTTGAGCCAGAAACTCCTGCTTGAGACACAGTCCTCCCAAGCCCCTCTGGGGACAAGCTATATCCAAAGATGTGACTTCCCAAACCCTACCCTGCTAGTGAATAAGGGCACCAGAGTTTGTTATCTTTTCAATCAAGAAAAACTTTGGCTTGTTTTCTCCAAACACAGTATACTCCACAGTATCCTATCAAAGAAAAGAGTAGCTGGAGTTCTCATGTTCATTATTTTTCACCGAACTTTGGGCTGTAAATTCCCCACTCAAGTGAGAAGTTACAGGTTCTAGGCCCACCCACCATCAAAGTGATCTAGATTGATAACTCCAAAGGCAAAACCCTGCGTTTTCACAGAAAACAAAGCAGATCTTCCAGCAGCTAAAATGCCCGGCCTATCCTGGCTTTCACTCTGTGTCAGAAGAGGAGATACTTCAAAAGCCCTTTCCAGACACAAGTTCTTGGAAGGAAGGAAATTCACCTTAAAATGTAGCAGTCCCTCACAAAGAGAGTCCAGAAGTCTAAAGGGCATGAGCTTACCCTCTGAACTAGGGGTGTCCAACCATTTGGTATCTCTGGGCCACACTGGAAGAAGAAGAAGAGTTGTCTTGGGCCACACATTAAATACATTATGACATGTAATCACACACACACACAAAAAACCTTCATAATGTTTTAAGTGAATTTAGGATTTTGTGTTGGGCCGCATTCATAGCCATCCTGGGCTGCATGTGTGAGCTGCAGGTTGGACACCCCTGCTCTGAACTGTCCACAAGAGCTTCCCAGAGCATGGACAGGTGCTCAGAAATCCTTGGAAAAACTGACCCAAACCACCAACGATACCATTCCTTCAACCCAAAATCCTTCGAGAATCTCACGCCCCACATCCAACCCCTCCAAATGAATCCAGAATCCAACCACTTCCCATCACCTCTATATCCATTCCCCAGTTGTAACCCACCACCATCTCTCCCCTGCAGCGTTACAGTGGCCCACCACCTAGCTCCACTCTTCCGCCCTTGAGACGACCAGTCCCTCAACACAGCAACCACAGCCATGAGGGACATACCTAAGTCACATCAAGTTACTGCTCAAAACCTCCGATGTTCCCAATTCTTTAGAGCAAAGACAGTCTTTATTATGGTCTATCAGGCCTTAATGAGCACCTGCCCACCCCTGCCATGCCTCTCTGACCTCAGCTCCCACTCTCCTCCCTGACCACTCAGTTCCAGCCACACCAGCCTCCTTGAACACCGGGCCTCAGAAACACAGACACATACCTACCTCAGGCCCTCAGCCCTTGCTGTTGCCTCCAACTAGAATATTCTGTCATCAGCTATCCGCATGGCTCCTTCAGGTCTTTTTTCAAATATCAGCTTCTCAGCAAGGCCATCCCTGGCTATCCTTCCTCAAGGTGTAGTAACTCCCACTCCAAAAAAATCCCTTTCCCCTGATTTATTTTTCTCCCTAAAATGTATACTATATAACACACTCCATGATTTAATTATTCATATTTTTTGTGTTCAGACTCCCTCCCAAGAATGTAAGCCCCAGGAGAGCAGGCATCTGTTTGTTTACTACTAAGTACCCCACGCAGCACCTGGAGTATAGCAGGTGTTCAATAGACACTTCTAAATGTGTAAGAGGCCAAATTGATACTGTGCCATAAGAAGGAGGAAGAGGAAGAAGGAAAAGAAGAAGGAGAAGCAGAGGAGAAGAAGAAGAAAGGGGGAGGGAGAGTAAGAGGAGAGAAAAAGAAAAGGAAAGGAAAGAAAAAAGAAAAGAGCGATGATGACTGAGAAATGCAAGCTTCTGACAAATATTGCAGCTGGGATCCTCTTGGGTAGAAATCGAGGCACTTCCCACCCATTTGTCTCTTGACAATATCCTTGAAATACTTCTCCCAAACTCTAAAATTCAGAGTAACCCCAAAGTAATACTATTTTTAAAAACCAGTCAAATATACAAACCACCTCAAGTAGCTTTGCATTCTCCCTCTCCTCCTACCTATACCCCAAGAAAGAACAGCTGAGTCTATTTTCCACCTGGGCCTTCAAATAAATCAATCATCTGTGTGCTCAACAGGTGCACTGAATGAGCAATTTCAGAATAAGGAATGAAAGTATTATACCAGTGGAAAAAGACAGTGCTTGCCCCACAGAAACTTCTATTTATACCCTTCCTAAAGCAGCATCCAGCAGGCTCTCACTTAATGAAACAAGAGAACACACTCTGTAACTGACATTAAGTGGGATAAGACTTCCCATCCTGAGCTGTTTCACTTCGCTGCTAGCTTGAGCATAAAACTATCCCTCCAAACAGAACCAGCTGCACCTGGCCACGCACAGAAAGTTCCTAAAGAGCACCAGCAAGTGCCTTCCTTGTACGGGTGAATCTTAAAATCTCAGGGCTGTCAGGGCACTTGAAAGCCATCTCATCTGCCCTGCCCCCATGATTTTAGGGATGAGAAGGACGGGCAAATGGCCCATCAAACTACAGGCCACACACCCCATTAGGGGCTGAGCCAGACCAAGGCTCACAGCCTCCACCACGCCTGCTTCAGCCCCCACAGACAGCAATTACTTCCACGTAAAATGTTTAGTCCATAAGAAAAGCATGTATTCAGACCCCACGGAGATGAAGATCTGCTTTCTAGGACATGCCAGTTCCTATACACCAGGGGAAACGAGGTCTACTGGGGGAATCCTGCTGTGTCGTGCCAAGTATTAAGGCCTTCTCTATTCAGACGCCCTTCAAGGCGTGGAAATTACAGAAGTGACCTCCATGGGCCTGGGGTACTTCCTGGACACCACACCAAAACTTTCTTCCTATCAGTATACTTCCCCAAAATGCTTTTTGGTTTTTGTTTTTGTTTGTTTCAGAAGTTGTTAAAAGATATTCACAGTAGAGGTGGCCTGAAGGGCCTCAGCAAACAGGCCAACAGAAATGTTTACCACTCCTAATTTGCTGTTACACAGTATTTATCTGCTTTCACAGTGTGCCAAGGATCTGACAACATGTCACTGATTAATAAATAGTAATTAAGTCTTACCACCTTATTAAGAGATACGGTTAGGTTCCCCTCTCAAAGGAAGCCACACTGCAGCCCACAGGTTTAGTACGAGGTTCTATCCTGAGCCTGACTCAGAGATGTATCTGCTAACCCAGGCCCAAATCACAAAGACGGTTTTTCCCCCTTACTGTCCTTTGCTCCCTCAGCCTATTTTACCTCCTTCTTGTGCCAGCCTTCACTCCCATGTGTCACCACCCTCCAGCAAGGCCCCTCTGACCACCGGACTAAACAGCTAGACCCTTAAGCTTCAATAGTAAGTGTTCTGCTCTGCAAGGAAAGGTACCTGGATCAGACAGCCAATATCAAATGACAAAGCTTGGCAGAGTGCTCATCAGGCCTTTACGATGCTTTATTTGAAAAGCATTTCAACATTGCAAGCTGACGGTCTGGGTCCTGGCAGGGCTTTCCTGCCTTAGAACCTGAAAGGCATATGGTGAAGGTATGACAGCGACTGGGCCCGCAGAGTGCCTTGGAAATGAACCCCAGTTGTAACCCTTGACGCCTTTGATTCATGCCAGGTTTCATTACTCCACATCCACACTCACGGCACTGGAAGTGACCTCTCTGTTTAGAGTCAGGACGTGGCCCAGGGTGAAACAGGCATCCTGAACTTCAGACCACTTCTAGAAAGTCCGAGGAGACAGTGGTGATAACCCAAAAGCTTTGAAATGTTACAGATTTAGATAACAGGTTACCACACAATTATGTTTTCTTTACATTAATATTAAGATTAGCTTTCCAAAGACTAAAATCAAGTCGCATTGTTATTAAACATTTGCCATTACATAATCCACAACGTGGCTCAATCCCACATGGATAATCATGACTTGTTCTGCCGAGATTCAAGTACCAGCTCCACCACTTAATAACTAGCTCCGTTTGGCAGGTCACTTTCTCTTACCTAGTTTTCCCGTCTGTCAACTGGGGGTGATAGTAAATACTTGTAAGGTTCTTACGAGAGTAAAATAAGTTAATACATGTAAGCACTTAGAATGATGCCTGCTACTTAGTATTCACTTAATAAAGTCACCCACAATTACTATTATCATTATGTCATTGAATAAAAATATTTTTATCATTTTTTGTGTGTTTCATTCTTCTAGAACTTCTGCCAGCACTATAAGACCTCAGTGGGAAGCTCCTTTTCAAAGAATTCTTTTTAAGGCAGAAGGCAAATCTTTGGGACCCCAACAGAGACCCATACCCAAGTTCATGGGGAATGTGGCCAGAGTCCAGGAAGTTGTTCTGCAAGAGTGCTACAGCCTCTCCAGCACCAGGAGACAAATCCCATCCTTCCCAGCAGTGGAAACCACCGCAGTCATCCCCAAGCAGCTCCTGCAATAGCAGAAGCCACTCAATGAAGCCACGGCTCACTGAGCCTCGGCAGCCTGCCACTGCAGAGATGCAGCTTTGGGGCTCTTCCGGGGAGCAGCAGTCACTGAGGGGACACTGCATCAGTCTGCCTGGAGGCTACAGGAGGGACCAGTGTGAGGGGCTCAGGTGGGGACACACCATGCAAAGGGATGCATTCTCACATGAGGGGACTCTACTCTCTCCAGTTCCCCGATCCACTGTCACATAATGGGTGTAGGGACCACAAGTAAGGGCATGCTTTTACTTTCTCAGTAACCTGAGACCTCATAATCGCAACCCCAAACCCAAATAAACCTCAACAGCATTTTTTAAAAGTTTTCCTAAATTGACTCCTTAACTGGCCGTGCTGAGAGGCGGCCTCAAACCCCTCATGTGAACAGGCTAAGTCTCCTGTTTTCACTGCAATGAAGATGGACCATGCAGACCCACAGGTGCCCGCCCTGAAGCAGAAACACACAAAAGCTAGGAGACCCCATTCTCCACCTCAGCAAGTGTGCCTTCCCAGGAATCAGAAGCATGGCTGAGAAGGCCGCCTGCACAACTTTGCTCTGGGGGACCCACGGTAGACATGGAGGTGGGGGTGCAGGGAAGATAACCAAACAACTGCAGTGGACCTTGGGTGTGGGGCAGAAGACAATCTGGGTTTGGAAATAGTTTCTGGAAAAGCGGAAACAAAGACAAGTAAAGGGGGGAAAGGAAGGAAGAAAGGAAAGATGGAAGAGCAGACTAATTTATCCTACAAAACACCTCCTCCTTCTCTTTCCAGCCTAATCAACGCCTCCCAGACCCCTGCAAAATGTCCAGCTCCTGTAGCATGTGTGTGTGAATATATACTGACGGATACTGATCAGCAGAGATATTGATCACAGGAGGGGAGAAAGCATTTGAACTTCAGATTCACCCGGCAGTGCCTGATTTTCTTTCACTATGAGCCTCCCCAACTATTCTCCTGCCCTCAAAACAAAGCAAACAAAAACCAACTCCTGGGCAGAAAGGGCACAGCAGCTGATCAGAGCGGCACACGCTTGCGGCATTCAAGCCGTCGACTTCCGATTATTCCTTTCTTGAGACGCAGCCAGCAGCATCGGACTAAATACAGCCCTGGAAAGAACCCGCCTGCACAGCGACACTCACAGACCTTCCCTCGGAGACTTACGCCCCGGCGTGAGCAGCTGAGCCTCCGTGAAACGGACACACGCTCAGGTGAGGCGCTGCCCACACGTGACCCTGCACACTGCGAAATTCTTCCCTTCCACAAACGCATGGCCATCCAAAGTCTTGCCTACACCTAGTACGTGCAGACGTCAACTCTGTAAGAATACATGATGGGCAGACAGAAACGGGAATGACTGAAGCCCGATTTTCTCATGACCACGTCTCTGGTTGACACGGTGCGCCCCTACACACAGTGAGTAAACGCGCACAGCCAGTAAACAGAAAATACACCATCTCAGCCCACAGTCATGCGTGGGTAGAAAGAAGTCGAGAGGGCGGCGGTGTCAGGGGAAGTGTTAAGTCGCCTGCCAGCGGGGACTGTCCTCCCAAAGCCCAGAGCTCCCCGTCCCAGGATCCGTGCCCACCCGCGCCCGGGGCGCAGACCCACGCGTCGGGCGCACGGGGTGCTCCGCAGAGCTGAGAACCCACAATGAGAACGTGGCGACCAGCGGTTCCTACGGCGGTGGCGGCGGCGGTGGTGGTGGTGACAGCGGAGCCGCCTAAGCACCCGTGGCCGCGGCCCCCTCCACCCTCTCCTCCCTGGTCCCCACTTACGTTCCGAGGGTCTCCTTGAACTCGAAAATTTTCTTGATGTCCTCCGCTTGCTTTTTCCAGGAGGAGCTGCTCTCGCAATTCTCCCGGGCCATGGCAGACGAGGGGCGGCGTGCGCGGCGAGCGGCGAGGCTGCGCGGCCGGGCTCGTGGGGCCGGGGCGGGCGCGCTGAGGAGGGGGCGCCCGGCGGCGGGCGTGCAGGGGCGGCGGCGCGGGCGCAGCGGAGTCCCGGAGGGCCGGGGCCGGCGGCGCGGGGATGCTCGGCGCGGGAGCCGGAGGAGACTTGCTGCAGCTGCAGAGCTTCCTCTTCTGCAGTTTCCTCTTTCACTCTCGCCGCCGCCGCGGTCCCTCCCTGGCTCGTATTTCTGCTCTCCTCTGACACAGACTTCCTGCCGCCGCCGCTCGCCCGGCTGCTGTGCCGCGGGTTGCCAGCCTCACTTTCTGCTACTTTCTTGCCTCCCTTCTCCGCCTCCCCGCCGCCCGCCTGCCGTCCTCCTCCTCCTCCTCCTGCGGGCTCCCCGCCTCTCCGTACGCCCAGGCCACACTCCCCCCCACGCCTCCCCGCCTCCCGCCTCCCGCCTCCCGCGCGCTGCCGCCTTCGGGGATGTCCTGAGCCCCAGCGCGGAGGCGCTGCCCTAGCCGCCCGGCCACCCTCCTGGCCGCCGCGTGCGCCCCGGAGCCTGAGAGAGGACCAGTGTGGGGACCCGAGCAGGTGCCGCGCGCCGGGACGCGTGCGGGAGGAGCCCAGCCCCTGGGGTGCTTTATTAATTCTGCAAAGTCAAGTCTCAGGGGCGCGAGGGCTTTCCTCCGCGGCGGCGGACGGGGGCGCCTCTGCGTCGCGCTGCGCGGCAGCAGGGCCGGACCGGGAACGGGGGCGCGGGGCCGCCCGGATGCTAGGCGCCCTCTCCGCGGCCGCAGCACTGGCCGGTGCGATCGCGGCCCCACCGAGCCGAAGCGGCGCCGGCCCAGGGGGTGACCCAGCGCCGGTTGTTATGGCGACCGAGGCGGCGGCCGAGTGCGAGCGGAGGTGGGCGTTGACTCGGCTCCGCGGCGCCGGCCGCGGCGGGCGCTCCCGGAGCCTGTCAGTCCCTCCCGGCTCGGCGACTGGAGCTAATTCGCATTGCACCAAAATCGGCACCGGCGTCCTATTGTGGCCGGGGGAGGGGGCCCTGATGGCGACGAGAAAGCGTGGGAGCCTCCGGACCGGGGACGCCCAGGACGTGCCGGGAGCTGCCTGGTTTTCCCTTTGAGAGCAAAACTCGCAGGATTATTTGGCTACAGGGCGGCGGGTGGATTCGGCGTTGGCCCGGCGCTGGCTTCGTGGGCCTCTCGGGCTGCCCCGGCTCCCGTCCCTGCTAGGTCCCTCCTGCTCTCTCTCTACCTCCTCTGCGGCCTCGCAAGCCCAGACTTAATGGAAAGTGAATGTCTGCCCCCTCCTTAACCCCACCCGGCTTGGGGGGCTACCCAGGTGGCAGGACACGTTGTTGGAAACTTCCTTTCTCACGGTCTGGGGAAACAAACCCAGAGTTCCCTCTGGCCTCGTCCTCAGAGGTGCACTTTGCCCACCTGTCCACCTGTTAGAGGCCATCCACGTGCGGATCCCCCCCGCCCCCGCCCCAACCTGCAGGGACTGCCTGTTGTTTCGGGAAATTCTAGTTTTCCTTTTAACAACACTGTCACTCCCCAACCCTAGGCTGGGTTGGGTAAACAGCCCTGGCTCTTCGCTGTAGGCACCTGTCCCATTTTCCCAGTACTGTTCCAATTTCGCTGTAAAAGGGGGGTGGGGGTGGAATCTACTTCCTGAAAAGGAAACTACATCCAGCACCTTCTGCCTGGTTCTGACAAGCTGCCTGCAGGTTAACTGCTCTCCGGGGTGCAGTCTGGGCCCGCGCCGGTCCCCCAACCCATCCCTGACCCCAAGGAGGTCAGAAGATAAGCTGGCCACCCCAGCCTGCCACACCTCCATGCTGGTTTGTCTTTCAGAGGCTGTTAGCTTAAGGCTCTTCAGGCTGAGGAAAGCAAATAAGGGATTACTTGGCTGTTAGAAACATGGACTGAATTGGCAAATCCAACTTCCCAGAGGACACTAAGAAACCTCTCTCAAAGTTAGGACACATCACCCAAATCCAAGGCTAACAGCACCTCCCTCAAAAAGAAATAGACTTGTAGAACTACAATATCTTTCATTTGGGTTAAAGGTTAGGTGTGAAGAGTAGGAACAAGGCGTAACTGAGGTCCCAGTTGGCACCTGCCTATGCCCCCATAAGCATCTTGTATTTTTTTCTCCTTCCCTTCTCCCCACTTCTCTTCCTTCTTATTCAGTTCTTTCCTCTTTATTTCCCCCTTACCTCTTTTGTTTTAAATATATTTTTGATTATGCTTTTACAATTGTCCCAATATTTTTCCCTTTGCTCCCTTCCACCCAGTACCCCCCTTTCCTCTAGCAATTCCCCCTTAGTTCATGTCCATGGGTTGTGTAAGTTCTTTACACAACTTCTCCCTTTCCTAACCTCCCCCTGTCTTAACCTCCCCCTGTCTATTCTGTTCCCACCAATTTTGCTTCTTGGCCCCTGCACCAGTTCTCCCTTTCTCCCCATTTCCACTCCCAGCTGATAACCCTCCAATGGATCTCCATATCTATGATTCTGTTCCTGTTCTGCTTGTTTGCTTAGTTCTTGTTATTTTTTAGATTCAGTTGTTGATAGTTGTGAGTTTGTCATTTTAACATTCATAGTTTTGATCTTCTTTTTCTTAAATAAGTCCCTTTAACATTTCATGTAATAATGGTTTGGTGATGATGAATTCCTTTAGGTTTACCTTGTCTGGGAAGCACTTTATCTGCCCTTCCATTCTAAATGAGAACTTTGCTGCTTAGAGTAATTTTGGTTGTAGGCCCTTGCTTTTTATCATTTTGAATACTTCTTGCCAGTCCCTTCTTGCCAGCAAGGTTTCTTTTGAGAATCACCTGACAGTCGTATGGGAACTCCCCTGTAGGTAACTCTCTGATTTTAAGATTCTCTCTTTAACTTTAACCCTTGGTAATTTAATTATGATGTGCCTTGGTGTGTGTAGTCCTCTTCCGATCCAACTTGATATGGACTCTGTGCTTCCTAGACTTGCATGTCTGTTTCCTTCACCAAATTAGGCAAGTTTTCTTTCATTATTTTTTCAAATAGATTTCCAATTTCTTCCTCTCTCTTCTCCTTCTGGCACCCCTTTGGTGTGAATGTTGGACCTCTTGAAGTCATCCCACAGGCTGTTTATACAAACCTCTTTTTTTTTATTCTTTTTTCTTCTTGTTCTGATTGGTGGTTTTTTGCTTCCTTATGTTCCAAATCATGGATTTGATTCTTGGCTTCATCCACTCTACTGTTGTTTCCTTGTAAATTGTTCTTTATTTCAATTAGTGTATCCTTCATTTCTGACTGGATCTTTTTTATGCTGTTGAGGTCCTCACTAAGTTCCTTGAGCATCACTATAACCAGTGTTTTGAACTCCGCATCTGATAGATTGCTTATCTCCATTTCATTTAGCTCTTTTTCTGGAGATTTGATCTGTTCTTTCATTTGTGCCATGTTTCTTTGTCTCCTCATTTTGGCAGCCTCCCTGTGTTTGTTTCTATGTATTAAGTAGAGCTGCTCTGACTCCATTCTTGGTAGTGTGGCCTAATGTAGTAGGTGTCCCATAGGGTCCAGTGGCACAGATCTCCCCTATCACGCAAGGTGAGTACTCAAGGTGCACCCTTCTTGTGGGCTGAGTACACCCTCCTCTTGTAGTTGAGACTTGGTTGCTGTTGGCAGATCAATGGGAGGGATTTACCCAGGCCAGTTAGCTGTAAGGACTGGCTGTGATCACACACCATCAACCTTCACCCTCTGTGGAGGATCAGCTGTGCAGGGGCAGGGTGCTGGTGCTCCAAAGAGATCTGTTGCTGTCCGCTGGCCCTGGGGTCTTTTGGGTGATACAGACCATGGTCGGCCCCCACCTGTGTTTTCCCTGGGGCCACCCTTCCTGAGCAAAGGCTGCTACTTGTGCTGGGCTTGGAGATTCCCAGGCAAAGCCAAGCTGTGAAACTAACCTGGCTGCTGCTGGTGCTGTGCCGGGAGCACTGAGGCCAGCAGTAGCTTGTTTGATGGGATTTAGTAAGTTGTGGAGCTTGAGCCAAGGCCAAATATTCATTTGGGAAGCAGCTTGGGTGGGCCCATAAATTGGGTGGGGCAGAGTCTCTGAGGATCTCCAAGGCAGATCAAACTGTTAGCCGGGTTGATGGAGTCTCAAATATGGCACTAGCCTGCCAGCTCCAAGGTTCTGTGGAAGGAGGGCTCAGAAAAGGGACAATGGCCTCTGCTTGCCCTGATGGCAGATACTTCAGCCTCTTTCAGTATGCCACTGGTGCCCTTCAAGCTGTCACTCTGGCACTGGAGCTCAGAGGAAGTAAGTCCGGGTAGGTGAGTCCATGTGTGGGTTCTTTAAGAGGAACTGCTTGGGGATCCACAAATTTCTTCTATCATCTCAGTCCCTGCTGGGTTTTGCAGCCAGAAGTTGTAGGGATTTGCCTTTCTGCCCCTGGAACCCTGGACTGCAGGGCCTGGTGTGGGGCTGGGACTCCTTGGTCCCAAGATATCCCTCCCGAATTTATACCCACCACACACAGGTGAGTGACCTGTGAGTATAGGTGAGTTCTGCATCTGCACCCCTCCTACCAGTCTGGGTGGATGTGGTTTCTTTAATTCTGTAGTTGTCAGACTTCCATTCAACTCGATTTCTGACATTTCTGAGTGATGGTTGTTCTATATTTTAATTGTAATTTGATGTGGGCCATGTCTGCCTGTGCTGCCATCTCCCCTCCCCCACTTGCTTCTTACTTAAGGATCAGTGATTTTTAGGACTTGTAAATCAGTGTTGTTTTTAACATGATATCCAGAATATCATTAATCTTTGAAAACTTTAGAAATCTTTGATCCAAAAACAGTGGTCAAAAATATTTTATTAGATGGCCTCATATAGATACACCCTACATCAGGGGTGTCCAACTCATTTTCACCAGGGGCCACATCAGCCTCGCAGTTGCCTTCAAAGGGCCGAATGTAATTTTAGGACTGTATAAATGTAACTACTCCTTAACAGTTAAGCAAGGTACTCGGCGCTGCCACCAGGTAGAAACAAAGTGTCAGGCCAGATAAAACGGTGGAGGGCCGGATTCAGCCCACGGGCCTTGTGTTTGCCAACTGTGCTCTACATGCAAAACTTGTTTAAATCTCAACAAGAATTATTGCCTGGAGAACGTTCTCTTATTAAAAGTTTCCCATCAAACAGATTGTTTGACAACACTTTGATGTTAGAGGCCTCTTCTCACAAATGCTGCAAAATTTTTGGCATCTTAAATCGTGTACCTATTTCTTAGAAATAGTTAAAAGAGAGTCACTTGAACATATTTCCTGCATACTGATGATTAACATAAGTCATTGACAGCGTACACTATAATAACACCTAGGAAAAGCATAGCTGAATGAGGAATTACACAGAGCTGCCACCTTTGCAAAAAGCAAGCTGTCAAGGAGGCAAGGCAGAGAAGAGAAATGCAACACGGCTGCTTCAGATCTCTATTCAAAGAAGTAAAGACTAGAAGAAGTTTCAGTCACTCACAGGTCATAAAGAACCTGAGCATGATCCAAGCAAAGTTCTGACTAGCCGGGACAATGTCTCAAGGCCCCTTTGTTCGTGTGAGCTGCTTACAAAGAGGTCTTCCCCGAAGAACCATCTAGTTCACATGATGAAAAATCAAGGTAGGACTAGAACAAAACCTTTACAGAATTCCTCCAATCCAAAAAAAGTGTGAAGAATTAGGAAAAATAAATGGCAGTGAAGACCCAATATAAGAAAAAAAAATTGCTAGAGAACAGGTAAAATTCATATTCAAATATATAATTTACCAAAACAAAATAACTTGTGTAAAACAAGAACTTAAAGCATAAATGCATTTTCTCCGGAAACATAGGGCAAGACAGCAGAAGAAATTAAAACATGAGCTGGAGGAGCTCAGAGAACAAGCAGGAACAAAACCACCACGGATACAAAGACTGCATTGGAAACAGCACAAGGAAAACTGCTAAGAACCTGGAAAAGTCTAAGGACCACTCCTTAAGAGATACAGAGGACAAAATCAAGAAAATGAACTTCGTTTCCATGGTTTCCACATCCTCAGATTCAATGAACCTTGTAACAAAAAAAATTTTTTTGAAGTTACCTTGCTGCTGACATTTACTGTGTAGTTAGGCCTGATGGTTGCATCTGAACTGAAATGTACAGAAGTTTCCTTTTCCTGTCATAATTCCCTAAACAATACGGTATAACTACTTACATAGCACTTACATTGTATTAGGTATTATAAGTGATCTAGAGATGATTCACAGTATACGAGAGGATGTGTGTAGGTTGGAGGCGAATACCATTTTATAGGAGGCACTTGAGCGTCTTCAGTCCTTGGTAACTGTGGGGGTCCTGGAACTAATCCCCCATGTATATCAAGGGACAACTGTACTGGGAAAATAAAATGGAAAGAAAGATTAGCTGTAAAATTATAGGAAACACAAAGGGAGTTCAATACATTCATAAATGTATCCCTTCTGAAGAGACTCAAATAATGGAACAAAAAATATTGAAAGATGTTAGTCAAGAAAGCTTTCCAGAAGTGAAGAAAAACTTTAATCTACAAATTGGAGGGTAACATCACATATCAGAAAATATATGGATAATCATTATCAAGTCACATCCTGGTAAAACTACTTATCCTCTAAGAAATAATCCTTTGGCCCCGACCAGTGTGGCTCTGTTGGTTGGGTGTCATCCCACGAAGCGAAGGGTCACTGGTTCGATTCCCAGTCAGCACACAGGCCTGGGTTGCCAGTTTGGTCCCCTGAGAGGCAGCGAGAGGCAGCCAAATGATGTTTCTCTCCCTCTCTTTCTTCCTCCCTTCCCCCCTCTATAAAATAAACAAATGAAATTTTTAAAAAGAAAGAATCATTTGGTCTTCTCAGAAAAAAAAAAATCAAGTCACTGGTATTGGGACAAAATAAACATCAGCCTGTTACAGATTTCTATAGCCACAGTCAATGAGAGAAGATATGTTTATAAAGTCCCTAAGGAAATCAAATTGTCATTAAAAATTTTTTTAATAATTAACACTTACTAGGCCTTGTTCTAAGTGCTTTACCATATTTATTAGTCTTGATGTCAATTCTGGGAAGTAGGTAATATCGTTATTCCCACCGCATAGGGGAAGAGACCAGGATTTGGAAAGCTGAAGGTGCGCACTCCTGGTCACACAGCATGAGTGAGTAAAACCCAACGGCCTGGCTCCAGAGCCTGCGCTCAAGGTCGCGCTGCAATCCTCTGTCAGAGCGGCCCTTAAAGACGGTCACCACACGAATGCCGAGGAGCTGGTACAAGAAGGAGGAAGAATTGATTCGGAGCAGCTAAGTAAAAAAAAAAAAAAAAAAAAAAAAAAGAGGAGAACTGACAGCTGTTCAAAACCCAAACAGGAGAATCAGGCGACTGCTAAGTCCACAGATGTATCTTGGGGCAGGGTGAGGGGAGGTTAATTTTGTTTTTTTCAAGCCTCAAGTAAATATACCCCATTGAATATTTACCCAGTGACATTAGCCTTTATCTTTCTACCTTAGACCTGAAACGTGTGGGGCCTTTCTTGACATGCTCCCAGACCCGGACTGTGCTCCTCCTACAACTGGCACTGAAACACGATTTTGTCAGTTCACGTTAGAATTAAAGAGTCTATTCTTGACTCCAGGAAGTGCGTTTGGCAATGTGCACAGGTGCATTCATAAAATTAAGGACACTAAAACCATGAAAGTAAATATGCTGCCTTTTATATGGGGAACCACGCCTAAATAAAAATGGCATCTCCCTAGATTTGTTTTACCCAGGACAGGATCTACAACAGACATTGAAATAGAATCTAACCAACTAATACTTTAACTTAACAGTGCGTTCCCAACAGCTGGGGGAGGTGCCTTTCATGACGTACGTGACTACATCCACAAAACCGAGGGCGCCGAGTCAGTAAATGCGCTGTGTCACACGGGCAGAGCCAGGCCCCAGCAACCAACACAATGGCCTCAAAAGTTGCCCATGAAGACTTGTTTTCTCCAAATCCCCGTATCTTTACAAAATCTTTTCCTGTAAAGGTAGGTAGTTATCAAAAGATAGGAGCCTGGTTGTAAGATGTTCTTTCTTCATTTTTAGCTAATTAAACCACAAACATTTTTGAAACATAACGGCTACTTAAATGTTGAAGCAAGGAAAGAAATCAATTTGAGGAAATTTCTCCCGATATTTGTCAACTTACTTGTCTCGGTGTATGTGGAGCCACTGGGGCGATGACCCGTTAGCACCGGTGGGCTGGCCGTAATTATGCTCATCAGCCGTCCTGAGTGCCTGAGCTTCTCTGTTGGGCTCGTACTTTGAAATGGACACTTTGGATAGGAAAATGAGCAGAGTGCAGTGCCTGCTCTCAAGATGTTCAAAGTCTAAGAGACGAAGACAGACGTGTAAACAGCAAGAATAAAATGTGACGATGGAGGCTGTAGTGGAGTTTTACACAGAGGATGATGGGGAAGCGCAAGCCAGAGGGGCCCAGTTTCCTGGAGGTGTCAGAAGAGGCTTCACAGGAAAGAGGACTTTTGAACCAGATCTGGAAGGACCTGTAAGAATCTGCCAAGCAAAGAGAGAGGGTGCAGATTTCAAGCAGAAGGAAAAGCATGGGTGCAGGCACAACAGTATTAAAGAAAGGAGTATCCGTCAGAGTAGCACAGTGAGAGTCCCCAGATCTCAGAGGCTTATAATAACAAAGGTTTATTTCTCATGTCCACCTGCTGGCAGAGCGCCTGCCATCTTGAACTTTGCTGGTCACTTTGGGGAGGGCACACCAGCCAGGTCTTGCACCTGCACTTAATGGTTCTTCCCTGGAAGTAACACACATTACTTCCAATCACAAGTTACGGGTCAGAGTGAGTGACAGCCTGACCCAGCCACAAGGGGCCAGGAAGTGTAATCATACGTACCCAGAAAGGGAGAGCCACGTCTGTTTGTCAAAGAGCACAAATGACCACCCCATGGGCACCACAGAAAGTGGCGTGGTCAGAAGTGGTGTTGTGCGTGTGGATGAGAGCACAGTGAGCAAAGAGGGGAACACAGGCTGGCGGAGCTTGAAAGATCTGCATTTGAAAGGCCTTGACTGTCCTTTGAGCTCCAAAATAGAAATTTTAAGTGCTTTAAGTGTGAAATCAGGGTTAAAAACATTGCAGCACTTCCCTTCCACCCCAGAATGTCTGACATGGCTGTGCCCCGCAGAAATTGTAAAGCTCCTGGTTGCTTTTCTAATGCTGGCAGAGCACAGCCTCCACCACAAAAGAACAGTGTACACCTGTGAAGGAATTCGGACCAGGAGTTCCAGAAAGACTTGCGGTATCGCTCCTGACATTTCTACTTCTGAGTTAGCAAGAGACTTCAATTTCTAGTCAGTAAGGAATCTTGAAGTGGAGCAAAGTCCCAAGGATGTGCCACAGGCAGGCAGGCTTATTGACCAGCATTCTGAAATGCACTCAGCCACTGGGGTGTCCCTACAGGCGTCAGTCTCAGCGCGCATCGGGGACAGTTCCCTGAATATTAACTGCCGTCCAATAGAGCTGTGGCCCTGGAATCACGTATTGGTCAGTAGGTGGGTTCAACATGCAAAATGACTTGGCAAACAGCCTGGCACAGGAAACAAGCCAACAAGCAATCGGGTTTGTCCAGGGGTCTGGTGAGAGCTGATTGCATGTCCAAGCTTTTGCCTTAGGGCTACAGTGAAAGTGGGTGCAAGAGACACTCTGTGCAACACAGCTTGGGAGAAAGGCATCTCTCTGTGTCCCAGTATTGGTGCTGGAACCAGAGCAAGGTGCTGTTCAAAATGAAAGAACCCGGATCCCATCTGTGTCTCACGTGCTCCCTGACTTCAGGTGTTTCCCAGTCCTTTCTTCGAATGAGCATAACATATGGGGATGGATGAGATAACATGCGCAAAGCACTGTGGACTTCTCAGAAGAAGAGCAGTCAATAAACAGAAGGTATTAATAGTATGCCTCTCTTTTTTTAATAGCTGTCACATCTGGCTCTTCTTTTGTTGTTTGTTTCGTTTTGGTTTTTGGCCTGGATTATAAAATGAAGGATTTAAAAATTTAAAAAAACATCTTATTCAAAACACACCCACCCACAAGACTTCCTCTAGATTGCTGCATTTTATATTAGATGTAACTAATCTCGGACAGTCACAGGGTTCCCGGCAAGGGTTTCCTAGCTGAAGGAAACCTATCAATGAGCCAGACCCTGCTAATGCATGACCTCCCACCCCACCCCGGCAGTGCCTCGGCACTGTGAGCATTAACTCTTCCCAGCCAACACTAAAGATCTGTAACCAGAAACACGTAGTTTTTATATTTGTCATAGACCCACAAGAGGAGACTAATATTTTTATAAAAGCAAATGGCTTGTTGCTTAATTTTTTTTTTAATATGTTCCTTCAAGTCGACAGCATGCCCCTATAAGCCTCCGTGATTCTTCTGTTTCTCCAAGTGTTTCTAAAAACAGAGGAAAGGCACGGGGAAAGTATCCACTCACAAGTGACCAGGCGAAACACTCAGTTAAGGGCTTCTCAGCCTCCCTGGCCCAGCTGCTCTTTCCAGGGTCCACAGATTGAGGCGTCTGTGGACTTTGCACCCAGATGAACAGAATTCTGTGGGATAACAGGAATACTGACAACACCCATGACCAAATGTAGGCGTTCCACCTAATGTGAACTCTGGCCGTAAGCTGACCTATGAGGAAAGATGTTTACCAGCCTGTAGAAGGGCCTTTCTCCTAATTCAATTGACACAGGAACTAAGCAAAGGGCGGCCTGAGAACCTGGGGTCTGCGTGACTCTGGAGCTCCCCAGACTCACCCAGCCACTCCTCCCTGGAGAGGCCGGCTTCCAGGAGAATCTCAGACAGCTCCGCAGGCCCCTCATGGTTAACAACGCTATTTCCTGATGAACCTGCCAGAAACCACACTGGAAGTGGGTTTATTTTTACCCCAGGCTTTGACATTTATTATTACGGAAAAACTAATAGACAGCTTTGAGCTAAATACCCTGTGGAATATTCAAGATCTCCACGTAGGATTTGGCCCTCTGTCTGCCTCATTTATCTTTTTTGGAGTGGCCTTCTCCTACTCCATGCCAGTGTTCCTCATTAGCAAGGATATTTGTATCCAAAAGAAGAGGCTCTGTCTCTCTAGGTGAGGCGCCCAAGGGATCCTCTGATGACATCATAGCTTCTTTTATGGAAACAAACCATTGATGCCTCCAACGACATGGTATGTTTAATTAGCCACTGGGGTGGGGGGATACATTTAATATCGCTTGAAAATTTCTTCAGCTGACAGACTTAACAGCAAAAACTTGCTTTGCTAAAGGGTCTTCTCTCTGGATTCAGGTATATATCAGTTCCGAAGTGTATCTTTATCCTGGTCTGTAAGATGGACTTCTACTGCCTGATGATTTGATGCCTTCTGGAACTGCAAGCCGCAGCTGTGGGATGCATTTGTCACTCCCCCTCATCTTCTATGTTAATTCAAACTATTTGTACAAGTCCTCTGTTCAGTTCATGGAACTGGGCATGTATGTCCTTTCTCATCTTTCTGTTTAGTCAAGCACACTTGATTGCACCCTCTCAGAGCAAATCCAGACGGCTTCGGAAATTGGTTATCATATACTTAACGCCATCCTCGGCCTTGATCTCACCCCTCTGCTGTTTCCAAATTTAATTTCAAGCTCCTCCCTCTTCCCAGGTGGTTTTCCCCAGGTACCAAATGACTACTGACTGCTCTTCTCACACCTTCCGGATGACTTTTGACAACTGAGGAAACTGAGGCATCAGAACTGGCCCAAGGGCACAAGTCTGCATAGAGGAAAATGGAGCCCACGGCACAGTTCTAGCCGAAAGCAAAACCTAATGGGCTGTACTTCCTCTGAGAAAATAATTAATAGAAAGAAGGGTTTTGGGTGAAAGCCAAGGGTAACCATCCGTGACCTTTACAAGTCAAATTACAATTCTCATCCAAACATCCTGACAGCAAAACCTGTTTCTCACATAAAAACATTTATTTATATGTAAGTACTAAAGCCAAATTTCAGAAACAAAATAGTGTGAGGCCTGTACAGACCACTCTTTTGTCCTGAGAGCAGCACCGGGCCGGGGGCCCGCCAGTCAGTGGGCAGGGGTGGGCGGGGGGCAGGTTCCATCCCGCCGGAGTTTGGGGAAGCGGTGAGAGCGATCCACCAGGAACAGTAACTGTGGTAAGCCTGTCATGTTCAGCTACCTGCCTTCTGTTGAGAAATTGGGGTTTCCCCAACTATCACCCTGTGCCCTGACCCCTCACACACTCACCCCTCCACACACACACTAATCAAGGACACTTTTGCTCATGGCATTCCCTTAGGGGGTTCAAATCAACAGGCAATTACATCTGAAGACTGGGCTTGCGGCTCCGATTTTGAATGAAGGCAGCCTTCGCGGTACCCAGTTGTAAGTCAGAAATCCAGCGCTGTCCCTCCGGTTTATTCTTCATCACCATACCAGCATATTTCACACCCAGTAAACAATCACAGTGTAAGAACTCCACCCTACACCCTCCTCCAGATCCCTGGCAGCAGGTCAGTGGAGGCTTTTCCTCTGGTGCTTGGCTGACTCAGATCTCGCCTCTCCCCGTGGCTGCCTTGAGGAGGCCGAGATTCCAGGTTTTCTGGTTTCAAAATAAATTGGCAGAAAGCTGAAGCTGTGCCAATACCGCCCTCCTGCCCGCAGGCAGCTGGGTCCCGGTGGGAGGTCTCTTAGCAACCAGGCTCAAATCAAATATTTGGGCATCTGGACACATTCTGATTGGAATGAGCTCATGAACAAAAACTTCTCTTTGCCTCAACCCAGCTACTGAGGGTTACGAAGAGATGCTGAGCCCCTCGGTTACCTCCCTGTCCTGGATCAATCTGTGACTCACACAGAACGTTAACTGGGAGGCAGCCCAGACCAGCAGGCCAGAGATCCGACTTCTATTCCTGGCTTGACAGGTGTCCTTGGACAAGACACTGGAAATTCCTTGTCGCTGTGTCCACATAAAGCCCAAAGTTTTGATTTGACCCTCTCCAGGCAGCCTCTTCACCAGAAATCCGAGTGTTCACAGACTCACAGAGAGCAGGAGCCCCAGTTCAGTTCAGAAGTGAACCAGGAGGAAGGAGGGTTGGGGCGCTCTCCTCCTCCGTCTGCCATTTCCCCTCAGCCCAACCTTCCCCGAAAACGATAAATGGCAGCTGGGAGGGAGAAGGGGGCAAGTGGGTGCTAGCTAAGAGAGTTTCACATCTTTCACTTTCCACCCTGAGTCCCAGGCTTATGCCATCCCAGTACACTCGGGAAAGACTCACTACAACAAATTTGGCTTTGGATGCTAATTCAAAGTGATATCCTCAAGGACAGAGGAGGCTTTACCTCAGCTTTTATATCCATAAGATGGAGCTTTTAAATCCTAGTCTCCCGACCTCCTGAGAGGTGGACTGGTCAGGGCTCCCCTCCCGCAGCCAGCGGGAACGCCCCTTCTGTCCCTGGGTGTCCATCGTTATTATCGATCGGGCTGCCCCGCTGGCCACTCCAGTGGCTTATTTCTATTTGCATAGACGTCTAAGCTCTTCATTGAGCCCCAGAAGGCAGATGTCATTTCTCATAGCTCTTGTGCCTTTTAAGTCACCTAACCCACAGCCCCAGGGGCAACTAGTGTTCAGTCCTAAAGAAACACATGGAATTTAATGAACACCCAAGCCTCCTGGGCCAGAGGATGCTCAAGTGAGGCAGCGTGAAACAATCTTGCCAATAGGAAAGGTCGTTTTTTCTTTCAGTGAGGATGGGAAGTCAGAGGGTGCAAGCAGGGCAAAGCTCCTGGGCTCTGCGGTCAGCGCCACTGGTTTGCCTCAGCCACCCTGTAGCTGGCGGGCAAGCCGCAGAACCTGTCTCCATCTCCACCTCCACCTGGAAAATGGAAATGCGATGCTATTTATTTGCCTAGATTGTTCTAGAGAAAATTTAATAGTAACTGTAAAGCATCTAACACAAAGGCAGTCAATACATGGTTGCTCTTATTGTCGTAGTGACCTTTTCACCCATTTGATCATTAAATAAAAGCATATGGGGGTTACTTAGTTGTTCTGATTACAAAATTATTTTAGTTATTTCTCCTAAAAGCTGCAGAAGAGTGTGGTATGAGGTCATCAAGCACTCCAGCTTCTATGGCTTAAGATAAATCACATCATCGTTTTTAAGTCACCCCTTGGTTTGAACAAATAAGTATCTGTGGCCACAATGACTGACAGAACATGTATTAAAGTAACTTTTGCCCAAGGAAATTTGAAAGTTAATGATTGGAATTTAACAGTGACCCTGAACTCCATATTGCATGACCTCTTTCCTTGAGCTTTTCTCTGGGAGACTCAGGGATTAGTTTTTGTTGATTCTGTTAATATTATAGAAAATGCCAGGCTTCAAGCACTGAAAGACCTACTTCTGCCCTGGCTGAGTAGCTCAGTTGGTTAGATCACCATCCTGATGCACTAAGGTTAGAATATCCCCTGACAGGGCACATAAAAGAATCAACCAATGAGTGCATGAGTAAGTGAAAAAATGAATTACTCAGTCTCCCTCCCTCCCACTCTCCCTCTCTGTCCCTCCTTTCCTCTCTCTCAAATCAATTTAGAAAGAAAAAGAGCCCTGACTTGTGGGCTCTTTGAGTTGGTTGAGTTGGTTGGACATGATCTCACAAAGCCCAAGGTCACCGGAATTAAATTCCTGGTCAGGGCACATACCTGGGTTGCACGTTCAGTCCCAGTTGGGGGGCACACAACCGATCAATGTTTCTCTCCCTCTTTCTCCCTCCCTTCCCCTCTCTCTAAAAATAAATAAATAAAATCTTAAATAAAATTTTTAAAAGACCTGTTTTTTCTGAAGTACTCCTGAAAAGAGGATTGACAACAAACACCCTTTATCCTTTTCACTGTCTTCAGCAAACAGAGAAGCCAGCGATATCTGTAACAGCCTAATCTGGGACCAGCCCAAGTGTCCAACAGGCCTGGACCAGGTTTTCACAAAGTAATGGAATATGATACTTTCACTTAGGGCAAAGACTCTAGTCAAAATAATACCGAGTGGAGAGCTAACACAAAATAACGATGATGGCATGGGTCTAACAACCGGGTTTATAAAACAATGAAAGGGAATAGGATCTTCTAAATGGTAGAAGCTGTTACAAAGACTCAAGCCTGATCCCCAAGAGTACTCTTTTTTACTATGTTGTACTTGGCTTAGATCTTTGGTTATCTTTAGAGAGTAACTTTTTCTGCTATTCAATGTTTATTGAGCATCTACTATGCACCAGGCATTGTTGGGGGAAACAATAGTGAAAAAAATAAATGTGCTATCCTCATGGAACTTCTAGTGTGGGACAAAGATAATTAACAAACATGTTAGCGTACCACTTTACAAAAAAAGTCACATTTAAATTTTACAGCCACACTGTCAGGTAGCTAGGGTTTAATGGACACATCTGGTAGGTAAGGGAACAAACTTGACTAGTAAGTGACAGGTGCAGGATTCCAACCTAGGGCATCTGGTACTTTCACTTCTGGCAATGGCAGACTGAGTGATTCAGATCAACCCTCCAACCAAAGACAACTTATAAAGCTAGATGAAATGTTTGTTTAATTTTCTTAAAAGCATCAAAGCAATAAAAAGGTAGTGAAGAAACACCTGCCAAATCTAGAAGAGGACAAACCCAGGAGAGGTTAGCCAGCCCACAAAGCTTTTCTCCGAAGGCCTTTGTCAATCTGGGAAAAAAACAACTTTGAAAATAAGATCTTGTTTTGATCACTAAGACTAAGACTAATTCTACCAAGCACATATCAGGAATATTGGGTCAGTTCCAGCCAAGATGGAGGCACAGGCAGAAACACTTCGCTTCCTCACACAACCAAAAGAAAGAGAACAACCAATTTAAAAACAAAGAACAACCAGAACTACCAGAAAAATATTTACATGAATATCCAACAACCAAGGAGTTAAAGAAACATTCATTCAGACAGTGCGCCAAGACAAAGAAATACGGCCCAAATGAAAGAACCAATCAAAACTCCAAAAAAAGAACCAAGTGATGAGGAGATAGACAGCCTGTCAGATGCAGAGTTCAGAACACTGGTAATCAGGATGCTCACAGAAATGACTGAGTGTGGTCACAAAATGAAGGAGGAAATGAGGGCTACACAAAGTGAAATAAAGGAAAATATACAGGGAACCAACGGTGAAGGGAAGGAAACTGGGACACAAATCAATGATTTGTTAAAAAAAAAAAAAAAGGAAGAAATAAGCACCCAACTGGAACAGAATGGAGAAACAAAAAAGCAAAAAAATGAGGAGAGGCTGAGGAACCTCTGGGACAACTTCAATCATTCTAACATCCAAATCATGGGAGTGTGGGAAGAAGAGGAAGAGCAAGATATTGAAAACTTATTTGAACAAATAATGAAGGAGAACTTCCCCAATCTGGCAAAGGAAATAGACTTCCAGAAAGTCCAAGAAGCTCAGAGAGTCCCAAAGAAGCTGGACCCAAGGAGGAACACACCAAGACACATCATAAGTAAGTCACCCAAGATTAAAGATAAGGAGAGAATCTTAAAAGCAGCAAGAGAAAAGGAGACAGTTACCTACAAAGGAGTTCCCATAAGACTATCAGCTGATTTCTCAAAAGAAACCTTACAGGCAAGAAGGGGCTGGAAAGAGGTATTCGAAGTCATGAAAAGCAAGGACCTATATCCGAGATTACTCTATCCAGCAAAGCCATCATTTAGAATGGTAAGGGCAGATGAAGTGCTTCCCAGATAAGGTCAAGTGAAAGGAGTTCATCATCACCTGGCCTTTATTACATGAAATGTTAAAGGGGCTTATCTAAGAAAAAGAAGATAAAAAATATGAACAGTAAAATGACAACAAACTCACAGCTATTAACAACCGAACCTTAAAAAAAAAAAAAAAACCTAAGCAAACAACTAGAACAGAAACAGAATCACAGAAATGGAGATCACGTGGAGGGTTATCAATGGAGAGGTGGAGGGGAGAGAATGGGGGGAAAGGTACAGGGAATAAGAAGCATAAATGGTAGGTAAAAATAGACAGGGGGAGGTTAAGAATAGTATAGGAAATGTAGAAGCCAAAGAAGTTATGTGTACGACCCATGGACATGAACTGTTGGGAGGGAAAGCTGGAGGGTGAGGGGAGTGGTACAGGGAGGAGGCGGATATAGAGGAGAAAAATATTGGGACAATTGTAATAGCATAATCAATAAAATATACTTTTAAGAAGGAATACTGACTACCAGGCAGGTTTCAGACAGACTGTCTAACTCAGAAAAACTTCATCTCACTTCTTAAATCTCCCATTTTATGTATCTGCTGCAGATTCTAACAATATAAAAATTATTTAAATTTAGGATGAAGATGGGCTTAGATGAATTTGCAATATATTGAGTCCTTTCAAGAAGTAAAACGCTGTGCTTGCTACTAAACGCCAGCTCTATAGAGCGTAGAAAAGATGACCATGACCCTGAAATGGTCACAGTGCTGTGGCACATCCCCTCATTCTACACAAAGACAGCCCTCCTGGGGTCTGTGGCTTTGTCCCTAACTTATAGAAACCCCACCATCCTGCTCAGGGAAAGGTAGGACACAGTTGAAAGGTCACTGGACCAGAAGTCAGAATATGAGATTCGGGCCTAGAAAGTCCAGGTTCAGCCTTGCAGTAATTCCCCTAGGCCCGACTCCTCAGCAGCAAGATAAAGAGATTAAAATGGAACAAACCACAGGTCGGGGTGCAGGGCTGAGCGGGTGGTGGATGTTCTGCTAAAGCTCTGGGTGGTGGTGAGCCATGCAATTCAAAACAGCCCCAGGCGATTCTGGCAGGTCCAATCCCAGAAGCAGCCAGAGTACCAGTAGAAGGAGATGTTGCAAACCGTCCCCTCCACCTGCCGCATTTCCCCCTCCCCTGCTTCTGTTTCTGCCTTTTCAGAACCTGAGAGGTGGAGTTTAGACAACAGGCCCCTCTGGCTCTGGCCTCACACTTGATGGTTGACACAGTTAGTCACCACAGCAGGTGGTTGCAAGCCAAGCTGCAGCCCCCAAAGCCACAAAGCAGATCCCAGAACAAGCTAATGAACAATCAAAATGCAGCTGCTCCAAGCAGCTTTCTCACCAGTCTGAGCCGACAGCAGAGGGACACCCACAAGACTCTCACTGGCCATCCTGCATCCCCCTCGGCCTCTCCCTCTTTCCCTCGTCCCCATGGTCTTCCTGCCACGTTCTGCCTCAGATTGCAGCCTGTGGCCCCACCTGATGATGTCTCTTGTTACACCAGGAGTTTTTATTAGAGAGCTCACGCTCTGTATATAAAATGGTACCCAGAAGAATCCCCTTCATTTTGGGGACCCTTTATAGTTTCTTAGGAGTGTTCATAGAGTGGGAAGCCTCAGGTATGCAATGGTGGATTGCATGGCCTCAGGATGATTTGGGGTTACAGACCTGCTGTCCCTTCAAGCAGTTATATAAATCTTTCCTATAATCATTGGCTGCAGCCCTACTGGGGGGCACAAAATAGCCACCTCCCAGACTAGTCTGTGCCTGGGAAGAATAATATCCACCTTCATCACCCGCAGGTGTTCACAAGGTGAGGTTGCTGCTCCATCACTGTCTATTCATCTATGTCCCTGGTTAGCTCCCTGCCCTGTGGCCAGTGGCACATACTCAGAGAATGTCTGGCTGTTGGCTGCAGCCATGGAAAAGAGCAAATCTCGCTGGTTTAGACCAGGCCAAACCTGTTCTTAGTGTGCAGAAGACAAAGAAGGCGGATGTACCTGCCATACCGGTGTCCTTAGCATTTGGCAATTCTGTGATTCCTACAAGCTCAAATAACCAGAAATTACAGTCTGGCAGCCCATGGGTTCAGTTGAGTCTATAGATAAGATTTGTTTCGGCCAGTGATGATTTTTAAGTTGCCAACATTTAAAATGTAGGTGATTTCATGTAAACATCTGGATTCCTTGCTGCTCTTCAAAATCAGAAGCTGTAGCAACACTCCTGATGAGCCGTCAGCACTTGGAGCTGAACAGTCCTACCCGCTGAGCCAGGGCACTCCAATCGCCAGCGTCCCACCAGACGTGGAGGCAGGTTTTTGCGGGACCTGAAGCTTATGTAACTTGAGGGTGACTTCTCGAAAAAAAATCAAAATTGTAACTATAAAATTTCGAGGACTCCCCCAAGGTCTCAAAGCTTATATGTCGTGAGCTTCCACAGTCAGTCCACCTCAGACCCTCACCCCCGGCCTCTGGCTTCACCCCCTGCCCAGTGCCTGCGTGTGCTGCCTGCCCAGCCCGAGAAGTGACTGAGTCTGTGACCTCTTGTCTACACCTGGTGGCCAACAGTTCCCGCCACCAGTCCTCCTCATTCCAGCCCTGACTTCCAGGATAAACAGAGCTGGGCACCAGCCCTGTGAGGCAGGCTCCACCCTCCCTAGAACTCTAGTAACTAAAATGAAGGGTGATGTCATTAATATTAAAAGGTAGTGAAAAAGAGGTCTTTGTACTTTACAATCCCCTCTCTTCTGCCAGGTTAAAAGGAAAGGAGAGTCTAAGCCTCTACCAGGAGTTAATCTAGAAGGTAACTTCTAACCATCACAGAGATCTAGGAACAGTGCAAAAATGGGGCGGGGGGGGGGGGGGGACGCCAGAGCTCTGAGATCGACAGCCCAATCTCCATTCCATCGGGATGCTCATTGGCTCACTGATTGTCCACTGGTCTCTAAAAGGCTTTATTCTCGGCGGTGGAGTAGAAGGGAGACATGCCAAAAAAATTGTTTTTCAGATAGTGGTAAACTGTATTGCCACAGTCAGATTAGAAATGAGATAATCATCAATACTTATCGAGCATCTACTGCGCATTAAGACTACCTCCTGTATACGCAGGACCGTACCAGAGGCACACAGAGGCTGCTCTGGGGGTGCCTGCGGCGTAGTTTCAGAAATAGGCACCCACAGAAGACAGTGAGATGACAGGGAAATGTCATAAAGCCTTGTAGGAACCCAGAGGCCAGATTGGGAGGATGCTTCTGGAGTAGAGTTGACCACAGGAACCCTGGATGTGCAGGGAGCAGCACTGAGGAGGTTTCAGGTGGCAGAAGGGTGGGGGGACCAGGCAGAGTGAGTCTGGGGGCCAGAGGAGGAGCCAGGAGCAAAGAGAAATAAAAAGGAAGGTAGGCAGGGAACCCCATCAGGAAGGAACTTGATTGAATTCTAGTTAAAGGTATTTGGATTGTCTGACTCAGTAATAAAGGACAAAAAATATGATAAAAATGCATGTCAGCAGTGCTTTTCAGCTTACTGAAAATAAGCATTGTAACTGAGTTCCACTTCATTCTTACTTATATTGAGTTGTCCAGAAAGTAAGTACGTTTTTTTCTGTATGATGGCTCTTGTAGCGCTTAGTTGTCTTTAACTTCACTCGAAACAATTTTGTTAGATTGTATTGCGACAGCTGTCATACCAGCATGCATTTTTTAAAAACTCGTCAAAATTGGTGAATTTTTATGCAGCCATTTTAATATTGAAGATGGAAGAAAATACACAACACTTTCAGCATATTATGCTTTATTGTATCATGAAAGGTAAAAAAGTAACTGAAATGCAAAAATAAATGTGTGCAGTGTGTGGAGAGGGTGCTGTGACTAGTCTAATGTGTCAAAAGTGGTTTGCGAAGTTTCATGCTGGAAATTTCTCACTGGACGGTGCTCCAAGTTTGGGTAGACCAGTTGAAGTTGAGAGTGATCAAACAGAGACATTAATTGAGAACAATCAACATGATACCATGTGGAGATAGCTGATATATTCAAACTATCCAAATCAAGCATTGAAAATTGTTTTCACCAGCTTGGTTATGTTAATCACTCTGATGTTTGGGTTGACCGTATTTCTGCATGTGATTCTTTACTTAAACAAAATGAAGACATTCCGTTTTTAAAACAAATTGTGCAGGTGATGAAAAGAGGATACTCTACAATAATGTGGAACAGAAGAGACCATGGGGCGAGTGAAATGAACCACCACCAACCACACCAAAGGTCAGTCTTCATCCGAAGACAGTGGCGGTGTGAATATGCTGGGAATGGAAGGGGGTGTCTATATGAGCTCCTTCCAGAGCACTAAACGATTAACTCCAACAAGTACTGCTCCCAATTAGACCAAGTGAAAGCAGCACTCCAACAAAAACTGTCTGCACTTAGTCAACAGAAAACGCATAACCTTCCGTCAGCATAATGTAAGACGGCATGTTTCTCTGATGACCAGGCAAAAACTGTTACAGCTTGGGTGGGAAGTTCTGATTCATCGGCTGTATTCACCAGACATTGCACCTTTGATTTTACATTTATTTTGATCTTTACAAAATTCCCTTAATGGAAAAAATTTCAATTCCCTGGAAGACTGCAAAAGGCACCTGGAATAGTTCTTTGCTCACAAAGATAAAAAGTTTTGGCAAGATGGAATTATGAAGTTGCCTGAAAGATGGCAGAAGGTAGTGGAACAAAATGGTGAATACGTTGTTTAATAAAGGTATTGGTGAAAATGAAAAGTGTGTCTGTTATTTTTACTTTAAAACCAAACTGACCTTTTGGCCAGCCCAGTGCTCTGCATCTCACAGGCCAGGCTGAGTCTAGAAGATCTGGAAGACGGTGCGGAAGACGGTGCGGGATCTCACCCAGACGCAACAGGGCTCCTGACGCCCCAGCAGATGTCGGACTCTCTGTGGCTGCTTAACTCTGTCACTGCACCTGCGGCCGACTACCCCGAAACCGGAATGCCACCCAAAGTCAAATGTCCTTCCCCCAGGGAGGTTAATGAATGTATAGAGTGTAGTAAAAGGTAATGTTACCTTTTAATTTTCTTTCAACTTAGTGACATATTGTTCTTTCAGAACACAACTACCTGCCCTCTGGTCTTGCTATTAACCTGTAGCTATTCCCCTCCTTTAAAAGGGGGCCCTGTGCTGGGAGGGGTGTGGACTCTTCCTGCCCCGCCCCCACTGGGGGCGGCTGCCTTGCCTGTGTATGTACGTTTCTCTTGTTAAAGCTCTTAGGAATTTCAATGAGGCTATATGTGTCAGTTGTTCAGAACTGATCCTGAATTTAGACTTTGGGGGCTTTTCCCCCACAGATAGCAAAATCTAAAAGCTGTACATCATCAACCAGCTACAACCATTGTTAACATATTGGCATGTTTTCTTCCTACTTTATTTCTAAACATAATTTTTTTAATGTCAAGTGTATCTATTTTTACTAATCATCATATTATGAGACTTCCCCCATATCAAGGAATATTCTTTGAAAATATGATGTTCCCTCCTCCTGGTGCTTGGGCTGGAATTAAGCCTCAGCCAGGCCCTCTGCCGTGGGACCACGGAGCCCTGTGAAGTGAGCGAGCAAGCTTCAGGCCTTGGGGAAGGGTGTCAGCAGGGTCCGAAAGTTCGAACTTTCTGCACCGCGAGGAAATGTGCTTCCAGAGGGAGTAGGTGGAGAGAATGGACGAGGGGGAGGGGGTGGGGGGTAACACACCACCTGCTACTCATAAGACTGAGTCAGAAGAAAATGTCAAAGAGGAGATAAACAGATAGTAGGAAGGTGGAGGAAAACATAACAGAGAAACCCTTGCGGAAGGAAAGCCATCTAAAACTGACAGTGAAGGTGTGCTTAAATCAGACACTGACGCCCCTCAAGAAGTGGGAGGTGAAACTGTAGAGATAACCAAGGAGATGATGCATCAGGTAAATGATAACAAAGTGGCTGCCATGGGTGCCTAAAGATTAGTGAACTACGGAAATCTCCCCCCCACCACCACTTGCTCACAGACGCCATCAAGCAGAATCCTCACCTGGCCATTCTGCATGACAAGAGAGCCAGAGTCTTCATCAAATTATAGAAGCCAAATGCTGCCATCTGAGACTGTGACAGAGCTGTTGAAATAAACCCTGACTCAGCTCGGCCTGACACGTGGCGAGGGAAAGCACACAGATTTCTGGGCCATTGGGAAGAAGCAGCCCATGATCTTGCCATTGCATGTAAACTGGACTATGATAAAGATGCTACTGCAATGCTGAGGGAAGTTCAACCAAGGGCCCAGAAAACTGCAGAATGTCAAAGAAAGTACGAGCAAAAATGTGAGCAGCGAGTGATCAAAGAAAGGATGGAAAGGGTTTAAGCAGGCTCAGGAAGACCCTGAGAGAACCCAGAGGGAGGGAGAAGCCAGAAGCCAATCAGAAGCTGAACTTGTCTTGTTTCCATGTGGCTTTCCTGGGAGCATTCCTGAAATGGAAGGGGCGTGCCGGAATGGCAGGAATGCCTGAGCTCCCTGAAATTCTTGGTGATCCAGAGGTTGTCACAGCCATGCAGGATCCAGAAGTTTCAGCAGCCTTCCAGAAGGTGGCCTGGACTCAGCAAAAATGTGAAAATATCAGAGCAATCCAAAGGTTATGAATCTCACCAGTAAATTGTCAGCCAAACTTGGAGGTCAGGCATGATGCCCTTCTGACAAATGAAGCCCTTGCTGAAGGTAAAGAAGCTTAAATTACCCAATGGATGCTATGCATTCAGATGTTTTCTTGCTAGGAATTACAAACTTTAAACACTTTTTAAATCTTAAAAAATATTTAAAAACAAATTAAAATAAAAAGGTGTGTTAATCCTTACATCTTTCTTTATGAAAAAAAGGAATACACAATGTTCACTAGCTGCATTTCGTTTACTTGATGTTATAATGTTATTAATGATTATTCTCTGTTGGACATTTAAGTTGCCTCCAATTCTCATTATTATAAATAATGCTGCAGTGAACATCCCAGTCTACAGAGATCAGCCTGTGCCTCTTCAGTCACTTTGAGGTAGGAAATGATTAGAGTAAAGGGTATGAGTATTTTTAGGACTCTTGATATAATACCGACAAACTGATTTTTAAAAAAGGATTTTACCAATTTACACATCATCCGGAGTACACGAAAGGGCTTGTTTTTGTGCAGATGTACCCTAGAGTTAACTATTATTTTTTAAATCTTTACTAACTTGATAAAAAATGAAATCACATGTAAATAATCATTTTTGTCACTTGTGTGTTTGGAATTGTTTACATGTATTTTTTGTTAATGTGTACTCCTATGAATTGTCTTTTGCTCATTTTTATTGATGCAAGGCATTTATCACTCTACATTTTAAAAGCTTTTAATATATTTTACCACTGCTTTTTTAATGGTTTAATTTCTCAAATTTTGACCAAAAAATGTTTACATTTCATATAATTCAATCTATTGATCTTTCCCTTTTTAATTTCTTCCACTGATTTTTTTTTAATCACAGTGGTTTTTGTTTTTTGTTTTTTCTACTCTGAGATCCCTTGTATTTTCTTTTGAATTTTTTTTTTATGGTTTCATTTTTACATTTCCCCCTAATCTATCTGGAATTCATTTTGACATGTATTACCTTTGATGGTGGAAGCCAATACAACTTGAGACTTCTCCCAGGTAGTCTATTTCCCCACCATCATTCGTCAAGCAATGCACTAAATAAATTAATCCCTTTAGCAATGGTTTGAAAAGTTCCTTTGTCAGGTACCCTTGTTGTGTGTTCTGGGGTCAGCTTCATGGCTGGCTTTTCTGTTCTGTTTATCTGCGTTTTACTATTTATGCCTCAGCTGCTGACATTTTACAATACACATGTGAGAACTTTTCATGTTTTCAGAGATCTTTTGTGCATGTCTTTCACAAGTAACTCTCTTTGAAAAATAAGGACAACCTATTTCTCTCCTCTCCTTTCTCCTAGTTATCACTCATGAAGAAGAGAGCCAGTCATGGAAAAGATAGCTGTGCTGAGGAAGCTGTCAGGACTAAGTCTAAGAAAGGACCCTGGGGTTCTGTGCCTTTTTTTGGAGAAAAATATTAAAAATAAAAAGTGTGATCTGGTTATTATAGTGCAACACCCATTGAATGGGAAGAAATGAAAACTATGTGGTAGTGAAATCTTAATATGAGATTGCTTTAATTTTTTTTTTGATGGAAATGTGTATTAACCTCAAGGAAACCTGAATCTGTAAACAAAGCTGAGACCTGGAGGTAGAAAGTTATGATATTTGGAGCTTTACTTTCTTGAACCGAAACCTTTTGTGACGAGTGGTGAATCTGTAGAAGCAGAAGTAAGTTCACTTATTCTATATTCTATTCTTAAGAAATAATGCATGAATCACTGGCTTTATCTTGAACGTGGTCTCATAAGGCTCAAATTCTCCTCTAACGTGGGACTGTAACGCCTACCACCTACACAGCATCCTCAGTGTGGGATCAACTGTCAAGGATTTAGGGAGGTTTGATTCTTCATCTGCGTATAAAACATTGCAAATCACCTTGATGTGTAGCCTCTGCTGTCATCACAAGTCACATCACGGCTCAGACCAACCAGCCTACTTGATCGGAACATGGTGCCAATGAGGCCCAGGCCATTCATTCTCCCAACACGCCCCCTCAGCTAGCCTGGGGAGAGGAATACCCTGGCTCACAAGCAAGCTGAGGAAGCTGCCAGTCAGCACAACCCATTGCCATCGCTAGGTAACAAGCAAGGTGGCCACCGCTTAAGTAGAGGTAAGTCAGTCTGCCTCAGCTGCTCCGTTTCGAGCTCTTGCAGGACAAGGTCTGTGCTTCAGTTATTGCTGTGCTATCAACGCTTGGCACCTGACAGTCAGTCAGTACATGTTTCTTGAATGAATGAATGAATTGCAACATTCAAAAGACAGTCTGTTACCAGGGGACTCAGCTAAGTAGTAGTCAGTGTTGGTTAAACTCAGGATCTTAGCAATGTGAACGCTTTCACTTGGCCTACATGTAGATGAGTCCCTCGGTCTAGCTATGTACTTTGAAAAGCCCAAAAAGAATGTGTGGTGAGCAGCATCACACCCTCGTGTTTCTGGAGCTAGAGAGGCAGCCTTGCATATTTCTCTGTAGACGAGGAAACAACAACAGGAGCGGGGCGAGGCTGCGCATGGCCGCAAGCACACCGACGTGCCACTGTAGACAAACACTGGTCTGGGAAGACAGACCCTCATCTCGTTTTCTATGCATTTTCTCTGGGTTGTGTTTTCAAGGAAATGGATGTTCCTGAGGAATGTCTAAAAATGAGGAAATTGGCTACATCTAACCTTCTTTCCGGCTCTGAAATTGTATGAATTCAGGACAGCTTGACTTTTCTAGAAATGGCCATGTTAAAAAAAAGCAGCAGTCCTGCGCAGGGAACCAGCCCTCTTCTACTGCGATGCGGTTTTCCTTCCTTCACCTCCACTTCCTCACTGCCTCATACCCTGGGCCAGTGCGTGCATGGCCCCGGCGCGCACCAGTCACTGGGCGCTGGCCATTATGCAAGCGCTGTGGGTACAGAGGGGAAAGATTTCAGAGACCAGTACAACTCCATTAAATCAGAAGGAAGACTGTTCACAGTCTGATTTCATCTTAATCCCAGAATTTTTTAGAAAAGGATGAAACCTCGGCAAACAGAAGGCTGCCTAGAACGGGAATCATATTCCCTAACAGAGGGAAAGTATGGGGCCACTTTAATAAACCAGGAATAAGACAGGGACCTACTATTTACTGTAGTCTGGAAAGAAATGCATCTGAGGCACCCAAACTCACCAAACCAGTTTACCTTTAACAGCCCTGGTCCTTGTTTATGTTATGCATTTGTCAGATCTTTAAAGAAATTGTTTTGTTAAGTAAACACAGGAAAGCTTCAACTCAGTCACTGTGAATTCCCAATTAGAAGTGTCGAAGCTTAATGAAACTGCACTACAGATTGAAATTTATCTTTTTATAATTTGCTGTAAGACTTGGGCACAGAGCCAGCCCTGGTTACCCACTGCTACGGCCATCCATCGTTTTGTTGCTTCTCTGAGGCTAATGTTTAACCTCGGTCTGATTCGTCCCCTGGATTCCCAGGCTCCTAGGGTTGCATTGCCATCCCCCCACACCCGGAGCTGCTGTAAACTCTCAGAATGCAAATTAATTTCAATATTGGCTTAAGTAAAATAAATAAATACCATAAGTAATGGATTCCAGAAACAAATAGGAGTTTAAAAAATCGCCCTGTTGTTTGGATTAGCCCACAGCACCCCTCCCCCGCCCCTTTACCCCTGCAGAGGACCACAAGGCAGGAGAGACTGGTGGTTAGGAAATCAAGCTTTGGAACTGGATAGAAGTGGGTTTTATCTAGTTTTGCCTATGATTTAACTTTTCTGTGCTTTCGTTTCCTCAGCTGTGAAATTGGTAAGAATGTATATAAAGACCGGGACCCACTGCCCGGGACACAGACAGGCTCATGAAATATAAAAGAGCTATTATAATCATCAGCGATAAAGAACTCCTTATAAGCAGTCATTAAGTGCTTCCCTTATATTCAGAAGGGACAGAAAAAATTAAAGTTGCTTTTCCGTTTCCCAGCTGCTAATATGTGAAAAGAGCTTGGAAAATGCTTTTGTGCAAGGGACAAGTAATAGTTAAAATATTTGATAACCCAAACACCCATTCTGTGAATCGGACCTCCCACATGGGAGCCAGCACTTGAAACAGCACAGTTCTCTCCAGAGAGCCAAGCGTAGGAAGCCACTGGAAACTAGGCCGGTTCAGGTGGATTGTCCAAACGCATCAAACAATTGCTGGAAGCCTGCCAGACCCCCTGACTTGGAGGAATGACACCCCGGACGCATGGAAGACGAGCATTTCAGCCCCAGCTCCTGTGAGGGTGGGAGTGACGTCATTGCCTTGTCACACAGCTCAGCCCCAGGGAGAGCCAGGAGCCCCACCTCCCACCCCATTCCCAGGAGCCCACCCAGACTTGACAAAGGAATATCTAGACAAAAGTTCACAGATATGCTGTCTTTTGGAACTCAAAACACACTTTCCTCAACAAAGGGTGTTACAAATAGTTGTTAGATTTTTTTTTCTGACTAGGTCTACCAAAGACTCCACAGCTAATGCCATGTCGCTAAAGGGGTGGCCCTGGGTTTGAACCCTGGGGCCAGCGGCTTGCTTCCTCAGTTTCAGTAGTTGGGCAGCCAAATAAAGCATTCCCCGTGCCTTAGTTTCCTCTATGTAAATTGGAAATAATAACACTTCTATCTCATTGCATTGCAAGAATTCAGTGAGTTCATTCATATACAGCATTTAGATAGTACCTGGCACGAAGTAGGTGTTCAGTAAACATCAGTTGTCATTACCTTTATCATGAAGGCTATGAGGTCACAGAGCAGGATCACAGCAAGGAGTGTTGGCCTCCAAGGAGAGCGAGGAATTGCACAGAAACCCTGTGGCAAAGAGGAAGGACGTGGGGAACCAGCCTCCCACAAGGCTGTTCATTGAGGACTTTGCAGGTTCCAGGCACAGTGCTAAGTAAGAGCTTACTCATCTCTCACTCTTCCCTACAAAGCATTAAGGGAAGCAGTACTGCAATCACCATCACCTCTCCTTTGTCCATGAGGAAACTGGGACCCAGAAAGGCAAAGGAATTATTTAATTAACACCACTGGTCTCATTCCCTTTTTCTACCAATGCATCTCTTCAACTACCTCTCTTCAGGTCTGGGCCTAGAAAATAGTAGTTGCCTTACGAAGAAGAGTGTTTCTCAGTAACTTTCATGTCAAGAAAAACACCAACAGCCTTCACACCACAGGAGGAAAAGGCTGAAAACATGAGCCCCAGTTACAATCCTTCCCTCACTCTCCAAGACACATTTATTTTCCAGAGCGTTTAGGCAGCGCTTCCTGGGGAGGGGGCTACTTTGCCCCATTCTCACTAGAACATTCTCTGCACACTGCCACTCTATCTCATTGGTTCCTGGATCCATTTCCAGTACCAAAGCCGTGGAAGTTAGGCCAAGAGCCCAGTGGGGTAACTGCTGTGGTGTCGGATGCGAGATGGGCACTGATATTTCTACTGTTTGTGAAAATTGAGTCTGCTTCTGCTTGTGAAGACAGTTCGGAAAGGAAGACACTTGCACTGCCCCGGAGCGTCAGGGGAACAGCCGTCCGCATTGCCACACTCAGAGGCAAGGGCGAACCTGGTAAACGCTTAACCACTGCGGGAGAGAGGAAGAGGCCACCTGTGGGTGGTCACCATGATTTTTTTTTTTCCTCAGTCGGGGCTGGAAAGTTCAGCCAGGAAAAGCTGGATGGAGTTGGGGTGGACAGATGGGCAAGACCTTCTGCGCGGCAAGGGAAAGCCCCATCCCCTGTGGGGAAAGCCGAAGGACCAGCCTCAGCCCTCTGCTGGAGGATGTCATGGCAGCAAGAATGTCACTGATCCAACAAGACACAGAAGAGAAAGACAGAGGAGCAGCAGATACACTGGGAACTAAAATGCATTAACAGCCAATTAGAATCCAAAAACTGAAGCAAGTAAAAGTCCTAGGTGTTCGGTGTCACACAGCACACCTGGTTTACCGAAGTTAGCAAACACGCACTGAACACCTATGAAGGGTCGGCACTTGGGGTGTTTGCAAGAGTTTATTGGCTGCAAACTCGTGATTCACAGAAACATCTTCACTCTGGGACAGAGGCAGAATCTTCTTCACCGGACAGAACAACTCACCTTCAAGTCCAGCTCCGCTTAAAGGCAGAGGTCCAGCCAATGTTTCTTAGAAGTCAAATGCTTTGCTGTGGAGGTGGAAGTCTCTAACCTGCAGATTCTGAGGGAGTTCAAATGTTGACAAATGGATATATTGTTTTGCTCCTAATGGGCATATTGTTACTCTTCTCGTGGTTTAATTTGCCTTTTAAAAGTTTCCAGTTGTGTGCATTGCCATGGTTGCAAGGAAAACATCTTTAAATCCTTGAGACTCAAATTCAAGTCAAGTCAAGAAACTTTCCTATTTAATACAAGAACATTTGTCAGGGAAGTGCCCTGGCTCCCAGTCTGAATTCCCTTCGTAAACTGGAGAATTTTCTCAAGGCAGATTACCGTGTGTTGGACTGTGAAATCGCTGCCTCATGCGGGCTTGCTTTATTTATTTATTTGTTTGTTTGTTTAATAAGAAGTTCTCATTCCTCAGTGCACTTCACAAAAACTACACCAGTTTTGCAAGCATAAGTGCACCAAAGGTCCTATGTATGCTACTAACAAAGTTTCACTTTTTCTTTTTCAGTAAAAAGAGCAGATCATATAGACACCGCATTCATTTAGGATCATTTTATTTGTAAAATACTCTGCATTAGTAGTAATAGAACTAGTGGAGGAAGATGTTTTATTCAAGGAAACCTGCACTGAAGTATTTGCCGTCGGAAGATTGCTCCATCAGATCTCCTCACGCCTGACCAGCTGGCATTTGGGTGAGGAGGGAGCAAAAAAGATCAAACCCTTGCTTTAAGGATCTAAAATTTGTACATGGGATCCAAACTATTCTAATAAATACAGTAAAATAATGCAATCCTTAATTTTTTAAAAAACCTCCCTAGAATTAGTCTTATTGATAATTAAAACTAATAAAATGAATGGTCTTATTAGTCTTATTGAAACAGGCGGCTTACTCAACTTAAAGTTTTGTTCAACTTGATCCTTCCAGAAGTTGCCCAAGTGGATCCACTGTACACTTTACTTGGTTGAATTGTTGAGACAATAATTTATTCATCTACCTATTCAATACTTATCCAGTATTTGTTATTGGTCAGACACCTCACTAAGTGCTGAAGATTTCGCAGCAAACAGGCAATCCTGTGGCTCGTTCTGATGGGCAGGTCATGCTGACATCCTCGGCAGTGAGGTTGGGGTAGCCATGGGACAGTGTTAAGATAGTTTCTCCCCACCTGACAGTCAAGCACAGGTTGGAAAGATGGCCATGTGTCTGAGACACACAGAAATGGGACCATTTTCTTTCCCGAGACCATCTTCTTTCTTATTAGCTTACCCCAGCCTTCTCCGACAGCACCTCTAACACCAGAAGGAGATGATCCTATTTCTACCTCTGAAAGCTCCAACTTTCCTCCTGGTGTTTCCACTCAGTGAAATCCCTCTCTGGAGGCCAAACACCACTTGATGAAGCCTGAGGCAGACCAAGCTTAAGATCCTGGAATTTAAGCGTTTCAGAGAGGAAATTCACACTGTTCCTTTGGGAAAGGAGAAATATCCAGAAGGAACTGTCTGAGGAGACGTCAGGCTGCCCTGGTTCAGCTCAGTGCTTTCCACTTCCTGGTGCCAGAGCCACAGTCCTCTTAGGTACTAAGTCTGCTAGCAAAGGCGCATTCTAGAGCACATTGCCCTTACAAGGACCCCTCCTCTTCGACTCACTGTTCTTCAAGGCCAGTGAAAGTTGGGTCCAGCCTGGAGTCTGGAGACAGATCACAGTGCATCCCTGAGGTCCCCCTGCTTCCATTCTTCCACTGAAGCGCCTGTCTGAAGCTCTCAGCTGCATGCTGTCAACTCCTTGCAGCTGAGAGTGTTGAGCACCTATTACATGCAGGAAGTGTGCTAGGAGGTTGACAGAGTAGGAGTGGGGGAGACTGAGGAGAAGATAATGAGGCCCAATTTTTATAGGTTCAGTAATAAGTATATGACAAGTTCTGCGGGAATGCAAGGGCATGCGTGATCACCTTCTGAACAGGTCTTTAAAGGGAGGGGAGAATTCTGTGGATGGGGGTTGGGGTTGCAACATTCCAGGCAGAGGGAACATCAAAAGTGAAATAACAGAGATGACAATGCACATGATGCTGAGGGCAATCAACACCTGAGTCCATTCAGGCTGTTGTGACAGAATGCCATAAACTGGGTGGCTTAACAACAGAAATTTACTTCTTACAGTCCTGCAGGCTTGACGTCCGAGATCAAGGCACCGCCACATTTGGTGTCTGGTGAGGGTCCCCTTCCTGGTTCATAGATGGCTGTCTTCTCCCTGTGTCCTCTCCTGGTAGAAGGGAGGAGGCAGCTCTCTGAAGTCCCTGCTATGAGGGCACTAATCCCACTCATGAGAGCTCCACCCTCATGACCTAGTCACCTCCCAAAGCCCTCCCCTCCCCCCACCTCCGCCACAGTATCATCACCTTAGAGTCACATTTGGATGTGTGCATCGGGTGGGGGGTGGGCACAAACATTCCATCCACAGCTTACTGTGACCATGTACAATGTTGGGGGATGCTGCAGGAATGAGAGTAAAGAAGGTGGTGACACATGGACAGGCTCTGCACATGACAGGCTAAAGAAGGATCACACACATTGCAAATGGGGAAACTGAGGTTCATCATCATTACACTTGTCACCTAAGTTCACTCTCACAGGAACTGGATGTGGGAAAGAAATCTACCTTTCTCCTTCTTGCTAGGGCAGGAATGAAGACACAGGAACTATCCCAAGCTAGAAAATGTTGAAGTCTTCAGTGATCAGCAGTATCCATGCCCTAGTGCCTGCAACCTGCTCCTGACCCAGGAGAGAGCAGAACCGCCTTTGGGAGGTACTTGTTGACACACTCAGCCCCATCACCAGAACAGCCTGGAAACCCAGCTGCTCTTTGCTGTGGATTCCATGGATCTAGGCTCGTTCACAGGTTAAAACCCTCCACTCCATCTACAATCCTCTCAGTGGAGAGCTGGCAGCTTGCACTGTGTGAGTTTGCAGTCTGGGACCAAAGAGAACCTCTTCCTCTGTGCAGGCCCTCACTCTGGGATAATAACTGAGGGCTTATCAGAATTACAGAAATTACCCTCCAGTCCTTAGGATCCCAACCACATTACAACCAAATTGTGTTTGATAAACTACAGACTTCATAAGATCCTTGAGAATAGCTGAGCAAAATGGATTAATAAGGTCAAGCCAGTGATCAGAACTCAAGCGGGGTTCCATTGTAGGTCACTTTCATCAAAATTCTCCTTAGTTTTTTAAAAATTATATTTTATTGATTATGATATTACAGTTGTCCTGATTTTTCCCTCTTTGGTCCCCCTCCACCCAGCAACCACACTCGTTCAGTAATCCCCCCACCACTGTTCATGTCCACGGGTCATGCGTGTTACGTTCTTTGGCTACTCCATTTCCTATACTGTACATCCCCATGGCGATTCTGTAACTACCTCTTTGTACTTCTTAATCCCCTCACTCTTCACCCACTCTCCCCCTGCCCCTCCCATGTGGCAACCATCAAAATGCTGCCTGTATCCATGATTCTTCCTCTGTTCTTCTTGTTTGCTTAGATTGTTTTTTAGATTCAATTGTCAATAGATGAATATTTATTGCCATTTTATTGTTCATAATTTTGATCTTTTTCTTAAGTACTTTTAACATTTCATATAATAATGGTTTGGTGATGAACTCCTTTAGTGTTTTCTCATCTGGGAAGGTCTTTATCTGACCTTCCATTCTAAATGATAGATTTTCTGGGTAGGGCAATCTTGGCTATAGGTCCCTGCTCTTCATGACTTTGAATATTGCTTGCCTAAGTAGAATAATCTCTTCTAGACTACAAAGTCTCTTTTGAGAAATCAACTGACAGTTTTATGGGAACTCCCATATGGGTAACTAACTGCTTTTCTTTTGCTGCTTTTAAGATCCTCTCTTTATCATGATGAACCTTTGGCATTTTAATTATGATGTGTCTTGGAGTGGGTCTCTTTGCATCCACCTAGGTTGGGACTCTGTGTGTTTCCTAGACTTGCATATCTGTTTCCTTCACCAAATTAGGCAAGTTTTCTTTCATTATTTTTTCAAATAGATTTCCAATTTCTTGGTCTTACTCTTCTCCTTCTGGCACCCCTATGGTGCGAATGTGGGACCTCTTGAAGTTGTCCCAGAGACTGTTTATACAACCCTCTTTTAATTATTTTTTCTTCTTATTGTCCTGATTGGGTATTTTTTGCTTCTTTATGTTCCAAATCGTTGATTAGATTCTTGGCTTCATCCACTCTACTCTTGTTTCCCTGTAAATTGTTCTTTATTTCCATTAGCGTATCCTTTGTTTCTGACTGGATCTTTTTTGTGCTGTTGAGGTCCTCACTAAGTTCCTTGAGCATCCTTACAACCAGTGTTTTGAACTCTGCATCTGATAGATTGCTTATCTCCATTTTGTTTAGCTCTTTTTCTGAAGTTTTGATTTGTTCTTTCATTTGGGCCATGTTTCTTTGTCTCCTTGTTTTGTCAGCTTCTCTGTGTTTGTTTCTATGTATTAGATAGAGCTGCTTTGACTCCATTCTTGGTAGTGTGGCCTAATGTAGTAGGTGTCCCATAGGGTCCAGTGGCACAGATCTCCCCTATCACTCAAGGTGGGTACTCAAGATGCACCCTTCATGTGGGCTGAGTAAACCCTCCTCTTGTAGTTGAGACTTGGTTGCTGTTGGCAGATCAATAGAAGGGATTTACCCAGGCCAGTCAGTTGCAATGACTGGCTGTGACCACTTACCATCAATCTCCACTCTCTGTGGAGGATCAGCTGTGCAGGGGCAGGGTGGTGGTTCTCTGACATGGTCTGTGGCTGTCCACTGGGTGTGCTGGCTCTGAGGTTTCCCAGGTGGTGCAGGCCATGGTCAACCCCCACCTGTGATTTGCCTGAGGCCACCCTGCCTGGGCTATAAAGCAATCTGAGAAGGCTGCTACTTGTGCTGGGTTTGGAGATTCCCAGGCAAAGCCCAGCTGTGAATCTAGTCTGGCTGCTGCTTGTGCTGGGTCTGAGGCTCACTGAGGCCAGCTGTTGCTTGTTTGAGAAGAATTAGGAATTTGTGAAGCATGAGCCAAGACCAGTCATTCATATTGAAAAGCAGCTCAGGTGGGGCTGTAAATTGGGTGAGCATAGTCTCTGGGATTTCCAAAGCAGGTCAAACAATGTTAGTTAGCCAGGTTGATGGAGTGTCAGGTATGACACCAGCTTGCCAGCACTGAGGGGAGAGGGTATAGAAAAGGGACAATGGCCTCTGCTCGCCTTGATGCCAGACACTTCAGTTCCTCCCTGTATACCACTGGTGACTTTCAAGCTGCTGCCCTGGTGCTAGAGCTCAGAGGGAGTGATTCTGAATAGGTCCATGTGTGGGTTCTTTAAGAGGAACTGCTTGAGGCTCCAGCAGTTTCTTCCACCAACTCATTCCCCACTGGTTTTTGCAGCCAGAAGTTGTGGGAACATATCTTCCTGGAACTGGTACCCTGGGCTGGGTGGCCTGCGGTGGGCCTGGGACTCCTCACTCCTGAGATATCCCTTCCAAATTTTTATCCACCACACATGGGTGAGAGATCAACCCATTCTGCATCTGTGTTCCTTCTGCCAGTCTGGATGGATGTGGTGTCGGAGTTGTCAGAGTTGTAATTCTGTAGTTGTCAGACTTCATTCAACCCGATTTCTGATGGTTCTGAGTGGTGGTCGTTCTACATTTCTGTTGTAATTCTGAAGTGGTTTAGTGAAGCAGCGAGCCACGTCTGCCTATGCCACCCTCTTGACTGGAAGTTCTTCTCAGTTTTAGCACTACTCCTCTAAAGCATTTGTGACCACCAAGCCACCTCCTGCTCTAAGTTGTTGAGAGCACAGTGTTCAAACCCTACCTCCATCACTGCCTCTGCACTTTAGACAAATCACTCTGTTCTTAGGCTACCAATTTTCCTTCCCAAACTCCGCAGGGGGTGCTAGGACCTATCTCCAATGATTACTGTGAGGACCACATGAGATGATTTAGGAACAAGGGCTTGTAAAATCTCAAACATAACATAAAATGTTAGTTATTATACTATTAATTATTACCAGTGGCTCAAGTCTCATTAGACACCCAATGTTTTCAGTTTTGTGTTAAGGGAAGGACCCATCCTCATTCTCACTGGTGAAATCCAGAAACATTATATAAAGCTCTTCTTGTTTCCAGTTAACAGTCCCAGGTTTGCATCGGATGGCACTGATACAGGTTTGCTTTTTTTGGTTTCTGTTTTTGGCAGAACTTCTAAGTCCAAAGTACAATTCAGCATGAACAAAGGCCTGGCTCTGACCCAGTATATTAATCAATGAATTAATTCTTCCCCCATCCATTAACCTTGGTCTTGAAGCAGTGACTTAGCATTGGAGGATTCAAGAACTCTTAAGCTATGTGAGATGCCTTGAGGACTAACATAAAAAGCAAGCAGCCCTAAGTCTCCTGAAAAAGGAGAGGCCGAAGTGACTAGTGATCTCAGTGCTGTCTGGCCACCTTTGTGGTGTCTAGTCTTCCAGTGGGTTCTGCAGATCGAAATAATAGGAGAAAAAAAGGGACAGAGAGAAAAAAGCACTATGCTCTTGCTGTGAGTTATGTGCTGGATCTAGCCACTTCTATTACAATACTTCCAAGCATTTTCCAGATATGCGTGCTCCCTTCCCCCCTCCCTCCCTCCCTTACCTTTCTCAGACTTTTCTTTTTTATTGTGGTATTAAAAAAAAAACACATCACAAAATTTACCATCTTTGCCATTTTAAGTGTACAGTTGTTCAGTAGTGCTCAAAACACTCACATTGTTGTACAGAACATCTTGCAAAACTGAAACTCTGTGCCCACTAAAGCACTCTGATTTCCCCTCCCCACTTTTCCTGACTTTGAAATCTCTATTATTTCCTTCCAACCATTTTGTTCTTCACAGTATCTCCCACCACTAGACCATTCTGGCCTTTTTTAGATACCATAGTTGGCCTCATTATAACTGCCTTATAGTTCTAGAATCATGTCTGTTCAGCTTTAAAGCAACAGCGACAAGCATTTCTTCCAATGGTGAAGCTTCCTCTTCAGGGCAGACTGAGGGACAGCTGATGTCGGTGTTGGCAGGAAAACTGAGCCACCTCAGAGACGAAAGAACACTTGCCGGCACTCAGTGCAGCCGGGTCTTAAGCAGAGCCCTTTGATAGCTGAGATCTAACAGGCACTACCCAAAAAGTAAAAATTAAAAGGAGGAGATCCTATGGTCAGATTGTTTGAGAAGACTTGGATGACTCAACGTTAAAAGGGACTCTGCTGCGTGGCAGCTCAGAGCTTTGCGCACGGCAACGAGGTGAACAGCGTTTCACCAAGCACCCTAAACTCTGCATGCCATCCTGCTAGGGGTCCACAGAGAGACTCACCCACACCAGGAGAGAGCGAGGAGCCCACAGACCTCCTGAGCTGGGGTATTGGTGGCTCTAGCCCTCTAGTGTAAGGTAAGATCACCCTTTCTCCTGGAACAGCAGCCTATCCAGGAAGTTGTATTTGACAGAAAAAGCCATAGAGACCATTCCGGCTGTGAGTAGGGAATGTAAACGTTAGACTTGTCCAGTTTTAGAAATTTACCCTATCTTTTCCCTTTTCAGAGAAATAGTAGCCAAAACAGAGTACTGGGTATAAAATGGGTGCCCATAAATGCCGTTTGTCTTAATCAGCTCGGGAGACTATAGCAAAATGCCATTGACTGGGAGGCTTAAACAACAGACATTATCTCTCACAGCTCTAGAGACTGGAAGTCCAAGATCCAGGTGTGGGTCGCTTAGGTTCCTGGTCAGAGCTCTCTTCCTGGCTGGAGATGGCCTTTCCTCGGTGTGTGCACATGGAGATCTCTCTCTTCTCCCTTCTAACAAGTCCACTCACTGCATCAGGAGGCCCCAATTTCACAATCTATCTAACCCTCTGCACCCAATCTTGCCCACCTTCACAACATAATCTAACCATCCTCAAAGGTTCCATCTCTAGATACCATCATATCAGGGCTTGAACATATGAACTTGGGGGAATGTGAACATTCAGGCTTTATGGAACATTTAGTCAGCTGTATGCTAACAAAGGAAGGGAACTTGATGTTAAAAGACAGAAGCAGTGGCATGGGGAAAACTGTTATAAAGCCCTTTACTAGTCCACCGCTTTGGATGTACCAAGAGATAAACTAGGTCCCCTCTTAGAATAATTATATCTAACAGGTCTCTGTTTTATCTATTGTTTGCTTTGTAGACATTGTGTACTTCCAAAAAGGACTTTAGACACCTTAAAATAAAAGCTGAGACATCAGAAACTATGGAGGAAAAGGCAGTCATAATTATACCAGGAACCAAGGAACCAGGGCTGGACGAGTATTGTTATTGGACACTAAATTAAGTTTACTCTGAACATCGTAGATAAAAACAAAAGAAAAGAAAACATGGTTCCCTACTTAGATGATAGGGGTTTTCCAGCTAAAATTAAATTCCAAAAGGAATTATTCTTAAATCTAAATAAGAGTGAAAACATACATTTACTTTGTGTGGCTGATTCATGTATTGGCCTTTGGTTAAAGCCAAGGGCATAGAACATTGATTTGTGGTCAAGCAAGGGGGACCCTACAGGTCTGAACATATTCATGTCTGATGACCAACCTTAATACAAGGGTGAGAGTCACAGGAGGCAAGACCAGGGCCTCTCCAAGTGCCCCCACACCCCAAAAACCTACATCACATTCAGCTGAACTATTGACAAAAAGTAGACCAACTCAGACCTACTGAATCAGAATATTGGGTGGATGGAGCTAGAAACCTACACTTTGAAACTCCCATGGTGATTCTGATGCCCACTAGACTTTAAGACATCATGAGCTAGAAAAGAGTAGGTGTGTACGGCTCTATATGCATTTTCTTTCATATTGCCTGCATTGCTAAATAGAAAGAATGCCGTATTCTTTTGTTATCTCATGTTGGCTATCAGAGTAGACAAACTGTTGTGAAAATTAAGAAGCCTGAAATATACTCTCTTTCTCAAAGAAAGACCACCATGTCCAGAGGCAGGATCCAAATTTTTCTCAACCAAGAACTATGTGCCTGCCTGAAATCTCTCGTGAGCATTGGGTTATAGCCCGCTGTCATGCAACATGAAGTACAGACGAAATAATTTTGTCTAAAATTTCAAGGGTGTTAGTTGCCAACTCAACTGCTATGATCACAAAATGATTTCATGTGGTGCCTAACGTGTAATATTGAGAACCAAGTTCCCAGGTGTGCCCATCAACTTAACAGTTAAGACAGGTGTGCTCTCTGAACACCAGCTTTAAAAGAAGATTCTAGCGCCCTGACCAATGTGGCTCAGTTGGTTGGGTATCATCCCACAAAATGAAAGGTCATGGGTTTGATTCCCAGTCAGGGCACATGCCTGGGTTACAGGCCAGGCCCCTAGTTGGGGACATGCAAAAGGCAACCAATTGATGTTTCTCTCTCACATCACTGTTTTTCTCCCTTTCTCCTTCCCTTCCCCTCTCTCTAGAAATAACTAAAGTCTTTTTAAAAAATTTTAAAGAATGCATGCTCTGACCTAGTAAGTCTGCTCATAAGGATGTATCCTAAGGAAATCATCAGACTAGTCTCCAAAGATGTATGTAAAACATGTTCATTAAAGCAGAATATATAGAATTCTTTAAAATCATAAATATAAACCCATAGAAATGGTACCTCCAGACAAAAGAATTATTATTAGCCATTAAAAAGGATGATGTAAAAGATTAATGATGTGCAAATATGATTAAAATACATCAGTGAGAAACTTGATAGTGATGTTTATTGTGACACCCCACTTACGGGCTTGCCTATTTCTATGTGCACATTCACGGGGAGAAGACCGGAATGCATCCAGTTATGTCTGGATGATGTCATTTCAAACTGAGTGATTTCTTTTTGTTATCTACATTTGTAATATTCATGAACTTTATCATATATTATTTGCATAGCAAAAGTAATATAGTTTCTTTAAACATACCTCACCCATGCAAAAGAAGTGGGGGCAGGACTAGCCATCACTTACGGCTGACTGTGGTTGCCAGCTTTGTCTGTGTTGAACAAAGGAGACGTAAGGGGCACCGTGTGGATGTGCACACACAAGAGTTTGTAGACAAAGAGTAACGATTGCTGGGGTACCAGACTTTTAACATCGGGCTGGGGCTGATTTCTACATGCGTCCATCCCTCTGCCCATGTGCCCTCTCTATGAGTAAAATCTATTCGTCTACCTGCATTAATGTCTAAGAGAGGTGATGCTATCACTAGAACCTTTTGACATTTCACAGCCATCGTATATTTGGGGGAAATGTCTAGCACCACTTCTCATAAAACGGAAATTCACTACAGGCTGTCTGCAAACAACACGGAACGTAATGGACAGCAGCTGTGCTCCAACAAATGGGCCAGAAATAGCCAGGTGAGAAAAACAAGTCACACTCCCTTTAGCTCCCTTCTCTTGGGGTCTCTTTCTTCCCCCGTTTTAACATGTTTTAATTAGCCTGTCCTTTTTTTCTTAATATAGTCCCCCAAATAGACAAAGCATTAAAATTAAAAGAGCAAAAATGACACATATGCCCCCTCCCACACCCACTTTTAGTCTCCTGCTATATGAGCTTCAGCTGGTTGTCTTTAACTTAGAACAACATTGGTAACATGAAGATGTGCCACTGAGGCAGGTGCCCCCAATCTATCTGGTAGACAGATGATAAATGCCATACCCAGCTAGTGTTCCTTGGAACACACCTGGGATCCCCTTGATTCAGTGGACCAATACCTAACACAACAACTCTCTAGTCTACCCAACAATGATGCATTAATTTCATTTTCCCTGCAACCAGCCCTATGCCAGCTCTTATGGAGAACTCAGAAGAGGTGAACTTTCAGCTTCCACCATCCATGGAACAAACCAGCCAGAAAGAAAGCAAATCTGTAAAACAGGCAAGACAGTGTTCAAGTAGCCACTAACTTGGTGGTAGAGCCCACAAATGTCAGGGAAACAGCGTCTGGTGTGGGCTGACATAATCATGGAGGGGTGCCGGGTCATGGGAGATGGATAGTTTAGCTTGGGAAAGAGAAAAGCACTTTCGGAAGGTAAGCAGGCCGAGCAAAGGCATGGCAATGAGCTACAAAGGTGGGATTGGACCAGTGAAGGAAGGATGTTAAAATCTTAGGAAAAGCCTGGGCCTGAGGCTGTAGCAAAAGGCAGCCTTCACTTGGCAGGTGGGCGGCAGTAAGTTCTTGAGCAAGAGAGGGATTCAATGAAAGCAATGTTCTACCAGGTAGCAAACATTTCTCAATCAGGTTTTAAGTACAGCACTTCCTAGGAAACCAGTAAACATAGGAGAGTATGTTCTTCCTCTTTTGTACAAGACTACATTCCTTGTTTTACCTAACCTATTGTGGCTTTAAACCATCCAAAACAAAGACATTTTCTTACTCTGTTAATCAGTTTTCCTCCTCCTCCTTCTTTTTTAATTTACATATATTTGAAATTGCTCCAGCTAGAGAAATATGTCCATTTTTCCCTGATTGGAAATAAAACAAAACACCAAAAACTAAAGATAAAGGGAGAATCTTAAAAGCAGCAAGGGAAAAGTAGTGTTACCTACAAAGGAGTTCCCATAACACTACCAGCTGACTTCTCAAAAGAAACCTTGCAGGCAAGAAGGGGCTGGAAAGAAGTATTCAAAGTCACGAAAGGTAAGGACCTACATCCAAGATGACTCTACCCAGCAAAGCTATCATTTAGAATGGAAGGGCAGATAAAGTGCTTCCCAGATAAGGTCAAGTGAAAGGAGCTCATCATCACCAAGCCTTTATTATATGAAATGTTAAAGGGACTTATGTAAGAAAAAGAAGATCAAAACTATGAACAGTAAAATGACAACAAACTCACAGCTACCAACAACTGAACATAAAAAAAGCAAAAACAAAAACAAACTAAGCAAACAACTAGAAGAGGAACAGAATCATAGAAATGGAGATCACATGGAGGGCTATCAGTGGGGAGGGGGAAGGGGAGATTGGGGGAAAAGGTACAGGAAAAAAGAAGCATAAATGGTAGGTACAAAATACACAGGGGGAGGTTAAGAATACTACAGGAAATGGAGAAGCCAAAGAACTTATATGTACAACCCATGGACATGAGCCAAGGTCTGGAGGGGCAGGGAATGCTGGAGGGAATGGGGGCATCAGGTGTAGTGGGATAGAGGGGAGAAAAAAGTGGGACAACTGTAACAGCATAACCAATATAATATACTTTGAAAAACTCAAACATTAAAATTAAAAAATAAAATAAAATAAATAAAAAAACAAAAAACTGCCTGCTCTACTGTGCTCCCCAGATAAGACATGCTATGTGCTGCAAGTCAGTCAGCCAAGCCTTCTGGACTGCTCCTACCACTACTCGCCGAGCCCCACCAACGGGCTGGATCACCACGCTCAGGCACCACAGGAACTGTGCAGTGGGCTCCAGGAGGGCCTAAGGGAATATACTGGAACTCCTACCTGAAACATCCAACATCACCCTCCATCCATACGGAAGCCAGAGTGATTGCAAGGCTGCCCTCTTCGGATGCTTCGGCCCTCAAAGGACCAAAGAAGTTGCTTGGTTTGGAGTGAAATGATGTGGAGAAAATCTTATTCTGACCCCTAGGTCCACATGGTTCTTGCCTCATCCTCTACTTCTCAAAACAACCTAAATATCACCCAAAGAAATGCCACCCACTCTGTTGAGTGACCATTTCCCAAACATCAAAATAGACTCTTGTTACTATTTTTTAAAGTGAAGAGCATAAAAATCCCTCTATGTGGTTTCACTGTTTTATCCCCTCCCCTACCCCAGACCTTATTACATATTCTGCTCTATTCTGCCATACTTCCCCTTACTAGTGGTTCTTAATCTTGAGTGTGAATTATGCGGGCATGCAGAATTAGTTGAACATGCAGTGCTGGCCACCCCCCACCCCCAGTGTTTTTGATTCAATAGGTCCAAGGTAGAACCAAAACTTTGCACTGGTGATGAACTTCTAGTGACAGCAATTTTCTCTGCTGTGTGCTGTTCTCCATCCATGCTTACCTGCACAGATGTTCTTTCCAATTCAAAGGTACCTTGCTCCTGAAAGAGAGATATGGGGACAAAAAGGACTTCAAAGATGGCCTTGTGCGGGGGGGGTGGTAGTTGAAGATAACCATCTGCATTAGCCAAGAAAATCACCCAGGTGAAATTGCTCGGAAGAGAGTACTTAGCAGAACTTTCTAAGGTGAAAGAGTAAAAATATGGTCCCCAGCACCTGTGCTTGAGTCCTAGCACCAACCCTTACAATCACAAAATCTGCAAGTCTTACAGCTAGAAGACACCTATTTTAATTCCCTCACTTTAAATGTGGGGAAATTTAAAATACTACTACTACTATTACTACTACTACTACTACTACTACTACTACTAATAATAATAATAATAATAAATATGAGGACATTTTTGAGGCTCAGAAACATTAAGTAAATTGTACAAGATCTCAGAGCTAACAAAGAGCAAGAACTGGACTAGAACCCAGGTTTCATGACTTTTGAAAGTCTCCCTTGACGTGTCCAATGTGAAAATAAGAGCAAAGGAAGAGTTCTGCTACCCGTAACTTGACATGAACCAACCTTCCTGCCAATAAGTTATATACCCATTGTCAAAAGAAAGAAAAACAGCTAATAAAAAACAGGCTCTTGGATTACCTATTTGTTGGGGTTAGCAAACAAATATGGTCAAGACTGTAAAGGAAAAGATAAGTACAAACAGGAAAGAAGTGGTGAATTTTAAGAGTAATACAGAAACTCTTTTTCAAAAAAGAACCAAATGGAAATCTCAGAAAAGAAAACTATGCCTGAAACAAAAATTCATCACATGGAATTAATAGGAGATCGCTCATGGGGAAGAAAGAACCAGTGAACCTAGAAAGAGGAACAGAAATATTCTAAACTAAACAACGAGAAAAAAGATTGGGTGATGAGCAGAGATTCAATGATCCTGAAACTGCAATTAATAGTCTAACAGAAATCCTGTTAAATGACCTGATAAGAGCGTTACAATTTAAAAGAAAAGTACAGACCAATATCCCTCAAGAAGAAAGATGCAATTATTGACAAGCTATTAGCAAAGCAAAGCACATCTATAAAGCAACTATAAATGTAATAATATATCACACCTAGCTGCATTTATTCCAAGAATGCTAAGTTGGTTTAACATTTGAAAATTAATTACTTATACCACATTAACAGATAAAATAAGAAAACTCACATGGTCATCACTTTGGATGCAAAAAAATTTTTGACAAATTTTGACACCCATTCATGATAAAAAAAAAAAAAACATACTTAAGGTTGAAATATTGACTGCATTCTAAGATTGAGACCAAGGCATTCTAAGATTGAGTACTTCAAAATTGTCCTGTATTTCTTAGTCTGTGCAATAAGACAAAATTTATTTTTAATCAATTAATTAATTGTAAAGAGCTTGAAAAGGGAGAAGTAAAACTCAGTGTTGCTCATGACATAATTGTCTGTATAGAAAACTCTAGGAATATGGGGAGAGTGGGCAGACAACAACACAAAACAAACAAACAAAAAAACACCTTAGCAAGGATGGTACAATATTTGTAAATCAATAAACATAATATACCACATAAACAAAAGCAAAGACAAAAACCACTTGATCATATCAATAGATGCGGAAAAAGCATTTGATAAGGTACAGCGCCCATTTATGATAAAAACCCTCAACAAAGTGGGAATAGAGGGAGCATTCCTCAACATAATAAAGGCCATATATGAGAGACCTACAGCCAACATCATACTCAATGGACAAAAACTTAGAGCTTTCCCACTAAGATCAGGAACAAGACAAGGATGCCCTCTCTCACCACTCCTATTCAACATAGTACTGGAAGTCCTAGCCACAGCAATCAGACAAGAAAAAGAAATAAAAGGCATCCAAATTGGAAAGTAGGAAATGAAACTGTCACTGTTTGCAGATGACATGATAGTGTACATGGAAAATCCTATAGACTTCACCAGAAAACTACTCAATGTAATGAATGAATTTGGCAAAACAGCTGGATACAAAGTCAATACTCAGAAATCAAAGGCATTCCTGTATACCAACAATGAAACTGCTGAAACAGAAATCAGGAAAAAAATCCCATTTGATATAGCAACAAGAAAAATAAAGTACCTAGGAATAAACCTAACCAAGTTGGTAAAAGACCTGTACTCAGAAAACTACACAACACTGAAGAAAGAAATTAAGGAAGACACAAACAAATGGAAGCATGTACCATGCTCATGGATTGGAAGAATTAACATCATCAAAATGGCCATACTACCCAAAGCGATTTATAGATTCAATGCAATCCCTATTAAAGTACCTATGACATATTTCACAGATATAGAACAAACATTTCAGAAATTTATATGGAACCATAAATGACCCTGAATAGCTGCAGCAATTTTGAGAAAGAAGAACAAAGCAGGAGGGATCACAATACCTGATATCAAACTGTAATACAAGGCCACGGTAATCAAAACAGCCTGGTACTGGCATAAAAACAGGCACATAGACCAATGGAACAGAACAGAGAGCCCAGAAATAAACCCAAGTCTTTACAGTCAATTAATATTTGACAAAGGAGGCAGGAGCATAAAATGGAGCAAAAATAGCCTCTTCAACAAATGGTGTTGGGAGATCTGGACAGCTACATGCAAAAAAATGAAACTCGATCACCAACTTACGCCATACACAAAAATAAATTCAAGGTGGATAAAAGACTTAAATATAAGTCATAACACCATAAAAGTCCTAGAGGAAAACATTGGCAGGAAGATCTCAGACATTCCACACAGCAACATCCTCACAGACATGTCCCCTAAAGCAAGGGACATAAAGGAAAGAATAAACAAATGGGACCTTATCAAAATAAAAAGCTTCTGCATGGCTAAAGAAAACAGCATTAAAATACAAAGAGAACCAACAGTATGGGAAAACATATTTGCCAATGATACCTCAGACAAGGGCCTGATCTCCAAAATATATAAAGAACTCACACGACTCTACTCCAGGAAGACAAACAACCCAATTAAAAAATGGGCAAAGGACTTGAACAGACACTTCTCCAAGGAAGACATACAGAGGGCCCAGAGACATATGAAAAGATGCTCAGCATCACTAGCCATCAGAGAGATGCAAATTAAAACCACAATGAGGTGCCGTCTCACACGGGTTAGAGTGGCCAACATAAACAAATCCACAAACAAATGTTGGAGAGGTGTGGAGAAAAGGGAACCCTAGTGCACTGTTGGTGGGAATGCAGACTGGTGCGGCCACTGTGGAAAACAGTATGGAATTTCCACAGAAAACTAAAAATGGAACTGCCCTTTGACCCAGCAATTCTGCTGCTGGGATTATACCCTAAGAACCCTGAAACACCAATCCAAAAGAACCTATGCACCCCAATGTTCATAGCAGCACAATTTACAATAGCCAAGTACTGGAAGCAACCTAAGTGCCCATCAGCAAATGAGTGGATCAAAAAATTATGGTACATTTACACAATTGAATTCTAGGCAGCAGAGAGTAAGAAGGAGCTTATACCCTTTGCAATGGCATGAATGGAACTGGAGAGCATTATGCTAAGTGAAATAAGCCAGGCGGTGAGGGACAAATACCATATGATCTCACCTTTAACTGGAACATAATCAACAAAAGAAAAAAAGCAAACAAAATATAACCAGAGAATTGAAATTAAGAACATTGTAACAATAGCCACAGGGGAGTGGGGAGGAGATAGGGGGGAGAGGGGTCTATAGGAACTACTATAAAGGACACAAGGACAAAATCAAGGGGGAGGGTAGAGGTGGAGGAGGGAGGTGGGACTGACTGGGGTCGGGTGGAGGGAAGGGGAGAAAATGCAGACAATTGTAACTGAATAAAAATAAATAAATAAATTTAAAAAAATAAAAAAATAAAAAAAATTCAGTATCTAAAAAAAAAAACCCACACACACACCTTAAAAGAACTAATAAAAGAATTTAGCAAGATCACAGGATATAATATTCATGTACAAAAATCAATTGTATTTCTATATGCTAGCAATAATAAAATTTTAAAACCAATTATAATAGCATCAAAACTATGAAATACTTAGAAATACATAAAAGATGTGCAAGATCTCTACATTAAAAAGCTGAAAACACTGTTGAGAAGAATTTTTAAATGACTTAACTAAATGGAGAGATGTGTCATATTTATGAATCAGAAGACTCAATTTGTTAAGATGTCAATTCTCCCCAAAGTGACCCATAGATTCAACATGATCAAAATCAAAATCCCTCCAGGCTTTTTTTTTTTTTGTAGAAATTAGCAAGCTGATTCAAAAATGTGAAGACTTAAAATAGTCAAAATGATCTTGTAAAAAGACTTACTGGTTTGGAAGTGTTATACTACCTTACTCAAGACTTACCATAAAGCTACAAAACAGTGTGGTGTGGGGCAAAGATAGGCAAATAGATCAAGGAAACAAAGTAGGGAGCCCGGGAACTGGGAATGTGCGCACACGAAATGCAATCAGTTGTTTTTCCTCAAGGGCTTCCAGGTAATTCAATGGGGAAATTCATTTCAACAAATCCTGTTGGAACTCTTGACTCTCTATATGGAAAAGAATGTACTTTGATCCCTACCTCACACCACATGCAAAAATTTATTTGAGCTGGACCTTAGACCTAAGAATAAAAGCTAAAACTATAGGCTCCTAGAAGAAAATGTTAGGTGTGTATGTTCATAACTTCGAAGTACATAACTATTTCTTAGAGAGGACGCAAAAAGTATTGCCCATGTAAAAAGACTGATGAATTAGAAATAATCAAATTTGAAACAATTCTATTCAAAGGATACCATTAAGAAAATTGAAAAGGCAAGCCAGAGGCTATGAGAAATATGCATATATTTATTATCAGAGGTCTTATTCAAACTATACAAAGTACTTCTGCAAGTCAAAAATTAAAAGACAACCAAATTTTTAAATGGACACAGACTTTGATAAACCCATGGGAATGGGTCTAGGAAACGCTTTTCACAAAGATGGCACCCAAAGCAAAGAAGGAAGCTCCTGCCCCTCCCAACATGGACACCAAAACAGACTTTGAAGGCAAAGAAAGCAGTGCTGAAAGCTGTCTGCAGCCACACAAAAAAGGAGAAGATCCACATGTCACCCACCTTCCTATGGCCAAAGACACTGTGGCACCACAGCCAGCTTAAGTATCCTCGGAAGAGCATACCCAGGAGAAACGAGCTTGACCACTATGCCATCATCCAGTTCCGCTGACTCCAGGTCAACCATGGAGAAAATAGAAGACAACACACTTGTGTTCACTGTGTATGTCAAGGCCAGCAAGCACCAGATCAAACAGGCTGTGAAGAAGCTCCATGACATTGACATGGTCAAGGTCAGCACTCTGATCAGGCCTGATGGAGAGAAGAAGGCGTATTTTCAACTGCCTCCCAACGATGATGCTTTGGATGTTGCCAACAAAAGTGGGATCATCTCAAATGAGTCCAGCTGGCTAATTCTAAATATAAAAATTTTACATGGTAAAAAAATAAAAATAAAAAAATTATTGGACAAAGGCTTTCTTGGAAGACAATATACAAATCATCAATAAGCACATAGAAAGGTGCTCAAAATAGTTAGTCATTAGGGAAATGCAAATTAAAACCAGAGCAATATGACACTTTATACCCATTAACAATTAAAATTAACAAGACTGACAATATCAAATATTGGCAATGAGGTGAAGCAACTGAAAATTTCTTACAGTGCTGTGGAGTTTAAAATGGTATAACCACTTGGGACGACAGCTTAAGAGTTTTGTAATAAGATTAAACATACATGTGACCTACCAAGTCTACTCAGCAATTTACCCAACAGAAATGAAAATGGGTCGTTGGAGAGTTGAGAGGCAGGTTTGTTTTGTAGGTGTGACTGGGATGCAATCCAAACTGGAGTGGGTGGAGGCGTGCGTGGGAAGCACAGACGTAGAGAAATGGCAGTAGCTAGAGGGGGTGTGGGCTAGCGATTTTTTTGTTTGTTATGAAACAGCCTTGAGCATGTCAGGCATACTTACATCACACCAACAATATCAATTCCAAATAGTATTGTTTAACCAAATAGAAAAACTTCAGAAAAACTGAAATATCTTTTAAATGTCTGGAGAAGAGTGTGGAGGAGGTAATTTTGTCCAGAAGCAGTATATTAAATTTTATTTAATATCCCTGGCTACATGAACTCTTGAAAATATGTCAAAAATTTAAAAAAGAAACAATTAAAATGCAAACACACCAGGAAAAATATTTGCACCAAAGCTAACAAAGAGTTAATATCTTCATTAGTATGAGGAAAGTCCTTATTAATTGATTTTTTAAAATGTCTCCAATGGATAAATGGAAAAAGAGCATAAACCTAACATTCAAAAAACTATATCTAGTGGACAAATAAATGAAATAATGTTCAATCATTCTAATAAAAAAAGTTAAAATACTAAATTTTCATTCTCCTACTAAAGTGGCAAAAAAATTTTAAACTAACATAATGCTGGCAAAAAAGTAGTTTATTAACAGATGGGTTAAGAAGCAATGTGTAATTACATATCAGTTGCATGTTATAAATTGGCATAGTCCTTTTCAAAGTCATTTTGGCACAAGGCATCAGCTGTCAACAAAATGTTCTATTGTTTAGGGTGAACGACATTTCACTGCAAAGGGACTCTGGCTAAAGATATCCCTTGTAGGGTTAGTTATTATAACCAAAGGGAAAAAAGGAAGCAATTCAAATGTCCAAACAGGAAAAAAAGTGATTAGGCATCCTGGTTAAAAACTTAGTTAGGCTCTGGAATTAGGCCTGGGCAGAACTGCCACTCGTGGCTGCACCAATCGCCCTCCAAAATTCCTCATCTAAAACTATTTTTAAAAAAGAAGTAAATAATGTCACCTGCCATCCCAAAGTTGTGGGAAATAAATTAATAAACATGGAACAGCTTAGCATATAATAAACACAGCACATATGCAATATTATTATTCCTTCTGCTTGATGAAGTAACATTTAGGCATGAGAAATATTTAGAGAATATTATAGGGAAAATACTTAGCAAAATTCATGTGCTATACTAAGTAGGAAAAAACCTAATTACAAATATTATACTTGCACTATAATATAATAAGCCATCTATCTCCAATAAACTATACGCAACTGAGGGAGCCTGAAGGTGTTACATGAGCTTGATAAAGTTGGGTTAGGGTGATAAGGTTACAGAGAAATTTTCTTTTGCATCTTTCTATAAACTTAAAATATTATTTACATACATAAACATAAATTCACAAAGCAGGAAACATCCCCTATCAGCCTACGAGTTCCCATATTGATTCAGAAGCCAGGAGAGACCAGGCAGTCGGCCTGGGATGCTAGATCCCCTCCCTTGCTGGTTGTCCTTGGCCGCCCCCACCCCCGGGCCAGGCCAGTTACCTCTGGGTGATGACTAAAGGCTCCATCTCATCTTTTCAGGCTTTCTAACTGAATTCATAGGCACATTGACTGTGTCTCTAGTGTCCCCACCCTAAAAGATTCTGTTCCTAATCACATGGCACAAGCAGCTACACAAAGGAGCCACAGGAAGATGGGCCACACTCTGGGATGCCTTCTTCAACCCTCCCAGACAAAAAAAGCTGCATTTTCCAGGCCAAGTGTTGCCTGAAAGCCTCTTTCCTATTCAAAAACCCTGCAGTCTGTGCCTAATCCGGACGATTAAGTAGGGCTTTGCTGTTTAACTGCTTCGTGCCCTGCATGTGCTGGTTATGCCTGCGCAACACCAAGTCTGTGGTAGTGCAGACAAATGACTGGAAGCAGTGAAGGGTTTGGGGCCAAAATTGAGTCCCCAGTTCAAGCCACTGTTTGAGGAAGAAAATGGTCAACCAATTTTTCAATATAAGTAGCTAACGGTCGTTGTACAAAGTAGGTTTATACTAAGTTTATAAGTTTAAACCTAACATAGACTAATACCTGCTTAGTATAAACTTGAATCATAGCAAATGAAAACAGTTTGACGCCCTTCATCTCAGAGCTTGAAGCCTCATGCAGTCCCCAAATGTTTTATTTAGCATGTGCTGAGCATCCACTGTGTGCCACGCATTACACTAAGTACTGCAAACAAACTCTCAAGGTTGAAAAGAACTTGAAGAGCATGTATTCGAACCATCCAATAGGTTCTTGGATCTGGTTTACCACATCTCCTTCAAGCAGAACTCGCAAACGGGAACTCCCAGGTTCCCAAGGCAGTCAGTCCGTCCCACTTCAGGTCAGCTCTGACTGTTAGCGAGTACTCCCTCGGGTTAATGCATAATTCCGACTCATCGATTATGCTGAGGGAACTGTACTTAGCTATCACCTCTTGCTAGGAACATGAATTACTTCTGTCCCATGCACTAGCATACAAGTGTCCTAGCTGATTCTTGCCCTATGCCTCGGCAAAAGTTGCTGATACTTGTAGGTGTGCAAGTTAACAATTCACCAAACAGGCATTCTGTGCTCTGGCACTCATCTAGAAACAGGGAGTTCCCCGGTTAGTTAAAAGGGTGTCCAGGGGTTGGCTTTTAGACACCTGGCTGATTCAGTCTATGCGATTAGCAGCCCCGTAGAAGCGAATTAATCTTTTAGGCTCTTGGATGATGAGTCACAAATTCCATAAAAGGCCCAGCTTCCAGCCCTCAGCACTGAAGATTCATGGGTTTCATCCTGAGTACAAATGTTTGAGCCTCTTGAGGCAGACTCTCAGAGGGTGCTCTGACCGAAAGTTACCACTCTGCCCTGATTATGAGGAAATGCTTTGCCTAAGAAACAGAAGTAAGTAGGGGTGGAGGGGCTTGGTGGCTGAAAGAAATGGCCTGAAAGGAAACTCATTTAAATTTTTAAAATTTAACACAGTTGTGCTAGATGACCATGAAGCAATGTGTTCAAAATTTTTCTGGAACATGGCTTTGAATTTAGAGTTCTCTACCCACTTGAATTACTAATTGAATGTAAAGGGAGAAAAAAAAATCAACAGAAACCACTGTTGGACATACATGCAAGCACTCAGAAGGTTTACTGCTCGTGTACCCACCGTGGAAAGATTACTCAAGAAACTACTTTGGCAAAACACAAGAGGAATTTAAGAAAGGGAAAGACATGGGATAAAAGAAAGATGGACGGCTAAATATGACCCAGAAACCACGTCATAAAGCTGGGCAATCTGGAAGTCCTCTGTCAGGCAGGAAAGTCCTAGAATCAGAAAATTGAATTTCCATTTCTATAGATCTATTCACACTTGAGAGGGCCCTTACTAGAAAAACTCAAAGCTCCAGAAAAACATTTATCCCCATGCAGCCTGGTCTTTGATGTGTCCACAGTGAGTAACTCCCACAAGCCAACACCAGAGTTCCACTGGGGTGACACCAGCCATGGCCAGCCCCGGCCCGCAGCTTTCCCAGGGACCCATCTCTGATCCCCGCAGGGGGTTCCTGTGGCAGCAGAGACAACTGCTGGACTCAGAGTCCCTGAGGCTGTGGTGACTACTCTTTTGACCCAAAAGTCAGGACACAGTTGACCATAAAGTTAGAATATACTGTCTGAACAAAATAAGCAAAATATTTAAAACCAGACAGTTCTTGAAAATTCAGGATAGATGGCTACCATTTTTGTCCTGTGAAAAGTTAAGTCCTTGCCTAGCGGGCACTGGGATAATAATGCTTTCACATGAACTGTTTCCCGTTCTGCTTCTCTTTGAGGGGACCTCCCAGCAACCCGGCCTCGCCTGGGCAGGGGGAAGACCTTCTGGGCATTAACAGGCTCTGAACTGGCCACTGCTTTAAATCCATAGTCTTCAGGGATTTGTTTGATGATTATGTAGATGAAAGCCTGTTGTGAGGGGGCGGGGCGTGAAACAGAGAAGAAGAAAGTAATAACTCAGCCTCTCCTCTTCTGTCCTTAAAAATTTAGCTCAGGCCCCGCCCCCACCATGAATCCCACTTAGCACACAAGCTCTTCAGTTGGAAGGCAGTTGGGCAGCTTGTTACGAAGCCAACTTGCCCTCTAGAGTAGAGTGGGATGGCAGCTGGGCATCTTACCTTCACCTTAAGCCACTTACCAAGTACTTCTTCCTACTCCTTACGATATTCCACCTTAAAAGAGTTTTGAAACATCTGATTTCCCATTTCATTACATTTCCATGATATTCCAGTGTTTCTTACAGATTGTCACCCCTAACAACCGTAACTTTAGTCTACCCTGCAGTGAATTCTGATCATAAGCCCTTAGAAAATACTACAACTCCAGGAATATATTTTCAGAAGTAAACCTCTGGGCCTACCTCTTATGTCCGGGGCTCTTGCAAGTGACCCATTCGGTCTCCGCCAGCAGCACGCCCCAGTGCTAGATAAGAGAGGAAGATAAGAACTGGTAGGCCGGTCTTCCCTCTGGAGGTTGTGTCATATTCGGTGAGCTCTGTGCAAGAGGGAGGAGATAAGCACTGGGTAGGCTTACTTCCCCGCAGAGATTGTTTCATACCTGGTAGACACGTGCCCCAAATTCAGGGAAGCAGTGGGCACTTTGCAAATATTTACCTAGCTACTTGGCAACAGGGCAGTACAAGTTCTACTCAACTTCAAAGACACACGCCCTGCACTCCACTCTTTTCACACACATAAAAACTGTCTTTCCAAGTGTTAAAAATCATATGCATACTGGGCCCTTTTAACTTCCAAATCATTCAGTTCTCCAGGATTTGACCATTTAATGGAGAAAATAAATATTGAAGATATGCTTTCATGTGTGAAGTGAATGGCGTCCCTCGGCCTTGGAGGTCAGCCTCATCCTTCTGTTCTCAGGAATGAGGTTCGCAAGCATTGCAGACTTTTCTAGTTCTGCTGCTGATCTTCCACAGATAAATTAAGGAAACCAAGTGTTTGGCACTTAAACAAATCCACAAGCCAAGACATGATAGAGAAAGGACCCAGAATGTAACCTTCCCACACTTTCCATCTGCAGCTCAGGGGAAAACGTAACAAATGCCTCCAGAGACCAGCCTGACTGAGCCACCTTCTCAGATGTGTACATAACCTTGGGCCTAGTGTCGTGTCAATAGCATGCTGCTAGAAAGGCTTGATTGAAAGGTAGAGACACATAATGAACACAAGTGGAAGACTTAAGTCACTAAAAATCCACATAGCAAAATACACATTTGTCTTCGTATAAATAGCATTATCAGATGTGCCCATATGTCGCATTCTTAAGTTTGAGGGCCGAATGCAAGATACATGTTGTTACTCAGCCTTTTTACTAACTGCACTTGTATGGTGCCATCTTGTGGTAAAGCCCTACAGCAATTTGAAGGAAACAGAGGGCCAACGTTTTTCCACTTTGTAAATTTTGTGTAGTATTTAGCTATTTTTGACAAGTTTAAGAAAAACTTGAACTTCCATTTCCTAATTTAAAACAAAACAGGAGAGAACCAAGATGGCGGCGTAGGTAGACACACTGCGCCTCCTCGCACAACCAGAACTGACAGAGAATCGAACAGCAAGGGGGACCAACACCAAGGAAACAGAAAATAATCATTCATCCAGACTGGTAGGAGGGGCGGAGACGGCACTGGGGTGGAGAGGACTCGCGTGGCTGTGGCGGGACTGAGACTGGCGGAGTGTGGGACAAATGGCGCAGGCAGTCCGAGCACTAGCAGACCCTGCGGCCTCACATTTGCACAGATAAACCCAGAGGGCCGGACTCAGAGTGGCGGAGAGTGGGGCAGGCAGAGTGGCGGATAGCACATTGCGGCACCACATTCGCCCACAGATAAACCGGACGAACGGCGGGCAGAGAAGCAGACCGCTGCGCAACCCAGGGCTCCAGCTCGGGGAAATAAAGCCTCAAACCTCTGATTGAAAGCGCCCGTGGGGGTTGGGGTGGCAGCAGGAGAGGCTCCCAGCCTCATAGGAGAGGTTGTTGGAGAGACCCACAGGGGCCTAGAGTGTGCACAGGCCCACTTACTCGGGAACCAGCACCAGAGGGGCCCAGTTTGATTGTGGGTAGCGGAGTGAAAGACTGAAATCCGGAGGAGAGTGAAGCGGGCGCCATTGCTCCCTCTCGGCCCCGCCCCCACGTACAGCATCACTGCGCAGCGACCAGCATTACCCCGCCCCGGTGAACACCTAAGGCTCCGCCCCTTAAAGTAACAGACGCGCCAAGACAAACAAAAAAAATGGCCCAAATGACAGAACACTTCAAAGCTCCAGAAAAAATACAACTAAGCGACAAAGAGATAGCCAACCTATCGGATGCACAGTTCAAAGCACTGGTTATCAATATGCTCACAGACTTGGTTGAATCTATTCGAAAAACAGATGAAAAAATGAAGCCTATGCTAACAGAAACAAAGGAAAATGTACAGGGAACCAATAGTGATGAGAAGGAAACTGGGACTCAAATCAATGGTATGGACCAGAAGGAAGAAACAAACATTCAACCAGAAAAGAATGAAGAAACAAGAACTTGGAAAAATGAGGAGAGGCTTAGGAACCTCCAGGACACCTTGAAACGTTCCAACATCCGAATTATAGGGGTGCCAGAAGGAGAAGAGGAAGAACAAAAAATTGAAAACTTATTTGAACAAATAATGGAGAACTTCCCCGATCTGGCAAAGGAAATAGACTTCCGGGAAGTCCAGGAAGCTCAGAGAGTCCCAAAGAAGCTGGACCCAAGGAGGAACACAACAAGACACATCATAATTACATTACCCAAGATTAAACGCAAGGACCTACGTCCAAGATTACTATATCCAGCAAAGCTATCATTTAGAATGGAAGGGAGGATAAAGTGCTTCTCAGATAAGGTCAAGTTGAAGAGGCTCATCATCACCAAGCCCTTATTATATGAAATGTTAAAGGGAGTTACCTAAGAAAAAGATCAAAAATAGGAACAGTAAAAATGACACCAAACTCACAGTTATTAACGACCACACATAAAACAAAAACGAGAGCAAACTAGGCAAACAACTAGAACATGAGGGTTGTCAATAAGGGAGTGGGAGGGGGAGAGGGGGGTAAAGGTACAGAGAATAAGTAGCATAGATGATAGGTGGAAAATAGACAGGGGGAGGGTAAAAATAGTGTAGGAAATGTAGAAGCCAAAGAACTTATAAGTATGACCCATGGACATGAACTATGGGGGGGGAATGTGGGAGGGAGGGGGGTGGGCAGGATGGAGTGGAGTGGGGGGGGAAATGGGACAACTGTAATAGCATAATCAATAAATATATTTAAAAAAAAAAACAGAGTTTATAATACATTTTCCATTGATCTAGGAGTTAATAAATATTGATTAAGATTTCCCCACCTGGAGGTCAGCAATCATAGAATACAGGAAGAAAATTTGAGGAAAAAATTTGACTTTCATAGAAAAGAAATTTTTTTTAATGACAATTACCTATTTTTGAGAAAAAAATTCATTCAGCGCTCCAGGCTGTAGACCACGTTGGACTGTCTTGTGTCCAAGTGGTGTAAAAGATAAGGGAACTTTTCTAGACACAGTCATCGATGGCTTGGTTTCAAGCAGCCTGGAAGGAACCTAAGGTCTGAACACGTGGGCTCATGGGTTTTTCTACTTACTCTCTTTATGCTGAGAAAAGGTTACCCAGTGGGGACTCCCTGAAAGTTACCCAAAGGAAGCAGGGTGTCCCATTCGCTTATGAAAACGTCACACAATCCTTGCGTATCTGCAGAACCAGAGCTGAAACTACGGTTTCCTAATTTCTCATCCCATGATCTTTGCTGTAGATCTCAGTGCTCAACTTAAACAGTGATGCAGGCTGGTTAGGAGTGGGGTGATACTGCATGGTGTGTGGTTACAAAATCGGAGCCTCAAATCTGTGGCAGGGCCGTCACAGGGAAACACCTGAGCAAGGTGCCCCGCCCTGTCGAGCTGGGGACCAGAGGAGCTCCAGGCCACTGTCAGGATTTTTCATGTTGCCAACCTAGCCCACGGCAAACAGACCCCCCCAGTCCACCCACCCATAAACAACCACAGCCCGAAACAGCTTCCTAGGCCCTTCTCTTGCTTCATGGTCACGCTCGTACAACAGTGCCCAGTTCACAGAAGGTGCTTGGTGTGTGCCCCAGACTGGCCGACTGATGACGTACCTCATCACGGGGAACCACAGAAGAACCCAGTGTTGCATCATAATGACCATTAAAAAGAAATACCTGGTTGTCTGCATTTAAAAAAAAATTCAATCAGAATTCTGTCTTGCCCAAAGTCTGAGTTCTTTTGATCAGACTAAGATTAAACAAACATTTATTGAATGCTCACTGATATGTGCAAGGCACACTCACACACAATCTCACTTGTGGCTAAATTTCTACAGCCATCCTGGCTGACTGAGGCCATCCTTCGGCAAACACAGATCATTGGTGGACGTCACTCTACTGGAAGAAATAAGCAGTGATGGGAAAGAGGTATCACAATTAGCCTTCAGGGAATTGGAGGGAAGGGGGTAGTATGGGAGTGGCTGAAAAAGATTTTGAGGGTCAGGAGAGCAACTAACTTCAGTTCTCTAGAAAACAGGTACTGGGCATGACTCAAAAGTTGGGACAGAGAAAGCCACAGGCAATGCCATTGATCAGATGAGAGATGGAAGGAGCATGTGATTGGAAGTTGGCCATCAGTTTCTGAGGAAGGGAGGACCATCAAAGGAAGCCACAGGCAGCCCCAAAGCAGAAGAAATTTTGGAGAATATTAAAATGGAATAAAGAAGAAATGTTGACAAGTGATCAACTAGATGATTGAGTGTGAGGATTTTTTTTAAAGATTTTATTTATTTTTAGAGAGGGGAAGGGAGGGAGGGAGAGAGGGAGAGAAACGTTAATGTGTGGTTGCCTCTTGCATGCCCCCAACTGGGGACCTGGTGCACAACCCAGGCATGTGCCCTGACTAGGAATCAAACCTGCAACCTTTCAGTTTGCAGGCAAGTACTCAATCCACTGAGCCACACCAGCCAGGGTGAGTGTGAGGATTTTATAGCTCCCTTCCTGCCCTCCCTCCCCAATTTCACTGCCCACTGATATTTCATGGAGGGGCAAGATTATGGGTCCAAAATGAGAGACATTCATTTTTTTTGGTCTTAGCAGCCAACAGAAAATGTTAGAAGGAAAAGAAAATGAACCCAAGTGACTAAGGGTGGTGATGGTACAGTGGTGGTGACAAAGTGTGGATTTGGATTGTCCATTTTCTTTTTGTCGCATTTCCAAAATATTCTGGGGACAAGTTTGTGATGCACCAGCCTGAGAGAAAGGGGAGGGAAGATGGAAAGAGAAATGCCAAAGGCATAATCAGGCAGTGGGAGGCAACTTGGAGAAGGGTAAACAAGCTTGGGAGGAGCAGTGGAAATAGTTGCAAGGCCCCAGAGAGGAGTTGAAAGCAGCACTTACGAAGTCATACTGGGAGAGAAGGCAGACAGCCACTGGGAGAAGAGGGAAGAAGCGAGCAGGCGTGGGGGGACTGGCAGGCACAAAGCCTATGGTGGGGGGGCCTCATAACACCCTTGATGAATCCTGCTGCTCTGAGGAGCCCCACTCCAGCTGCTCCCCATCCCCAAGTACTCCTGTGCTCCTCATCAGGTCATGGATTAAGTCACAAACTCAGTTTCAGGTAGAGAGTACCAATCTGCACCCAGAACAGATAACACCCCATAAGAGGAAAAATGTAAGTATTCTGCTCCCTACTATTCCACCTCCATCCCGCCAAAGACAAGGTCCATTCTACTAGAACCCTTCTGAATAACAAACTCATTGGGAAAGCAGAAACAATGCAAAAATTTCTCAAAGAACAGAATTTTTCCCATGAGGGAACACTGCTGGCTTCTCTGCTGCGCACAGTCCACTGTGTATAACACATTTCTTACTGGTCTAGAGGCAGAGAACCCCTTTGGGGTGGAGGGCTGGCTGCCACTGGTCTGTTGAAGTCAAGGCCACTGGGTCTGAGCTTCCCTAGGGAAATTACTTCTCCGTGCCCGCCACCCAATTCCTCCACCCAAGCCTCCAACTCCACCCTGATGGAAACTCATCACCTGTTGCAGATGGGCATACGAAGAGCACCCGTAATAAAAGCGATAGACGCTTTTCATGCATATGGCGACAGATATGAAAGAATAACATTTGGGAAAGAGTGAGAATGCAGATGACAACGTAAAGAGTCAGTGAATTGAAGATAGAAACGTCCAGTCTGAAGAGGAGAGAGAAAAAAAAATATTTTTTTAAAAAAGGGAATAGAACCACATGGGGTGTGGACTCTCAGAAGATTTGACATTTGTGTGTTTGGAGTCCAAGAGGAAGAGGAGAGATTGGTACAGAAAATATGTTTGGGAAAAAAAATAACCCCAAGCTCCCCAAATTTGGTGAAAGATATAAACTTGGGTTCAAGAAACTCAGCGGACCCCAAACAAAATAAATTCAAAGAAACCATGCATAGACCCTTGAAAGTCAAACTGCAAAAAGCCAAAGGGAAAAAATCTCAAAAGCAGCTCGTGAAGAACGCCTTTTCTATTAGAATTAAGCAGAGTTAAACCTCAGGAACCAAGGAGGCCAGAAGACATGGGAACGGCAACTTAAAAGTTCTCAAAGAAAAGAACTCTCAATCCAGAACTTTGTATCCCATGAAAACATTCTTCAGGAATAAAGGCAAAATAAAAACATTCTCAGATATTGGAAAACTAACAAAATTCCCTACTGGCAGACCTGCTCTAAAGGAACTGCTAAAGCAAGTTCTTTGAGTTAAAAGGACATTATGGCAGAGGGAAAGAAATAGGCCCTTCAAGAACTGAAGGAAGAGTTAGAGAAATGGCCGGATCTGGGTCAGAATAGCCAATCTGATTCGGATTGGCTATTCCATACATGCCCCACACAAGTGCCCCGTCCTTCCAGGTATAGTTGGATGTGTTTGTCTCTTTCTCCACCGGGATGCATTTCTCCACGCCCAGACAGTTTTATGATTATTTTCATATTCGCCTACAGTACCTGCTATTGTGTGTGACCCAGTGGATGGGTTCAAAAGTTCGGGAGGCACAATGCCTGCACTCTGATCCTGCAGCTGCCAATAACTACTAGGGTGTACTTGAGCTGCTCAGGTAGCCTCCTTGTGCTTCACTGTTCTTATGTAAAATACGGGGTGATAATGCATTTGCCTCACATGTTGCAATGAAGATTGTATTAGTCACTATAGAAAGAATGATTAGAACGGGGCTGGACACATACTAAGTACTATGTGTGTCAACCACTATTGGAAATGCTCGAATATTGCTGAATAATTTTCTCTACCACTAGCTGATATATCATCAGCATTTGATTTCATGCCCTACAATTATTTAAGGGCTCAGCTCATCTCAGATTGAATCCTATGCTACCAGTGTTTATGTAGAATCTATATTAAAACATTTTGAACATCAGAGTAGTAAAAAATGCTCTCTAGATAAATCAAATCTCAATTGTAAATGGTGTAAAACAGAACATAAGTTGACGTGTACATTTTTGCAAATGAACATCAAGGTGGCACCTGCAAGTCTGACACCTAAAACTTAATCATGTCCCTTCATCCTGCCTCGCAGAACATTTTTATCACAGGTTCTCACTGGAGAGCTCGATCTGAAGTTTTGGCTACCAGTCTTTGTCAGGAATACTTTTGAGATGGTTGTTTAAAGTAGATTTGCAAAGAGAGATGTATCCATCCCCATATCTAGGAAAATTAAACTCCAATTCCCCTATCAAGTTATATCATTCGAAGCTCATTTACTTACGCTTCCCAAAGATATCCCCTCAAAAACTGTATTTTGATGATTTGTCTTTAGTTTTCATAAGGTCGATACAAGAAATGGCCATATGAAGAATATCTGCATTTTCTGCATGCAAAACAGCTAAAGTATAATGATTTTACCATTATACAAATTTCACAATATAAATCCCAAAAGGCACTGTATCTCTGTGATAAATTAGTGTGGGCAATTTTGTTTGTTAATAAAAATTATAGTTCAGTAGTTCTCAGCCAAGGCTGCGAATGAGAACCACCAGGGCAGCTTCCACAGCGCGGGGCTTGGCCTGACCCTGTACCACCCCCAGAACCCCGGGACTCAGGCACTGATGATTTTTAAAATTTCTCCTGGGGATTCCAATGTATAGTTAGGAGAACCAAAAACATCCACTATTGTTTATCATTTTACCCATTAAAAACAATTTGACTTTCAAGAAACCCAGAGCTAGCCCTGGCTACATAGCTCAGCTGGTTAGAGTGTCACCCTGATATGCCAAGGTTGCGGGTTCCATCCCCAGTCAGGGCACACACAGGAGGCAGCCAAAGAATGCACAAATAAGCGGAACAACAAATTGATGTTTCTCTTTCTGTCCCTTCCTCTCGCTTCCTCAAATTAATGAATTAAAAAATTAAAAGCTAGATGCCTCATAACATTTAGCCAACAAATTATTATTTTTTAATCCTCTACCAAGGATATGAGAGAAACACCAGTCAGTTGCCTCCTGTACATGTCCCAGCTGGGGATCAAACCTGCAACCTTTTGGTGTATGAGAAGATGCTCCAACCAACCGAGCCCCCCCGGCCAGGGCTTAACCTAGATTTTTTATATTGTTCATTCTTTATTCTCTGTAGTTCATTCTTTTCTATTTGTCTTTTTGTCATCAAACATGCCTTATAAGTCACCTCAAATCATTTTGGGAAGCAGCCCTACTTTTAAAAAAAGGTCATCCGTGGTTTCATGGAAATCCTTCTAAAACCATACTTTTTTTCACACTCTACTGGTTCTTTGGATAACAGTTCTTTCCATAAATTCACTCTGGGGTGTGAAGTCCTGCTAACTTTCAGGTGTTCAAAAGCTGTTTCCTTTCAGCTTTAAACGATGGGCCCGAGGGTTAATGTTTCAGGATTTAGTAATTGAGTTTTGTACTCGTTTTCCATTGCTATGCAAAAAAAGGCCACAATTGAATGGCTCAAAACAACACACAGTTGTTACAGCTCACAATTTCTGAAGGTCACAAGTGCAGGCTTACCCAGCTGCTCTGCTCAGGTTCCCCTGAGGCTGACATGCAGGTGGTGGCTGGGCGGGGCTCTCAACAGACTAGAGGAGGGTCAGCTTCTGAGGCACTGAAATTTGCGGCAGCTTGTCCTCCAAGCCAGCAGTGGAGACAGAGGTCCTGTGGCTTTGAGTCTCACTTCAGGAAAGACTGGTGCCTTCTCTTCAAGGGCTTGCTGGAACGGCACACCAGCCTGCCAGGGGCAGAGGTTTCTCTGCTTCACGTGTCAGTGTGCACTCGTGTTTCTAATTCACTTTGTGAGGACCCCCCCCAACCGCCCAGCATTTAATGTATCAAACTCTTGCCTGGGGGCATGGGCAGCCCACAGCTGTGTCTGATTCTGTTTACCAGCTATGGAACAGCTCAGAGCTTTATAATTAGATTATCTTCCCTAAATTCATGAATTTAATTTGCCCACACCTTTATTTCATATATTAGTCTGCTTGGGCTGCCATAGCTAACTACCTCAGACTGGAGGGTGAAACAGCAAAAATTAACTTTCTCCCAGCTGTGGTGGCTAGAAATGCAAGATCAAGGTGTTGGCAGCTTTGGTTTCTCCTGAGGCCTCTCTCCTTGGTTGGCAGATGTTCTTCTTTCTGTGTTCTCACATAGTCTTTCCTCTGCGGTTCCAAATTTCCTCTTCTTTTAAGATCGGATAGATTGGATTACAGCCCACCCTAGATGTGGGGAACTGTTCCACACGTGGGAAATATGGCTCAGCCCCCACTCAGAAAAGCCAGTGGGGAGCGAGGTTGGCAGGCAGGACCCACGTCCATGCATAGGTTCTCCAGTGGGGAATCAGGCCTGCATTGCACCTAGGCTGCTGAGACTTGCTCTTGCTAAAACTCCCTCACCCTGAATTGAGGCAGCAAATGTTTACTGGGTATCTTTAACTTCCTAAAATCTGTGCTAAATCACCCAAGTATGGAGTGTGAGCAGTTTCTCCCTGGAGCTGTAATATCCTTCTCTTTGAAGTAATTAGCAGTATTCTGTCCTTTGCTGTCCTTAAAAGGTAATCACCTGTGGTGAACCTGTGCATAGTAAATGAGGACCATCCTCATGTAATGTGCCCAGAAAAGCAATAAAAGCCTGTCCAGGCGGGAGTCGGCTCTCTCTTGGGCTCTCTCTAGCCCTCTCGCCCTCTCTCACTTAGAGAGTGGCCATGCCATCCCTTTTTCTCCACAGGATTTCTGTAGTCCGTGTGTATTTGTATATTGCAGTCACAACACCGGATCCTGCGGGCTGGGATCTACATCCCCTAAAGACTTCACTTTACTTTATTTTTATTTTTTAAGATGTTTATTGATTTTAAAGAGAAAGACAGAAACATCAATGAGAGGAAAAAAAACCTGACTGGCTGCCCCTGTACATGCCCCGACCAGGAATCAAACCCTTGATCCAGATATGTGCTCTGACTGGGAAGCAAACCCATACCTTTTTGGTCTATGGGATGATGCTGCAACAAACTGAGCCACACCAGCAAGGGCTGGCAGCTGCCTTTTAACTCAATGACCCCTTTCAAGGTCTCATCTCCAAAATCAGTCCCATTCTGAGGTACTAGGAGTTGGGACTTCAACATATAAATTTTGAGGGGACACAATTCAGCTTGTAACACTTCACTGCCCACTCACAATCATCTGAAACATTCTTTAATTTACCTCCATTTATTTTATATTTTATTATCTGGAAGAGCTTACTAATCATTTAAGCTTTTTGTTCCTGCCCTCAAGGAGCTTGTAATATTGGGTTGGCGAAAAAGTATGTTCAGTTTTTTCTGTAAAATAAAAGACACATGTTTCATGTTCACCAATAACTTTATTGATTTGGATATTTTGAGTATGTCGGCTATCTCCTGAGTGGTATAATGTTGATTGTTCTCAGTTAATGTCTCGACTTGATCACGGTCAGCTTCAACTGATCTACCCGACCGCGGAGCATCATCCAGCGGGAAATCTCCAGCACAAAACTTCGCAAACCACTTTTAACACGTTTGATCAGTCACAGCCTCTTCGCCATGCACTGCACAAGTCTCTTTTTGCATTTCAGTTGTGTATTTACCTTTCTTGAAATAATAAAGCATAATATGCCGAAGATGTTGTGTATTTTCTTCCATCTTCAATAGTAAAATGGCTACACAAAAATTCACCAATTTTGATAAGGTTTTTAAAAAATGCATGCTGATATGACAGCTGTCACAATACAATCTAACAAAATTTCTGTGAATGAAGTTAAAGACAACTAAGAACTACTAGAACCATAGTACAGAAAAAAACAAATTTTGGCCAACCCAATATAAACTAACCAGAAACAACTAGGAATTAGTAAAGAATTAGCTGCCAGTTTAGACAAGGTGGACTGTGGTTTTCTAGACATTTGAAGAAAGACGGGGGTCAGAGGCACAGTGCCCGCAGTGGTCCAGGAGGGCCTCAAGAGCAGGACTGGTTTGTGGACTCTTGCGTGAGGCCTAACTTTCTTTTATCCTCACCTGAGGATTTTTTTTTTTCATTGCTTTTAGAGAGAGAGAGAGAGAGAAGGGGAGAGAGGAAGGGAGAGAAACATCGATTGGTTGCTTCCCACGTGCTCCCGGACAAGGGATCATATGCACCTGGACCGAGGTGGGAAGCCACAACCTAGGTACGTGCCCTGACCTGGAATCCAACCCACAACCTTTCAGGTCCAGGTTGATGCTCCAACCGAGCCACCCTAGCTGGGGTGAGGCCTAATTTTAAATAGTCATTGCAAACTGTAATAGTACTTCAGAATTATCTGAGGGAGCCTTTAAAAATATTGAGGCCCCAGAAATTTCAGCATAATTGCCCTTGATGGGTCCTTTCCAATGGGAAAGAAGGGAGGGAGGGAGGGAGGATGAAAGGACCCTCTCCAGGTGAAGAGAATGTGTAACCAGGGTTAAGCAGCACTGGTTTAAATGGATGAAAGCAGCACCTTCCAGGTGAGGAGGGGAAAAACATGAGTAGGGACATGAAAGAAAGCAAGAATAGCATTTTGAAGGACGGTGGGATGACTGACCGCCTGGAGCCGTGCGAATGCTTCAAGAGCACTGGGAAATGAGTGCCATGGGTCAAAGTGAAATTACTGTGAGGTTCTGGGGCCTGTACACAGGAGGAAGGGAGACACCAAGCTAGCAACCTCAGCTAGTGAGGATTACAGAGAAATAGGTGTAAGATAACGAGGGCTTCAATGCATGGGGGCACTGGCACCTAAATGCAGACATGCGGGTAAGGATTTGGAAGGAAGGGTTAGTGGGAGGTAGGATTGGCAGGACGTTGGTAAGTGAAACAAACATGGAAGATAAAGAAAAAGGCTGAGCTGTAAATGATTCCAAGGTTTTGAGGCTGATGGTCTGGGAATGTACTATTACCAAAACACGAATAAGTAAAATAAATTGTTGGAATAGAGTGAAGAGCATGAATTTGGCTAGACCATGAGCTTCTCTATGAGATTTAACCTTCTTAAGTCAGGAATATAACATTTATTCACACTTAACATGATGTATGATAAAACAATTGCTGAATACACTTCGGTTGACTAGAGTTAAATGAGGTAAAATTGGAATACCTACGTAGACATCCATGACAGGAAAGAGAAACTAATGCCAAAGAGATAAGTAAGAATCGAGGCCTTGAGCACAGCAGAGCCCCTGAGTGATGTCCTGGATATTTGATCCTGGATATAAGGATCAAATAATAATTGGTAAGAATCTCTGCAGAACGTCTCTATCCAGCATCCTCTTTCTCTTCTCCATTGCCCACTCACGTGTAATGACATCTGTTGTTTTTGTCACTCTTTGCTGGTTCCTCAATTTTCCTTCGGGGAGCTTCCCTTCTCCCATCGCATGCGGTCTTGTTTGGACCGGCAATCAAAGTGCTGTGCCCAACTCTGGCTGTGGTTTCAAACCACTACTAAACTTTGGGTCTTGTGCATGATATTAAAACTTGTCCTCCTCCCAGAGGCCTTGCCAGACCGCTGTGCCTTCACCCCATTTCTTTGAATTTCTAGAGAAATACGACTCACGTTGTTCAAGTTAGCAGTGATTTCCCCTTGACCGAAGCTGGGCCAGTCAGTCAGCCTCAGCCTCCTGCAATTTGAGTCTGGAGCAGAGCGGCAGCAGTACAGCAGCCAGCGTCCCTGTGACAGCCGAGTCCCGGTGCCACTCGCTCCCAACCGGATCTCGGAAATTGCTCGGGCCCCTGTCGTCTCCACAGCCTATTTACTCGGCTTCACTGTTAACTCTCTGAGTATCCTTCCAATACATCCTCTCAGTCAGAGTTCCTGTCGCTTGCAACTAAAGCTTAACAGATTGACCACATTTCTTCCCATTTTCAATTTTGCCACAGCTTTAATTAGCTTTCAAAATCCGGAAGTGAGAATACGACATCCCGAGATCTTCATTTTTCCTTTTCTAAAGCTCATCTCTGGGATTCTCATTTCGATTTCAAAGACAACTTCACAACCACCACAGTGACGGGACAGCCATCTGACACCCTGCACCTTCCTTTCTCGTACCTTCCTTCTCCTTTAGGAAGAGAGGCACCTGGGCTCCTTCTGCACCGGACTCTCTCTCAGCTGTCTAAAATATTGTATCTCTTCCTACTCCATTTATTTCTCCAGCTCTAAATTCCTTTGCCCTTGATGTCACATGCTTGAAGAGTATTTGAGGATATGCCTCTCCATCCTTTCTTTCCTGTCCTTACCCAATGTCTTCTTTCTTTTTTAAAAGAACTAAGAATTACCGTGCTCTCAGCATCACTGGTGTGAGTACAGAAGGCTCTGCTTTTACTGTATGGGAGAGAAACAGATATAAATTCTGGCCGTGGAAGTCTGAGGAAGTCCACTGGGCCTAGAGGTAAGTGCCTTTTATCAAAGTAGAAACAGAGACACCCCTTAAAGAGATCATGTTACTTGGCATTTGTTCAACGCTTTTCATCTACAAAGAAATTTCTAGGCATTAAAGAATGAGCTGTCAGTTCTTTCCACAAGAATAAATGTATAATGCTGAATACAATCCTGTCTCATTCCTCAGACCTGGACAATGGGCCCTGCATATAAACTGACTAAACAAGATGACTTCTTAGGAAAGAGGGGAGTGGGGGGATGAGAAGACTCAGAAGAAGGAGAGAAGACCTACCATTTACCTGATGAGTGTTGAGTGTCTGAGCGGACAGTCTAGAGGAAAGCCCTGCTGGGTTTGGCCTGGCCCTGCTTCCATTTACCCGATGGGATGACACATGAGAAGTTGCCACAGAGGTCAGCTCATCCCCAGGCACCCCTCCCAGAGGGGTCGCATCTTTTGGACGATTCTTCCTTTGCGTTACCGGCCCACTTCCTTGTGCAAAATTCAGGTGTTGCCTGGCATACCAAAGCAAACCAACTCTAAATGAACATTTGTAAGTGTATAAGCACGTGTGTACAGGCATGCGTAACACCTGGACTTTTTCTTGCCCTGGGCTCAGGGCTGGGGAGGGAGGTAAATAATGAACCCTGCCTATTAGCCCAGTGTTGTGCAAGGACGTGACTGGAAAGAACTCAATGAGATTAAGGACGGGCTTCCTCCTTCTGAAGAAATCATTTCATCAAAAGAAAGGCGAGCCTCCACCTGCTCAGAGAAATTGCTGGCTGAACTTCTTAGTAGTTAGGCACCCTGTGAACTGCAAATAAAGGCAGAACTGCAAATAAAGGCAGCGCATGAAGTCAGGAGCCAAGACTTTCAACAGCCTTGCATACGTTGTTTCCCTTACAGATCCCTGTGTTCCAGGGTTTACGCACCCACCGAGTACCCTCTGTGCCCTGATTCTCCCAATCACAACCAATGACCATTGGTGTCAAGGTCAGGGAAGTCCAATAGAGAAAGTATAACCCCTCCAACCAGCTCCCTTCCCTCACTTCTCAAATGTCACACTAGTTTATACGGAATTGTGTGGCACTGGAGAAAACAGGTCACGGTATACTTAGGACCGATCGTTTGATGGATGGATACAAAATGGAAGGATTTTTTGTTTGTTTTGTTTTCTGTGGAGTCTTGTTCTTATAAACTCAATAAATCATATTAAACAAACTTAAAAAAAACCTCACTCGAGGATATGTTTCTTGATTTTTACAGAGAAAGGAAGGGAGAGAGGAAAAAATCAATGCAAGAGAGAACTATCAATCAATTGCCTCCCATATGCACCCTGACCAGGGATTGAACCCACAACCTAGGTGTGTGCCCTGACTGCAAATCAAGCCCACAACATTCTGGTGTACATGACAATGCTCCAACTAACTGAGCAACCTGGCCGGGGTGTAAACCAACTTTTAATTTATAATATCTCACTTTCCACACCTTATAAAACCAACTACATATCAAGGCACATCTTCATTTACTGCTATTTGGCCATTAACACATATGTATCCACATAGCTCTTCCTAGTCATTCTGTATGTTGTGTGTGTTCCTATTTCACTATTGATTTGTAAATCTCCTGAAGGTCAGGGACTACTGCCCCTTACCAGTCCAGGTCTTTCAAAACCCTGAACTAAAGACATCAAAGAACCAGGAAAAGGGGAAATCAGATAAAAGAAATACAGCCACTTAAGACTCAAAAACAAGTGGAAATTCTGTGCGGTGCCGCTCCCGACGCAGCCCTGCACACAGACGCGTTATGCTCATCCTCCAGAGTGGGGAAGGGCAGAAAAACTGGACCTACCCAGTGTAATTTTTCAGTTTTTGAGGTGTTTTTTTTCTCCCAGCTTTGCAGTTGGTTTCCTCAATGTAATGAAAGTTGAGGAATCTATTTCATCGGAATCTACTTAGATCAAGCACACCAGGGAACAAAGCCCCATTGTGTGGCTTTGCTATTGCTTCAGTAGAAGGGACCCCACTGTGCCGAAAGCGTAATTGAGGGCATGAGATGAAAATACACAAGTGGAGCCACAAGCATGGTCACTGAGCGGCCGATCCGAGGCAGAGCAGAGCGTCCACACTCTCTGGCAGGGCTGACTCCTTGGCCCCAGGGAGGAATGGCGGCCACTCGGAATGCCAGTGTGGAACTGAAGTGAACCAGCCTGATGGACTGATGTGGGTGGTAACTTGAATGGTGAGAAAACCATGAACTCTTGAAAGAGCACGGTGAAATTAGTCTCTTCTAAAAGGAGTAAGGAGATTGCGAGCCTTATTTTGTGTGCTTCCAAATTTGTTCCTACGTTTAGTATCTAGTTCATTAAAGTAGGAACCACTTGTATCAATGGTGTCCATTAGAATTTTGGGGGAACTGTGTATATATTTTACTTGCAGGAAAAAGTTAAAAGAGCTACAGATCCATCCAATACGGTCTGCATAAACTGCACAGACTTCAGCTTACTGCTGTGGCTTTTGAAGCAGCATAACATAGGGTGAAGAGTGTAGTCTGCGGACTTAGATTCGTCGTCTGTAACACGGGGGAGAATTGTTGCTTAATTCAACATCGCTATCGAGCTAAACCTTAGGTACTGTACATGAAGCATTTGGCACTCTCTATCCTAGAATTCTTTTACCAGGTTGGTCATTTCTTCTGTCTCCTGAATGGGCACATCCTTTTTCAGTTCCCAATCTACTTCTTTAATTAATGGTATTTGAAGCATTCCTGATAATATCTGTTCTATTTCAACTAAACTTTTACCCCAACATTGCTCCCTCCTCATCCTAGGTCAAGTGGAGTGGCTCTGGAAACGCACGCTCTCTTTCTCAAGTAGGAAGTGAGTCTTGGGACGTTGGATGGCTGTAGGTCCCACTAGGCAATGCTGTAGTAGAGAAAGGTCGAGGTATGCAGGTAGGCTGGAGAAAATAAATACAGAGCAATCTGCCACTAGAACCCTTCCCCCCAACAGAGAGGAAGGCAGAAGGCATAAAATGTGATTGGATTATTAAAATGTAGAGGTAGTGGGGAGTGCTGGGAAGAGATAGGCAAAGAGGGAAAAGTGGGATAACTTAGTTATATAACACAAACAATAAATAGAATACAGAGGTAGACAGCTCACTGAAATCACACGATGACACAGTGCAGTAAGAGGTCCTATTTCCTGAGCATACACTATGAAGCCGGAAACTGTCCTCTTCTGTCTGACTTGTTGCCAGAAGTCAAAATAGGGCAGTTTCTGGCTTCATAGTGTTTTATGTTCATTTCTGGCTTCATCTCTACTTTATACATCAAGAAAATGAAGGGCACAAGAGATTCAATACTTCGCCCAGGATTGAGCTGTGAGCAGGCAGCAGAGCCAATTCTAACCCAAGCCATCTGGTATCGAATCTACTTGAGTCATCCTTGGGCTGTGCTGACAGGCAACCACAACCCAGAAACCTAATTTTCTACTTACACACAAAACAAACAAAACACAAACAGAACTACCTCCATGATTTTTCAACGCATGGGAGGCATGGCTCCCCAGGCAGTGATCGCAGTTGTCTGCACGTGGCTCAAGTTGAAATAGGGCTCATTAGTGCTGGGGTCGGGGACGAGTAAGGAGGCGGAATATCTGAAAAGATGAGTAGAAAGCAGCCACAGATCATACTGAAGTTCTGTAGAGGTAAGTGTGTATGTTTGTTTTTTGTAAGAACTAGTGGGCAGAAGTAATCACATGGTTGGAATTTAGTCCCAGTTCAGTGGCCAGTACATGTTCGATCATGCATGCTGTGAGATGGGATCTCAGCAATAGGTTTTGGATGACCTGGTTCATTAAGGAAAGACAAGACACTCATTAATAACCTGGGGTAGTGATTCCATACTGTGACTAAAAAATACAGATTAACATATATGATTGGGTCTTGCATTATTCAACTTGTTAACCTTGGGGGCAATGCATTAGTTTTGGTGAGCCTCCTGTCGTGGAAAGTGTTCTGGAGACGCACTTTGAATCACTTGCAAGTCAAAATACCTTCAGTGGTGCGACATCACATTCCATGTGGCCAAGACAGAATACAGAGCACTGCGAGGAGACAAAGCAAGGGTACCTTTCTCACCCCCTCCACTCTGGCAGTTGGTATTATTGCATTATGATGCCACATCCCACATCACTGGACAGGGTTCTAGGTATAAAAGGAATAGTAGTATGAAGGTGCTATGAAAGTCCTGGCACAGAAAACATTCTTGGGATACCTTCATGAGGAGCATGCCACATGAGCCAGGCCTTGAAGGCTGGCTTTTAATACGCAGGATATTGGACTTCTGGCCAAGATGAAGGCGTAGGTAGACACACTGTGCCTCCTCACACAACCAAAAGAAGGACAACAATTTAAAAACATAAAACAACCAGAACGGACAGAAAATTGAATTGTATGGAAGTCCGACAACCAAGGAGATAAAGAAACCTTCATCCAGAACCATAGGAAGGGCAGAGACAGGCAGCCGGGCAGAGAGGACTCGCAGCAAGGCCACGGCTGCCAGACCAGTGAGGTGGCGGATTGTGGAGCAGGGTAGGCAAAGCTGCAGCTGGCCAGTGAGGCAGCAGCTGGTAGGCCATGTGACAGACCGCACAACCCAGAGTTCCAGCGTGGGGAAATAAAGTCTCAAACCTCTGAGTGAAAACACCTGTGGGGGGTTGAGGCAGCAGTGGGAGAAACTCCCAGCCTCACAAGACAGTTAGTTGGAGTGACCCACAGGGGCCTAGAAGGTACACAAACTCACCCACTCGGGAATCAGCACCAGAAGCACTCAACTTGATTGTGGGTAGCAGAGGGAGTTACTGAAATCCGGCACAGAGTGGAGTGGGCGCCATTGCTCCCTCTCAGCCCCTCCCCCACAAACAGTGTCACAGCACAGAGACCAGTGTTACCCCGCCCTGGTGAACACCTAAAGCTCCGCCCCTTTACATAACAGGCACGCCAAGACAAAAAAAAAAAAAAAATGGCCCAAATGAAAGAACAGATCAAAGCCCCAGAAAAAATACAACTAAGAGATAGTCAACCTATCAGATGCACAGTTCAAAACACTGGTAATCAGGAAGCTCACAGAATTGGTTGAATTTGGTCTCAAATTAGATGAAAAAATGAAGGCTATGCTAAGAGAAACAAAGGAAAATGTACAGGGAACCAATAGTGATGGGAAGGAAACTGGGACTCAAATGAACAGTGTGGACCAGAAGGAAGAAAGAAACATCCAACCAGAAAAGAATGAAGAAACGAGAATTCAAAAAAATCAAGAGAGGCTTAGGAACCTCCAGGACATCTTTAAATGTTCCAACATCTGAATTATAGGGATACCAGAAGGAGAAGAGGAAGAGCAAGAAATTGAAAACTTATTTGAACAAATAATGAAGGAGAACTTCCCTAACCTGGCAAAGGAAATAGACTTCCAGGAAGTCCAGGAAGCTCAGAGAGTCCCAAAGAAGCTGGACCCAAGGAGGAACACACCAAGGCACATCATAATTACATTACCCAAGATGAAACAGAAGGAGAGAATCTTAGAAGCAGCAAGAGAAAAGGAGACAGTTACCTACAAAGGAGTTCCCATAAGACTGTCAGCTGATTTCTCAAAAGAGCCCTTACAGGCAAGAAGGGGCTGGAAAGGATTCCAAATCATGAAAAACAAGGACCTACATCCAAGATTGCTCTATCCAGCAAAGCTATCATTTAGAAAGGAAGGGCAGATAAAGTGCTTCCCAGATAAGGTCAAGTTAAAGGGGTTCATCATCACCAAACCCTTATTATATGACATGTTAAAGGGATTTATCTAAGAAAAAGAAGATAAAAAATATGAACAGTAAAAATGACAGCAAACTCACAGTTATTAACAACCACACCTAAAACAGAAACAAAAGCAAACTAAGCAAAGAACTAGAACAGGAACAGAACCACAGAAATGGAGATCACATGGAGGGTTATCAACAGGGGAGTGGGAGAGGGAGGGGGGGAAAGGTACAGAGAATAAGTAGCATAAATGGTAGGTAGAAAATAGACAGGGGGAGGGTAAGAATAGTATAGGAAATGTAGAAGCCAAAGAACTTACATATGTGACCCATGGACATGAACTATAGGGGGGGATGTGGGAGGGAGGGAGTATGCAGGATGGAGTGGAGTGAAGGGGGGAAATGGGACAACTGTAATAGCATAATCAAAAAAATACATTTAAAAAATAAGCAGGAGATTGGGCTGGGGGGTTAGTGGGGGTGGAGTGGTGAGGCACAGCAAAATAAGTGAGAAAGATACAGACGTCCTCAGCTCTCTCAGGCCATTTCGGTTGGCTGGAGAACAGCGAGGGCTGGTGAGAATGAAAGTGGGCCATAAAGACAGATTGGGCAACGTTGCACAGGGCTTTCAATGACCCCCTGAGGAGTCTGCACTTTATAAGAAATGGGAAAGCTCTGAGAGTCTTTAGGCATTCAAATGACTGGAATTGTGCTTCAGAAAAATTGATGTCCTAGTAGGACATAAAATTAAAGCTTCCTGAAGTGGACTTTGAAATTTTGGGAAAATTCTGAACCACATCTGATGAATAAGAAAGAAGTGAGATATAGAAGTATGTGTCACTTTGGTCAAGACACAAGGTATTGAATAAAATATTAAATTTTCTACAGTAGCTTATAAATGGATCTAAAGAAACTTCCAAAAAGATTCAAGAAATGGTTTTGGAGTAACAGCTGCATCACAAAATAAGTGTATAGTCTTCTCTAAAACACTTTTCAAGGATAAACCATTCCAGTGAACAGTTTGCACCTTTAAAAAAAAAAGAATTAGCTCAGCATCTGGCCCAGCTTGTTTCAAAATGTCTGTTCACAAAATTCTGTGCACGCTCAGCATGGAGTTGATCACTCTACACCCCAAGTGTGTATGGGTTAGTCAAAGCCTACACGAACTGTGATGCTGACCGAGATGCTTTGAACACTGAAATTACTATCAAGACAAAAAGTGTGGATGAGGTCATTAGCGTCAGCATTTTGACCAACCGCAGCCATGAACACAGACAGGATATCACCTTCAAGTACCAGAAAAGGACCAAAAAGGAACTTGCATCAGTGCCGGAGTCCCCCTTGTGTGGCCACCTGGGCAGGGTGATTATTTGGGGCCTATTGAAAGCGCCTGCTCAGTATGATGCTTCTGGACTGAAGGCCTCCATGAAGGGGCTGGACACTGATGAGGACTCCCATTAAGATCATCTGCTCAAGGACCAACCAGGAGTTGCAGGAAATGAACAGGGTCTAAGGAAATGTGCGAGACAAATCTGGAGGACATTACTTCCAACACTGGTGGTGACTTCTGCAACCTGATGGTTGCCCTTGAAAAGGGTACAAGAGCAGAGGATGGCTGTCATTGATTGTGAACTGACTGACCAAGATGCCCAGGATCTCTCTGATGCTAGAGTGAAGAGGAAAGGAACTGATGTTGCCAAAAGGATCAGCATCGTGACCGAGCGAGTGTGTGTCACGGCCAGAAAGTATGTGAAAGGTACAAGAGCTACAGCCCTCATGACATGTTGGAGAGCATCAAGAAGAAAGTCAAGGGAGACCTGGAAAATGCTTTCCTGAACCCAGTCCAGTGTATCTGGAACAAGCCCCTGTATTTTGCTGACCAACTGTACAACTCCACGAAGGGCAACAGGACTGGTGATAAGGTCCTGCTCAGAATCACAGTTGCCTGCAGCGAAGTGGACATGTTAAAATTAGGTCTGAATTCAAGAGAAAGTATGGCAAGTCCCTGTACTACTACATCCAGCAAGACACCAAGGATGACCACAAGAAAGCGCTGCTGTACCTGTGTGGTGGGGATGACTGAGGCCCGCGATGGCTCTAGCATCCAGCTAACAGTTCTAGATCTGCTTGTGACTAATAGCCCCCTTGTGCCCATCCCTGTGAGGATAATGTTAGCATTGCTCCTGACCATCCTTATTTCAGCTTCCCAAGCATTGCCTGGCTTTCCTGTCGAGTCTCTCCTTTTAGCCAAGGAAATGCACATGCCAAGGAGCTGGAAGTGAAATCTATGATGTGAAACACTTTGCCTCTTGTGTTCTGTGTCATAAGTTGATGAATAAACTGAATTTTCACTTGAGGATAAAAACATTAAAAATAATAATTATTACTTACATCACACAATATACTCTTGAAATATTGGGTTGGCCAAAAAGCCCATTTAGCTTTTTCCATAAAATGAAGGACACCTTTTTCATTTTTACCAGTAACTTTATTGATTTGGATACCTTGAGTATGTTGGCTATGTCCCACATGATACAACGTTGGTTGTTCTCAGTTAATGTCTCAATTTGATTGCTGTCAACTTCCACTGGTCTACCCGACCATGAAGCATCATCCAGCAAGAAATCTCCAGCACGAACCTTCGCAAACTACTTTTGACACGTTCGACCACTTATAGCATCTTCTCCTTACACTGCACATCTTTTTTTGCATTTCAGTTGCATTTTTACCTTTCTTGAAATAATAAAGCATAATATGCTGAAAATGTGTATTTTCTTCCATCTTCAATATTAAAATGGCTACATAAAAATTCACCAATTTTGATTAAGTTTTTAAAAAATGTACACTGATATGACAGCTGTCACAATACAATCTAATGAAACTGTTTCGAATGAAGTTAAAGGTGACTAAGAGCTACGAGAGCCACCTTATGGAAAAAGCCAAGTGAACTTTTTGGCCAGCCCAACAGAGCTGTGGTGACCCATCACCGCAGCTAGCTCCTGGGCCTCTCCAGGTGCCAGCTTGCGGCTGCAGTCCCCAGTCACTCACTCACTCACTCACTCATCTAGGGCCTGCTGAGAAGAGGGTTTGGCAGATGTAATTAAAGTCCCTGTCAGTTAACTTTAAGGGAGATTACCCTGGTGCGCCTGGCTCTTCAGCTGGAGGGCTTTCAAAGCAGGGAGGAGGCTTCCCTGAGATGACATTATACCTGTGGATGAGGCCTCCAGGCCCCTGCTCATGCAGTTCCAGCCTGCCCTACAGACTTGGATTGCGTAGCCAGCCCTCTCAATTACATATATCAATCCCTATTTACACACACACACACACACACACAGTGGATGTGTATATACATATATACACATCTATATGCACGTACATATATATCTCATACTGGCTCTGCTGCTCTGGTTGAATTCTAATACACAGCTTACTTTCTTTATGTGAGGTAACAAACTATTCTATGAGGGGATGTACTATAAATGAATTAACTCCATAAACACCATTGTTAGATATTGTATCTGAAACTAAAGTTGTGCGCTTTACTTTTCCGAGGTGCACTATAAAGTGGCTCCATTCTTACAATTGCAGAAGCCTGGCTTCCAATCAGATCTCTCCTGGCTTTAGCCCGGGGCATTCTTCATCTGGGGTCCACAACTCCCTGAAATTGTGTGTAAAAATTTTTCTCAGAGCCCTCAGATTTCACCAGATCCTCAAAGTAAGATTTGCTGTAGCTTACTCTGAAGGTTATTTTGCTATTTATACTCAGGTTCCCAATGACTAATTGTATATATGCTGTGAACGGATAGTTGACTCCCCAGCTGCTCACCTTGTTCCAAAATTACTGCTGTTACACAGATTCATTTTTTTGAGAGGAGGGTCAGGCCACTTGTAATTGGTAGGATAAACTTGATTTAAGTGTTCACTCGATTACAAGTCCATAAATGTGTCGTGAGATAATCCACCTAAGAACTCTATACGTTAAACACGAGTCCTCAATAGTCAAGAAAACCAGTGAGCAAAAAATACAATTTAAGTCATCTTTGAGTAATGATCAATGAACAAATCTCAAAATAATTAGATTGCTAAGTATTAACTTCTGTTGTGTGGAGAGATTTGTACTTATTTTATAAATAAAATAAGAACCGATCTAAATTCACATTAAGTACCCACATTAGGACTTTTAACAAAATAAGATTGCTACATCAAGTATGTAAGAACAATTTTTTGTTATCTTATTCTTAGCAGTATCCCACGTAGCTGAACATAAAGCCATCTTTTGGTTTTTTCCTGATGAGCCACACCTTTTGGCCTAGTCCTACCATTCTACACAGGTTCTGCCTGTTGAATTTCCCTCCAGAAAGCCATGCACCTTTCCGAAGTAATCTCATCCACCCCAGTGGCTTTAAGTGCTAACACATGCTGACTCCCTCAATTTTCATTTCTAGCCAAACTACCTTTTGAACTCTCTATCCAGTATCTCCTCACATCTTTATTGGTTTAAGTCACTGGAATCTTCATGTCCAGGACCAAAATCTTGATGTTCCTCCCCAACTAGTCCCTTTTATTCTTTCCCATTCTTAGAAAAACGGAATCACCTTCTACCCAGCAGCTCAAATCACAAACTTGGAGAGTATTATGCATAGATACGGAGGCTAGACTGACAGCTGTCAGAGGGGAGGGGGAGGGAGGGGCTGGGTAAAAAACGTGAACGGATCCAGCAAACAAACCAACCCATCTCATAGACACATTCAACAGTACGGTAACTACCGGAGCAAAAGGGGTGGGGGAGGGAGAGGAGGGTAAAGGGGGGATAAATGGTGACAGGAGCCTTGACTTGGGTGGTGAACACACAGTACAATATACAGATGATGTGTTATAGAACTGCACACCTGAAACCTACATAATTTTATTAACCGTCACCCCAATAAATGAAAAATAAACAAAACCGTGGCATCAGTTGGGTCCCTCCTGCGCCACGCCCTAAATCCTGTCATTGCTTCCTCTCAACTGTCTCAGCCCTGCAGTGCTAGCCACCACGGTCACTCCTAGGCACTGTTCCAGCTGACCTGCAGTCCACACAGAAACCAGAACTGCATTTCAAAACCCTAAATTAGACTATGTCTCCTTTGCTTTTAAACCTCTCGCTGGCTCCCCACCTCACTTGAGAATGAAAACCCACTGTCTTATCTTAGGCAAAAGGCCCTGGCATGATCCAGGGCCCGCACACCTCGCCTCTCGCCCGCAGAGGTCCTAGGGTTGCTGCAACTCTAGCCAGGCCCGTCCCACCGCAGGCCCAGGTGCCTGAAGCTCCTGCGTGGGAAACCCGCCCTCTCCACGTGCTTAGTTTCCTCTCATCATCGGGTCTCAGCCTAACCGTCACTTCCCCAGACATTCCTTCTCTCATCACAGTAGATGTCTGTATCATACTCCATTATTATTATTTTTAATCTTCACCCGAAGATATGTTTATTGATTTTAGAGGGAGAGAAACAATGATGTGAAAGAAACATCAGTTGGATGCCTCCCGTACACGCTGCCGACTGGGGATCGAACCCGTAACCTTATGGTGTATGGGACGACACTCCAAACTACCGGGCCACCGGGCCAGGGCTCCATTATTGTTTGCGGTGCCCCGCACACCACAGTTCCTCTCTCTTTACTTACTTGTCACGGGGCACCCTACTGCTAGGCCTGTGAAGGCAGGCCCGGTCAGCGCCTGGGTCTGCCAACGCCGGCCGAACGAGTCGTTGCAGCAGCGCTCACCTCACCGACCCCTCGGTTTTCTGTTAGAGCACACTTGAGTATGTTCTCGCCCCAGGTAATTAATTTATGCCAGGCTCACTGCCCAGCCCCCTAACATGAGGCTTGTGGCTGTTTCATCAACTACTTGGCGGCTACTAGGTCCTACATTCCTCTTCCTCAAGCCTCTTCTTGGTGTGCACACATAACAAACTGTGTGAGTGGGGAGTCCATCGTTATTTTCTTAGCATATTTATTGAAACTTTTCTATGAGCCAACATGATGTGTGACTAAAACAGTAAGTTAAACAGGAATTTTGTCTTTCAAATGTCCAAAGCTGGCTCGCTCAGTGCAGACTTTGTACCTCTTTAGTGAAGCGCCAGCTGAGGAGACTGGCACTTGCCATGGCCGATGAAAAGCCCAAAGGAGTCGAGACAGGACAATTAATTTGAAGGTGGCAGGGCAGGATGGCTCTGTGGTGCGGTTTAAGATTAAGAAACATACACCATTCAATAAACTAATGAAAAGTGATTGTGAATGATGGGTTTTGTCAATGAGGCAGATCAGCTTCCAATTTGACGGGCAGCCAATCAATGAAAAAGACACACCTGCAGAGCTGGAAACGGAAGCTGCAGACACAGTGGGTGTGCTCCAGCGGCAGACTGCAGGGGTCCTAACGAAATCTAACGAAACCTAACGAAATCTGCCGCTTTACTCCGGAACTGTTCCTACAGAGCAAGACAGTCTCCATTAGAAAAATGAAAGGCGGTTCCACCAATTCTGTCGTCGTCCTGATGACTCTTTCATCGTCCCCATTCCTTTACTGTATGTAAAGCATTTGCACTTTTTTAACCAATGTTTTGAACGACAGCAACTGGAGAGGCGATGGGAAAACTGATTTTGTGAAAATACCCCTTTTCTCCATCAGTGGAAGCTCATTCAGCTTTCTTTTGTATTCCAGTTATTCTCGTCTCACTGTTCAACAAAGAATATAGAAATCCTGCATACCTTGTTCGATAGGTGAACTTTAATCTTTTTCATTTCATTGTGAACCAAGGACAATTGTTAACTTTTTTGTCCACAGTTGTTACATGTAAGGCAACCTGTCTTTAGGCAAGACTAAAATGACTCTTAAGACAGTTTCCCTTTTAAGTCAAGTGTCTTGTGTGTGTGTGTGTGTGTTTTAAAGATTTTATTTATTTTTGGAGAGGGAGGAAGGGAAGGAGAGAGGAGGACACAAACATCCATCAGTTGCTTCTCACTGGGCCCTGCAACTGGGGACCTGGCCTGCCACCCAGGCATGCGCGCTAACTGGGAATCAAACCAGCGACCTTTTGGTCTGAGGTACGATGCTCAATCCACTGAGCCACACCAGTCAAGGCAAGTGTCTTATTATTTAAATAAACTTGTTAACATAAACATGAATTAATCTTTCAAAGAGTTATTTTTCACTTAATTTCCGTTATTTACTCTCTTTATACTTACTCTACCTACAAATGTGTGACATGAATTTACACTTTTTTAAAAAAGATTTTTATTTATTTATATGAGGGGAAAGGAGGGAGAAAGAGGAAGAAAAACATCAATGTATGGTTGCCTCTTGTGCACCCCCCCACCCCCCCAATGGGGACCTGGCCTGCAACCCAGGCATGTGTCCTGACTGGGAATCTAATGGGTGACCTTTTTGGTTTGCAGGTTAGCAACGAGTCCCCTGAGCCACACCAGCCAGGGCCATGAATTTATACTTTTATTTAAAAATTCGTTTTTGAAAATTGTATTATTAAAGTAATTTGTCCTGATTGAAACATAGCTATAAAAAATATGAGGTTAAAAACCCTTAGAGAAAATCATTAGGCCAAAAGTTCTTTTGTGGTTTCGATTCTAATCTCGGTTATGGACAAGTCTTAACTCCTATTGTCAACAGTTTTCTCCTGTGTTAAAAAAAAAAAAAAAAACAAAAAAAAAACAAGAAGAAAAAATGGAAGAAAGGAAGGAAGGGAGGAAGGGAGGGAGGGAGATAAGAAGAAAGAGACAAGGGCCGGAATGATCTCTCAAGTCCCTTTCCACTCAAAATTTCTTTGATTCTGGTAAGAAGACCTTGTCTTTAATAAATACGCAGAGATCTGCAGAGCAAAATGGTAACAATAGCTAGCACTGTTGGGGGCTCCTTACGTGTGATGCACTATATGAAAAGACTTCCATGGTTATCTCATTTAATAGATTCATGTACTAATGATTATTATTCTCCCACTTCATAGGTAGGAAAACGAACTTAAGCTCCAAGAACAGTCATATAAAGTTTCTGTTTGTTTTTTCAGACACAATCCTCAATTACCAACAGGAGAAATAGCTGAGTAGACAGAAAATGCACATGAAAGAGAAACTTTCTAGAGCAGAAGTTTTGGGCAAAGCCCACTGTACCAGATGCCCATGTTCCACGGGCAGTTGCCTGCGGGGCAAAGTAAACATGCTTATTCCAACCTGTCAAATCACCAGGTGGAATGTCTTCTCTTCAGAAGATAGGATTTCAGGAACAAGCAAAGGAATAACACAGGTATTCACTTTCGAAATTCAGCACTAACCTGAAGCACTTCAAAGAAAGAACGGATAATGCCAGTAAAATAAAAGGATCATTCAAAACTAATCTTCAGACCTTCATTAATGGTATTTGAATTTAGGAGAATATTTTCTGTATATTATCCTATATTTGGTATTAACATCAGAATAGTCAACTAAAATTAAGTATAGTAAAGGAAACAATGTACAAAAAAATCACACTTTCAAATGTAAAGTGAGTGCTGAACTCAGTAATTTCCCTAAGAAAATTAATGCAAACATTTAATGAGTTTACACCATGAATTATACTGTTTATGAAATATTTGCCAAATTTTGCTTGATTCTTTTTATTATAATAGCCTGAATTTTTTCAGCTAGTATCAATACATTTACTTTTTTTTTTTTTTACTTGTAAAGTACCGTCTTGGCAAAGCCAGTTTCGAGTTAAGCTTAAATCAATTCACAATAAAAGACAAACAAAATCCCTCCATTATGAGCTAACAGACACCTGTGAGCAGTTTAAAAAAAACATGTTGGAAGAACTTGATCTTTGTATTTTCTATTTAAAACACTAATATCAAGTGATTGTAACTGAGATACCACACAGAAAGCTAGAGTTTTGAAATAGTCAAAAAAGAAATATGTTTCATCATTATACCTAACCTGACTTCACTGTACAAAGGCAGCAACTCTGCCTCACCTCTCTCCACATCTTCCCTGGGCAGCATTCCTATGTTTCCTGTGCTAAGAAACATCCCTCCAACTAGCAAAATATTCTTTGATACCATGTTAGATACATACCTGGGGAACTATAAGGTCTGTTTCTTCAAAACACTCTGTAATATAAAATAACAGGTAAAGAGCACTGAACAGAGTGTCTTGTATACAGTCAGTGCTGAGTTAGTACGGTATCAGTATCGTCAGTGTCATCATCATCATCAATTAGGCCACTGAAGAATAATTCCTAAAATAGTGGACTAAAAGAGTGAATGTACCTCCCAACAATTCCAGTATGTTTTTAAAGATTTTTAAAAATTTATTTTGAGAGGGGAAGGGAGGGAGAAAAAGAGGGAGAGAAACATCAATATTCAAGAGCAACAACAATTGGTATCTCTCACACAACCCCACAACCAGGGACCTTGCCAGCAACCCAGGCATGTGCCCTGACTGGGAATCGAACTGGCAACCTTTCAGTTTGTGGGACGATGCCCAGTGCACTGAGACACACCAGTCAGGGCCCAGTATTTTTTAAAAAGGCCAAATTCTAATTAAATCTGTGATAGCTTTAGCAATATACAGGATGGGGAAAAATAGGTTTACAGTTGTTTGTATGGAAAATAATACAAAAATAAATTAAAAATGCAAACAATAAACTGTGTTTTGCATACTCACAACTATAAATCTATTTTTGCCCCACCCTGTGTATTAAGGTGGTTGTAAAATATTGACATTTTCAAGGTTACTTCAGTTTGAGAAGTCTGTATTCGTTTAGCTATACCGAAACTAAAGCTAAACTGATAAAAAGACTGTATGAAAATCCTCCAAGTAGGAAAAACATTTTCTATGGTAATATGAGGTTCTACTTTTTCAATGGAAAAGGAATGATTAGGAAAGAATCCACTTCTGAGTAACAAATATAGACTTGCCCATCTACCTGATAGGTATAAAAATAGTGCAGGAAACACAGATATATCTAAATAGACTGAGCCAAAAGAGAAAGGTGTTTCATAGAAAGTACTTTATCATCAGAACAGTATGGTTTCCTATGTTTAAACTCTATTTATTATGTTATTTTTACAAGTAGCAAAGTGCCTCTGTTTTTTCCCAACTTAATATACATGAATATAAAAAGGTACTGATTGCTGCACTGCCCACCCCACCCCCATCCGACTGGGGTAACCAAAGTCGTGATCCATGAACAGCTTCCCGAAGGAGCAGGGGTGTCTTCCTCCCCAGTCTTGAATTCAAACACTCTCTTCAGTCATCCTCTTGCTGATTTCTTTTCTGTCAAAGGAAACCAAGACCACATTAAAACAGCACGTTCCAACTGGCGTGTTTGTTCAGCCAAGATCACTCGTTCTGTCAGCAAGTGGGATTTTCTAGAGGCCTTGGCAAATGACGTGGGGGAAAATTGCTATGGAAAACACGCCTGGACTTATTTACTCAACTACTCCATCACTTTAATTCCAGGGTGGATTATCCTTAGGTCCTTGACTATTGTCTTCTCTCTCTTCTGCACGTACAAATATTCCACACATACTCACCACTACAAACACTCAGTTTCTCCCTGAGTAACCACAGCACAGCTCTGACCTCTGCGCACCCTGTAGCAGCACACACACTTTCTTTAAAATTAGAAGTACTGAAAATTATTCAACAAGCATGCACATCATAAAAACATTTTTCTCGTTCTAATTATTAAATAGATTATTCCTTAAGCTCACATGACATTCTTCATTATGAAATGACCTGAGTAATTCTGCTTCTTTACTTTATAATCACCAAATAAAAGTCTAGGTAGTGTACGACTGAAAGAAAATATTAAATAGCCAATTTGGAAACAAAGATGACCAGCACGCTGAGTATACACAGGCTGTACCAGTTTAAGGAAATCGATGAGTTTGTGAGCATCTTCCCCAGTAGAGAGGTCGACAAAGTCCTTGGGCAGTCGGTAACTCAGATAGGGACTGGGCTGGACTGTAACTTCACTGTTGGTGCAACGGAAAGCTGGAGAGTCCTTTACAAAAAATGAAAGGAAAGTCTGTGAGAAACTGTAAGTCACTTCTTCAAACTGAAAAAGATTCTATCATTAACAATCTCAACTGCAGATAAGAGTATCTACTAGATAAGGAGGAAATAAGATTCTGAAGTAAAAGAAAGCACAAAGACTGCAAAATATTCCTGCACAGTCACTACAACATAAACATGAGGGATCTGGAAAGTGTCCTGCTGGGGAGCCAGGCCGACCCCTCAAAGCCACCTGTGTGCAGCCCCTGTGTGCCACCAGTCGGGTGTGTCTCTCTTTAGTCCCCGACTGGGTCAGAGGCTTCAGCCCAGTCATCTCTGGCTTTGAGCAAGCTCATACAGGCCAGAATGCTTTATAAATATTATCATTTTCTTCAGGTGCACAGTTGGGAAACCCTGCCTTAAAGAATAAATATTGAGGGCAAGCGAGTGCTTCGAATTCCCAACACTTTTGTACTTCTTTTACATCATTTAACTTACTCATTTGTGTATGTGTCTCATCGCCTATGTGAAAGTGCAAACTTGAGTATCATACTGAACAGGTCTGCACATTCTTTAATGCACAGTTGACCTTGACAACAGGGGGCTTAGAGGCACTGACCTCCCAAGCAGTTAAAAATCCTCCTCTAGCTGGAGTTGTTCTCAGCAAATGCAGATTCCAGCCACAGAGCTCAGGCAATGTGGGTTTTAATTGCATGATCAATTGGAAAAATATCCAAGAACAAGTGGGTGCATACAGTTCAAACCCACGTTGTTCAAGGGTCAACTGTACCTGTTTGGAGCCCGCACAGAATATTTACGTGTTGCCTTGTGCCAAAAAGGATTTTGGAGACAGAAGACCTTGGGTTTGGACTTCATGAGTGACAGCTGTCTTGCTGAGGGACAGATCCACCCTTCTCTAGGTGTGGGAGATAAACTGATAAATAAGGCAAGTGGACAGCCAATAAGCAAGCAAACCAACAACGATTATTTCAAATAGTAACAAGTGTTATAAAAACAAAAAAACAGGCTGCTATCAAAAGAGGAGAACCAGGTAGGCAGCTTTGGAGGGGCAGTCAAGTAAGACCTTGCTAAAGAAGAGACATCAGGACTGGGAGCTGGAAAGTATGATAAAAGCAGCCTTGTGAGGTCTGGCAGCAGAACTCAGCTTTGAAGGCAGTGGGACGACTTGTGTAGAGATGCTAAGGCAAGGCAGGGCTCTGGGCTTCAAGAAACAGAAGGACAGCCAGGTTTCTGTGGCGTGGAAACAGGCAGAGGTGATAGCCCCTAATTTCCAACATAATGTTTAAATTAAGAAGGAAGAGGCCTGATTGATGTGGCTCAGTGGATTGGGAACCGGCCTGTGAACCAAAAGGTTGCAGGTTCAATTCCCAGTCAGGGCATACGCCTGGGTTGTGGGCCAGGTCCCTAGTTGGGGGCATGCGAGAGGCAACCAATCGATGTAAATAAATAAAGAAGGAAGGAAGGAAGAAGGAAAAAAAGAGAAAGAAAAAAGGAAAGATTTGATCCCATTATTTGGATCACAGATTGAATCTTATACAAACTGTTTCTGTTCACTGTGTCCCTCATGTTTACATTCTTCTCCTTGACACTCAGACTTAACAGCCCACAGCTGTAAGGTGTCCACAGGGGTAAGATTCCTTCTCTCACTAAGTTGACACACATGAGTCGTGCCCAGAAGGAGAACAGGAGACACCACTCCTGTGCTCAGAAGCTTGCAGGCCACAGCAGGACAGGCAGGCCAACAGGCAGGCCCCACACAGTGAGCAAGCGCCAAGAGGGAAAACACCGACTAGAGTCAGATCTAGAGAAACAGGGACAGAAAGGGCCCAGGACAGAGTAATGATGAAAAGAAATACTTCAGAGATGGACAACAGGAAAGATGGTCACACCAAAGGTCAGGTAGCAGCCAGTAGGGCAGGAAGAAGCCCAGGAGGGGAGCATGTGCCACAGAAGCCGAGGGAAGAGGTGTCATAAGAACAAGAAGGTAACATGTTCAAATGGTGCCAAGTGGTTGAGTGACGATTCGCTCACAGGAATCGGCAACAAGTCAGGGTAGCCCTTGCCAAGAACGGTTTACATGGGACTGAGGTTAAGAGGGTTGAGGAGTGTCGGGTGAGAAGCAGCAGGCAGCAAGGACAGACGACCATGTGACGGTAGACAACTGCTAAGCAGTTGGGAAAAAGCAAGCTACGTAACAGCACGAGGGAAACCAGCATGATCCCACTTAGGTAAAAATGTGTAGTGTATCCACACAAAAAAAGGTCTGGAAAGAGTATTAACTCAAGTGGTAAGGATGGCGATTTCTAGGTGGTAGGATTTCCAGTCTTGCCTCTTTCTAATTCTCTCTCTGTTTTTAAGTGACCGTGTTTAAAGAAAGCTGTTTTTAAAAAGATGTAAAACATTCACAAGATATTACTAAATGAAAAATGTGGCATAAGTAAGTTCATAGGTAATATAATCTCATGTATTTAAAGTTTATTTGTATGTGGAAAGGCATGTTACCATTAAAATATAAGCAATAGCTCTCATGGCAGTAGGATTATGGGCCATTACAGGAGACCGTTCTGCATGGCGTGGGCCCAGCCCCCACTGGGAAAGGCCAGTGGAAAGCGAGGTCCATACACAGGACCCACGCCCACAGATAGGCTCTCCTGTGGGGAATCAGGCCCTCATTGTACCTA